>NC_081793.1:12859879-13181379 GCF_963082965.1 Carassius carassius | reverse complement strand
CTAACGAGGGACACTGCTGTAATACGCCGTAACACCAACCAGGAAAAGCCCTCCAAACACAAAGATGAAATGGCTTTGTAGTGAATCGAAGCAAAAATCTCTTAAACTCAGAGATGATTGCCAGAGATGACTCCCAAGTGAGACCCCATATGTCATTCAACATAACTTGTAGTGACCGACAGATAGAGAACTAAGTGCTGTATATTTAAAATTATAATTAAAATTGGAAAGTAGAGATATATTTCACTGCTAAAATTAATTGTCTTTTTTAATTCAGGAAAATAATATTTTTTTTGTAACAACTCACTCTGTACAACAGACTGATCAGCAAACCTGAAAAACATAGCACACTATGTATTACTATGTATTAATAAGTACCAGCTTTTCGTATTGAAGTTAAGACCTCCATTCTTTATTTCAACTCATACATCTAAGGTGAAGAATAGGTTTAATAATGAAACCTATTCTCCACCTTCCATAGAGCACAAAGAACAAAGGAGCAATTTGCCTCATGCCTGTGTATGTGAATTAAGCACCATCCCTTGTCAATGAGAGGACAATGCAAATTGTTAAGACCAAAAAGGTCACGTTGTCTGTAGCCGCAATCTGAGAGCAGAATTTTCCAGGAGGAATCCAATAAGAACATTACCTCATGTGGCAGCTGGAAAAAAAATGGCCCAACATCTCCACATTTGTTCAACAAGACCGTTTAACTTCAGTCTAGCATGTCGCTGCAGTGTCTTTTGTGCTCTTCACCTGCAGAGATGTGCTTCTGTCAGTGGGTCAGGGTATATCAAACATCCAATTAGAATGTTGTAACAGATAGACATAGCACTATTTGCAGTAAGCTTAAATAGCGATAGAGGCTATTTACACTAAGTGTAAATAGCAATTAGATGCTATTTACACTAAGTGAAAATAGCATACTGTATTTTCTTAGCAATAGATGCTATTTACTCTAAATTCAAATAAGCTATAGATTATAGTTATACTTTGTTAAAATAGCAGGATTTTCTGCTATGTATTCTACTTATTGCAAATAGTGGCAATTACTTTATCTGCACCTCCGTATTGTAGTACATTATAAATCAGTATTCAATAATAACTTATTGAGTGTAAATTTTAATGTTAATTCAAATGATAAATGGATGCCATCTTATTAGGACAATAAAGGCCTCCCTACACCTACCCTAATCTTACACAATACTTTATTTTAAACTTTTTGATTATTTCCTTCACTTTCATTGAAAATAAATGCTCTTCTGATGTGATTTGAAATTTGAAAAAAATCACCAAAAGATGGATTCAAACTCGGGTCAATTGCGTCAAAATGAGTACAACACACGTTTTATCATTTGGGCCACTGGAGCTGATTACTGTCTTTTGTAATGTTGACTAGCCAAATCATACTTTGGTAGGCGGAGTTAGTGTAAATAGTCTCTGCCAACAAGGCGGGCTATTTGCACTTAGTGTAAATAGACACTCCGTAACAGATATCCACACACACATTGGTCTCTTCTCATTACATGTGGGAGTTGAACCTCTGTCTGTTAGTTCTGGCCCTGCAGGCTCACTTTCCCCCTACAATATTAGATCAGCCATCAGAAAATACGTTCACATGCAAATGCCATGGAGCTCATTTCAGAGAAATATATGTAAGATGAAAACAGAACAATGGCTTCGAGCATACATTATTGCTTTCCACACCTCAATAAAATGCATTTTATGTGAATGTACTTGTAAAAGCTAATAAACGTTTTCAAGGTTAGTGTTCACTGTAGGGATAGTTTTGAGTAATGACATCATTAAATGTTCTATTTGTTTCCAGTTACTAATAAAACTGCTACAATTAGATGTAAAATGTCCATTGAAATGGTCAAGTGGCCAAAGGATAGATTTTTTTATGAAATCTAACAGAATAATACATTTTATTTTTGTTCTGTGAAAATAATATAAAAGTTGACTTATTTTTGCTACTGCTCAAATGCATTTTATGCATAGATTTTATTGGTTCAATCTTAAATATGAAGATCTATAATAATAATAAAAAATGATTAAGTAATTTAATTAATTTCCACCACAACAAACTTTTTTACTTCAAAAAATTTAAAGTTTCAAATTCAAGTTTTTTTCATACCGATTTACCAAGGACACAGCTGTGTCAATGCAGAGCCTGAGATGAATTGTGAAACTGACATATTATGAAATATAAAATAAATTTTAAGTCACTTTTAACCTCATATTTTACTGTATCATTTCCAATCCTGTTTGTCAAAAATGTAAATAAATAAATATGTAAATCGATCCATATGCTAGCTAAATTTAGACAACAGACAATGGTCATTTTATTACAAAAATGTTAGAAATGTTATTTCTACTAAATCACTTGAGATGTGGTGAAAACGACACTTTGGAGAGAATTGATATTACTTAAAATAGCAAATATGACTGAATTCTGTTGAAATAAACTAGTGAGAGTATGAAAAGAGTGTGTTAAGACAGAGCCACAGAGGGTTTAAAAACTGTTTAAAGGTTCCTGTTAAAGACAGGAATGGTTGTAAAGGATGTGTACAGGCTATCTCTGTTGTGTATCCATCAGATGTTACATAGACCTACATGATTTATCTTCCCCTGCTGGTCCCAGGTTCCTTTGAGTCACAAAGGCAATCCCCATCCCTTCTCTACCTGACCTATAGTAGCTCCCAAACAGTAATTGCCTACATCAATAAAGCTTTCATATTGCATCCACTTCTCCCCTTTACATTGTATCACTGGGTGGAGTACATCATAATTTAATTGAAAAGAAAATGGGGCAGAGGCTGAAATAATATCTATATTACTTTCAGAGATGAAGGGGGAAGGGACAGAGCTGTCTGGTTGGCAAGAGCCAATGATTTTTCTTTCTTTCTTTCTTTATGATCTGGCCTCCCAATTACCTGGCAGTGATCTTGTGTAGAGAGAGGAAATGGATCTATAACTCATTTACACTACTGTCAATGAGGCCACAGTGGGCCTTGGTTTCTTAGTAGCCATGGAAAAGGGGATCGATTACTGTCAAAGATGATGCGCTCATAATAGGAAATGTCCCTTATTTGTTTTGATATCATCATTTGGGTCCTGTGATGACTATAAAAGGCCCATGATTGAGATGAGATATACAATATAAGCATGAAAACATTAATAAATGTATACACAAGTAATCCACAAGTTCTTTATCAAGAAAGGACAGAAACTGTCATGATTCTGCCCTCGTGTCCTTGATTTTCCTCTAGTCTTGAGGCAGGATCATGACAGGCCCGTGTTTTGTGTACAAGGCCTTGTCTTTGGGCCATGTGCTTGTGTTGTCTCGTTTCCTTGCCCCGCCCCCCTTGTTATCCTAGTTTTGTCATTATTGCTTTACCTGTGTCACCTGTTAGGTTATGATTAGTCTCCCTATTTCTATCCCCTTGTGTTCACTGTCCTGTGCGGTTCATTGTTACACATTGTTGCACTTTGAAGAGACGTTGTGAGTCCTGTGATTGTTTTTCTGTCGTAAGAGTTCCAGAGTGAAGAGTCTTTTGTTTATTGTTTGTTTAGACTTGTTTAGTAGTTTGTCTTTGCCCTAGTCATTGTTTTCCCCCTAGTGGGTTTTGTTTTCCCCTTTTTGTCTTTAATAAACCCTGTGTGTTGTGCATCCTGTCTGCGCTTGAGTTCATCCCAACCCTCCACGTGACCGAATGAACCGCCAAACAAAGAACTCAGCAGACAGGATGTCCTCCCAACATCAACGACAACTGGAGTTCCATCAGCAATGCTGCCCGAGCCAGCAGCAGTGAGCGCTGATCCTGAACCAGCAACAGAGAGAACCGTGTCTGAGTCAGCAGACGTGAGTGCTGAGGAGAGAGCGGCGGCCGACTCTGCTGCTGAAGCGGTGTTGCAGTCCGTTTCGGCTCGTCAAGAGATGCCAGTTGTCATTGCTGCCAAGACCCTGTCAGAATATTTGTCACGTCTAATCCAGATCCTAGAAGTCCCTGCCAGACCAGTCTTGTCCCCAGACCCAGAGGCAGCAGCAGTGAACGCAGACCCCGAGCCAGCAGCAGTGAACGCAGACCCCGAGCCAGCAGCAGTGAACGCAGACCCCGAGCCTGCAGCAGTGAACGCAGACCCCGAGCCTGCAGCAGTGAACGCAGACCCCGAGCCTGCAGCAGTGAACGCAGACCCCGAGCCTGCAGCAGTGAACGCAGACCCCGAGCCAGCAGCAGTGAGCGCGGTTCCAGAGCCAGTTTCTGCCCACGCCGATGCAGGGTCCAGAGATGTTGTTGAGTGTCCTGAGGTCACTCCTGTCATGTCCACAGGTGTTGTCATGTGTCCAGATGATGTTGTCAAGTGTCCAGAGGTCACGCCTGCCATGTCCACAGATGTTGTCCAGTGTCCAGAGACCACTCCCCACCCTACACCACCCAGACCTGCCCGGACCCCTCGTTGTCAGCCTTCGTCCCGTCCACCTAAGACTCCTGCCCCACCCACCCCCCCTGGACTTCCCACCCATGAACTTTGTTGTCCCGCCTCCTCCCCTTCCTTGTTTGTTTTTTTCTGATTTGCCACCCTAACCCTGTCATAGTGTATTCATGTTTACCTTTATTGTTATTTGTCATGTCTTGTTGGTTTGTGTCTCAGTCAGTTATGTCCCACGTTTGATGTACCCTTGAGGAGCGTCTGGAAGCCGCTCCTTAAGGGAGGGGTTCTGTCATGATTCTGCCCTCGTGTCCTTGATTTTCCTCTAGTCTTGAGGCAGGATCATGACAGGCCCGTGTTTTGTGTACAAGGCCTTTTCTTTGGGCCATGTGCTTGTGTTGTCTCGTTTCCTTGCCCCGCCCCCCTTGTTATCCTAGTTTTGTCATTATTGCTTTACCTGTGTCACCTGTTAGGTTATGATTAGTCTCCCTATTTCTATCCCCTTGTGTTCACTGTCCTTTGCGGTTCATTGTTACACATTGTTGCACTTTGAAGAGACGTTGTGAGTCCTGTGATTTGTTTTTCTGTCGTAAGAGTTCCAGAGTGAAGAGTCTTTTGTTTATTGTTTGTTTAGACTTGTTTAGTAGTTTGTCTTTGCCCTAGTCATTGTTTTCCCCCTCGTGGGTTTCGTTTTCCCCTTTTTGTCTTTAATAAACCCTGTGTGTTGTGCATCCTGTCTGCGCTTGAGTTCATCCCAACCCTCCACGTGACAGAAACAACCAATTATTGCAACCAAAATATCCATCACTTATCCGGAGAGGTTATTAAAAATCTCTGTCAGTAATGTAAGTATTCATTTTCATCTTAATATTCATATCTTTTAAACAACAGGTTGCTTTTATGAGATTTTAAAGCCTAGGGTGCATGTGTTATTTTGACTGACCTCTGAGGGGATCAGAAGAGACATTAACTGCCGGCCACTGATTCCTGCTTTGTCCAGACACTGTGTCTTCTAAAGCACCGCTTTGATTAAGACCGCAAGATTTAGACATGCAATTCAAATTGAGATGAGCTTCAAAAGGAGCCACATCAGCAGCTGAATTTCAATCTAACAGACTCTGAGCAGAGGACAGGAAGTTGAGTAAGAAGCTCATCGTGATATGAAGTCTCATTTGAAGGATGTCTAACACCGCTAATAGGTGCTAAATATTCTTATCTGACATATTTCACAATGACTCCTTTCAAACTCCAAGATCCCCTCCATCTGTGACATGACTGTAATGTTGTGCTGGGAGTTTCATAATGTACAGTACCAGCCAACATTAATCACCTTAATTAACTTTTTTTTTTTCTTGTTTTTTTTTGTTGCATAAATCAGCTTACAGAATTATCTAGATCAGGGTGATTTTAATTTTATTTCCAGGAAAAAAAAAAGTTCTCCTCCTGAAGTATGGAGGATGCCATCTTTCCTTATGGGTACTGCATTACAGAATTATTTGTCATAAAACTGATCACATGACAAATGGCTGTAGAAAAATATGTAAGCCCATTTTACACTTCTACAAGCCCTAAAATTTTATTTGTATGTTAATTTACATGTTGGTTGGAATTGTATATTTATTTCTGTATTTGTAAAAATACACTTTGTTGTTTTAATTTTTGCTATTATAATAGTATAGTTACTGTATCTACCAGCAGGGGCTATCTGGGCTCACCTGAAGGTCTTCAGGATTACTAGAAAACTATAGGCCAATGAGTTTGATAGAGGTTGTAGTTAAACTCTGCAGTTATGTAGATCTCAATGACTAGAGTTCAGAATTAGAGCATAGTTTTACATAGTGTGTAAACTGACGCATGCATGAGATATGGGTTGCTTTGGATAAATGTGCCTTCTACTGCATGAATTAAATTAATTCCTAAGCAAAATAAGTTGGCCTGTTCCAATTTAAATCACAATAAAAATTTGATTTGAAGCATAAATAAAGTATACAAAAAGATTTCTTGCATGAGGTAATGAACCATACTGAAAACAAACAAACACCTAAAAAAAAATAGACACAAAAATAAAAAAAATAGACATTCATCCTATGCATAGTCTTTTAAAACAATAATTAAATTTTTTTGCTCTGACCTTGCTCTGTGAATAGTCTGTGGTAATGGTTTACCACTGCAAAGCCAAATAGAATTAGTTAAGAAACAGTATAGATATTTGTGTTTCAAAAGCAACATCTCATTTGATATAGTATAGCCATATGGTTGAAGCAGATGGTGGAGAGCACGCTCAAAACCTTTGAGAGAATTGTATTATTGTTTCCCCGCATTACTCTTCACATCCCAGAGTAATTATGCCTGCTCTCAGAGAACCGCACACTGGATTCATGCAAACACTTTTTGCCCGAAACATACTGGAAGGATAAAGTGATCTTTTTAAAATGGAAATACATGTAAGAGCAACTTAGATGTTTATATATATATATATATATATATATATATATATATATATATATATATATATAAAGTTTGGGGTTGTTATGATTTTGCAGTGTTTTTGATGACTCTTATGTTCACTAAAGCATTTCATTTATGCATTTATTTTTCAACAACAACAACAACAACAAAAAAGCCATTACTGCAGTCTTCAGTGTCACATGATTCTTCAGAAATCAAACTAATATGCTGATTTGGTGTTCAAGAAACATTTCTTGTTATTATCAATGTTGAAAACAGTTCTGCTTGATATTTTGTGAACACCGTCACTTCTTTCTGACGTCAAACATTTCAATGGTAGTATATAAACTGCAAATCAACTCATTTCCTTCTTTGAAAACAGATGGTGGTGATGATGATGATGATGCTTAAGAACATGCCAAACAGAATGTTGTGCCATGTGGGGAAAAAAGAAAAATAAAATCACATCAGCAGCATCTTCCCGCAGCGCGGTTCCCGGGTCTGACTCCTCAGCTTCCACACAGCATGTGCATTTCATTAACAGAGGGGAGTCTTGTGTCTAACTTATGGTCAGTGGCTTAGTAATTATATTAATTAGCCTGAAATCTGCCATGTAAAGAAACCCTGAGGGATACATGAAAGACAGAATCCTGTGTTCTCCGTGTCCAACACGTTGTCGACAGGACTTATCTCGCACTCATAGAGAGGAGCTAATGGTCAAGGCTGGAGGATGAGGTTTTTGTAAAATGGACGGAGCAATTAACGCCTGCCAGTACTCATTATCCTCCATGTCAGTGGGTAGAGGCTGCAGGCCAGGAGGTGGATTAGAGTGAAAATGAAAGGAGAATTAAAGACACTTAATGGATGCTTCTTTAGATTTCTCTGCAAGTTCTATTAACCCTAATTTAAATCAATTTTTGTCCTTTCTGCACTTCTGCGTTAATAAAGCTATCTGTTTGACAGTGACTTTGTGTGTCCCAGACGGATACATTTGGATACGTTAGCCTGGGCTCATTGTGCTAAGTGCCTCCACAGCACATAATGCTGTTAGTAAACGTAGAATTGGTTGCTAGCACCATTGTCCTCTTTGCCCTTTGCTACAGGCGCAATCATCTTCATCATATTTGGTGCTTTGGCACGTCAGTCACACGTCAAATATATTCATAAATTGTTGCCTTTTTACAGTGCAGGAAATCCCTGTCAACATCAAGCTGCATAAAAAGTCCATTAGCATCAGTTAACAGCTTTATCTCTCCTGATTATGTGCTGAGTTATGTCATCCGGGTTGATTATGTAGAGTCTGAAGTACAATATCATATATTATTGGGTCTGTTAGGGACCTAATTTAGAGCATAATGGTATGTTAACCTATCAGTCAAGGCTAATTACTCTGGCTTTCATGCAAGAGTGATTGGGTTTTTAGTTCAGGGGCTGAGGTTTGGGACACTGCATGAAGCAACAATTACTGGTGACAGAGATCAGAAGATTTATGGGTTGAAATTCAAGACGGAAAATGATGACATGTGATTCATCAAACCGCTTTAGCAACCTCCCCCGCACATTCACATCCCATCGTTCAGAGTTTTGGTTTGTCTGAGAACCCACCGAGCACTGCCGCTGTTCAACAGTGCTATTCCTATGTTTATATATTAGCTGACTAACTTGTATGAATGGAAATTATTTGTTGAATGTATTAATGGTTTATGAAGGTTAAAAATACATTGTGAAACTGATAGCTCCTATTGTGGAATACAACGATACAAACTTTTTCAGTAACAAGCTATTTCTTTCAATGATTAGCATGACCAAATGCTAAATCATGTTTATATTGAACTCTAAATAGTCCTGGTCACCACCAATTCATGGAAATGAATAGACGGACCATGGAAATGAACAGATTCACAAATATGCTCCACTGATTTGACTTGATTAGGTAATTTATTTATTTATTTTTGTAATTAGTATATATGTACGTGTAAATTTTACGTTTTAATGCCATTCTGATTAAAATTAGACTGACAGCATATTGCAACCATATTCACACGTTATATACCTCAACAATACCCTATAGGAAATGTCAATCAAAATATTGTTTCATTTTATACCTTCACAATTGAAAGCAGATATAAATAGCAAGACAATAAAATATAATAATATTTTCAGCTTCAGTTGTTTTCAGTGTGCTATCTCTTCACCATTGTCTCCATTTCTTCTTTAGCATGATTGATGGAATGAGAATTCAGAGCTCCAGGTCACAGGGATGGCTGAACCTGATGAGCCATTTTTTCAACTTGTTAGTCAATAGAGAGCATGTGTCCTCGGGATATCTTTTTAAAATCATTATTAAAAATTTTTTTTTTTTAATGAAAACATGTATTTCAAAAACTTATTTTATGTGTAGTAAAAGTGCATTCTGCACCAGAGTGACTTCTGATAAGCCCCAAGGAAACTTCTAGATTTTATAAGTGTGTTGAAGGAGTCTTCTACCTCTGTGGACCTATTTCTTTTCTTTGTTTTATACAGCAGGGATTTGGTACATCAAACAATGTCTATATTAAACTCAAACCACACTATTTCTTTCTATCTCTTCATGTTTCTGATTGATACACCCATTCCTCACAAAGATTTCACACCCCAAAGAGTCGAAATGGGTCTGCTCCCATCAAAGTCAAAGTCACCTTTATTTATATAGCGCTTTAAACAAAATACATTGCGTCAAAGCAACTGAACAACAGTCATTAGGAAAACAGTGTCAATAATGCAAAAATTATAGTTAAAGGCAGTTCATCATTGGGTTTAGTGATGTCTTCTCTGTTCAGTTAAATAGTGTCTGTGCATTTATTTGCAATCAAGTCAACGATATCGCTGTAGATGAAGTGTCCCCAACTAAGCAAGCCAGAGGCGACAGCGGCAAGGAACCGAAACTCCATCGCTGACAGAATGGAGAAAAAAACCTTGGGAGAAACCAGGCTCAGTTGGGGGGGGCAGTTCTCCACTGACCAGACGAAACCAGTAGTTCAATTCCAGGCTGCAGCAAAGTCAGATTGTGCAGAAGAATCATCTGTTTCCTGTGGTCTTGTCCTGGTGCTCCTCTGAGACAAGGTCTTTACAGGGGATCTGTATCTGGGGCTTTAGTTGTCCTGGTCTCCGCTGTCTTTCAGGGATGTGGAGGTCCTTTCTAGGTGCTGATCCACCATCTGGTCTGGATACGTACTGGATCCGGGTGACTGCAGGTGACCCTCTGATCTGGATACAGACTGGATCTGGTGGCCACGGTGACCTCGGAACAAGAGAGAAACAGACAAAATATTAGCGTAGATGCCATTCTTCTAATGATGTAGCAAGTACATAGGGTGTTATGGGAAGTGTTTCCGGTTCCGGTTTACCTAATTAATGCATCCTAAAAATCCTTTAATGGATTTGGATAATAAAAGCATATTAGTATGTTATGTGTATGCCAGGTTAAAGAGATGGGTCTTTAATCTAAATTTAAACTGCAAGAGTGTGTCTGCTTCCAGAACAATGTTGGGTAGGTTATTCCAGAGTTTAGGCGCCAAATAGGAAAAGGATCTGCCGCCCGCAGTTGATTTTGATATTCTAGGTATTATCAAATTGCCTGAGTTTTGAGAACGTAGCGGACGTAGAGGATTATAATGTAAAAGGAGCTCATTCAAATACTGAGGTGCTAAACCATTCAGGGCTTTATAAGTAATAAGCAATATTTTAAAATCTATACGATGCTTGATAGGGAGCCAGTGCAGTGTTGACAGGACCGGGCTAATATGGTCATACTTCCTGGTTCTAGTAAGAACTCTTGCTGCTGCATTTTGGACTAGCTGTAGTTTGTTTACTAACTTGCAGAACAACCACCCAATAAAGCATTACAATAATCTAACCTTGAGGTCATAAATGCATGGATTAACATTTCTGCATTTGACATTGAGAGCATAGGCCGTAATTTAGATATATTTTTGAGATGGAAAAATGCAGTTTTACAAATGCTAGAAACGTGGCTATCTAAGGAAAACTTGCGATCAAATAGCACACCTAGGTTCCTAACTGATGACGAAGAATTGACAGAGCAACCATCAAGTCTTAGACAATGTTCTAAGTTATTACAAGCGGAGTTTTTAGGTCCTATAATTAACACCTCTGTTTTTTCAGAATTTAGCAGTAAGAAATTACTCGTCATCCAGTTTTTTATATCGACTATGCAATCCATTAGTTTTTCAAATTGGTGTGTTTCACCGGGCTGCGAAGAAATATAGAGCTGAGTATCATCAGCATAACAGTGAAAGCTAACACCATGTTTCCTGATGATATCTCCCAAGGGTAACATATAAAGCGTGAAGAGTAGCGGCCCTAGTACTGAGCCTTGAGGTACTCCATACTGCACTTGTGATCGATAGGATACATCTTCATCAGTGTTTGGAATAACGGCGTTTAAAAGAACGGCGTTAGGTAACGACGTTATTTTTTCAGTAACGGGGTAATCTAACTAATTACTTTTCCCGTCGTTACAACGCCGTTAACGTTACTGAACGTTAAATGCGGTGCGTTACTATGCATTGATTTAATATGCAATCTGAACGCATCCCTGGCTCACACAGCGAGTGAGCAGGTGGGTTAATAACGAGATAAGCGATTATGATTGGCTAAGGCAGAGTCATGTGTTCCATGGTAGCCAATCATAGCCAGTGTTTTTACACACACGCGCCAGCGGCGCCAAACACACACAGCTACACAGCTACACAGAGATTTGCAGCAGCAGCAGAAATGGCGAGTCAGGAGCAATCCGATGAAAAGTTGGCATTTTCAAGGTGGAGATATAAGCACTACTTTAAATTCATTGTAGTCAAAGGCAAGAACGTGCATGTAATGTGTGACACACACATCTACAAGCTAGTGGCCAAAAACACTTTCCTTACAAAGAGCGCAGGATAAAACTCTTGCTGTCTGTTGACGTGCAATAAATATCGAAAACAAATTCTTTGACATATAGCAACTTTTTTTTTTATTTTATTTTTTTTTTTACAGTAACGCAAATAGTTACTTTCCCTGGTAACGAGTTACTTTTATTATTGAGTAATTCAGTTACTAACTCAGTTACTTTTTGGAACAAGTAGTGAGTAACTATAACTAATTACTTTTTTAAAGTAACGTTCCCAACAGTGATCTTCATTCACTGCTACGAACTGATGGCGGTCATATAAGTACGATTTAAACCATGCTAATGCACTTCAACTGATGCCAACAAAGTGTTCAAGTCTATGCAAAAGAATGTTGTGGTCAATTGTGTCAAACGCAGAACTAAGATCCAATAAAACTAATAGAGAGATACACCCACGATCAGATGATAAGAGCAGATCAATTGTAACTCTAAGGAGAGCAGTCTCAGTACTATGATACGGTCTAAATCCTGACTGGAAATCCTCACATATACCATTTTTCTCTAAGAAGGAATATAATTGTGAGGATACCACCTTTTCTAGTATCTTGGACAGAAAAGGGAGATTCGAGATTGGTCTATACTTAACTAGTTCTTTGGGGTCAAGTTGTGGTTTTTTGATGAGAGGCTTAATAACAGCCAGTTTGAAGGTTTTGGGGACATATCCTAATGACAATGAGGAATTAATAATAGTCAGAAGAGGATCTATGACTTCTGGAAGCACCTCTTTTAGGAGCTTAGATGGTATAGGGTCTAACATACATGTTGTTGGTTTAGATGATTTAACAAGTTTATACAATTTTTCCTCTCCTATAGTAGAGAATGAGTGGAACTGTTCCTCAGGGGGTCTATAGTGCACTGTCTGATGTGATGCTGTAGCTGACGGCTGAATGGTTGCAATTTTATCTCTAATAGTATCGATTTTAGAAGTAAAGTAGTTCATAAAGTCATTACTGCTGTGGTGTTGGGAAATGTCAACACTTGTTGAGGCTTTATTTTTCGTTAATTTAGCCACTGTATTGAATAAATACCTGGGGTTATGTTTGTTTTCTTCTAAAAGAGAAGAAAAGTAATCGGATCTAGCAGTTTTTAATGCTTTTCTGTAGGATATGTTACTTTCCCGCCAAGCAATACGAAATACCTCTAGTTTTGTTTTCCTCCAGCTGCGCTCCATTTTTCGGGCTGCTCTGTTTAGGGTGCGAGTATGCTCATTATACCATGGTGTCAAACTGTTTTCCTTAACCTTTCTTAAGCATAGAGGAGCAACTGTTTTTAAAGTGCTAGAAAAGAGAGAGTCCATAGTTTCTGTTACATCATCAAGTTGTTCTGAGGTTTTGGATATGCTAAGGAATTTGGTTACATCAGGAAGATAACTTAAAAAGCAGTCTTTTGTGTTAGAAGTGATGGTACTTCCATACTTGTAACAAGAAGTAGAATTTACAATTTTGGCTATATGAAGTTTGCACAGAACTAAATAATGATCTGAGCTATCATCACTTGGCTGAATAATTTCAACACTATCAACATCAATTCCATGTGACAGTATTAAATCTAGAGTATGATTTCGACATATAGATCCCGACACGTAGATCCTGAAACGTGTTGTCTAACCCCAGTAGAGTTCAGAATGTCTATAAATGCTGATCCCAATGCATCTTTTTCATTATCAACATGGATATTAAAATCACCAACTATTAAAACTTTATCTGCAGCCAGAACTAACTCGGATGTAAAATCACCAAACTCTTTAATAAAGTCTGTATGGTGCCCTGGTGGCCTGTATACAGTAGCCAGTACAAACATAACAGGGGATTTATCATTAACATTTGTTTCTCTGGATAATGTTATATGAAGCACCATTACTTCAAACGAGTTATACTTGAAGCCTGCCCTCTGAGAAATCCTGAAAACGTTGTTATAAATTGATGCAACACCTCCACCTTTGCCTTTTAGACGCGGCTCATGTTTATAACAGTAATCTTGGGGGGTGGACTCATTTAAAATAATGTACTCATCAGGTTTTAGCCAGGTTTCTGTCAAACAGAGTACATCTATATTATGATCAGTGATCATATTATTTACAAAAAGTGTTTTCGTAGAAAGGGATCTGATATTCAATAAGCCAAGCTTTATCATTTGTTTATCCATATTGCTTCTGTTTTTTATTTGTTGTACCTCAATTAAATTGTTAATCTTAACTTGGTTTGGACGTTTTTTGTTTTTTCTAGTTCAGGGAACAGACACAGTCTCTATAGTGTGATATCTAGGTGAAAAAGTATCTATGTGCTGAGAATTAACTGACCTCTGTGACGGGAGGCAGCTAGCAGACAGTCGGTTTAGCCAGTCTCTCTGCTTCCTGACCTGGGCCCCAGTTAGTCAAGTATAAACACTAAGACTATTTGCCATATTTCTAGAGAGAAGAGTGGCGCCACCCCAGGAGGGATGAAGACCATCTCTTTTAAACAGGTCAGGTCTGCCCCAAAAGCTCGTCCAATTGTCTATGAAACCTATGTTATTCTGTGTGCACCACTTAGACATCCAGCCATTGAGTGATGACAATCTGCTATGCATCTCATCACCACGGTAAGCAGGGAGGGGACCAGAGCATATTACAGTGTCTGACATCGTGCTTGCAAGTTCACACACCTCTTTAATGTTATTTTTAGTGATCTCCGACTGGCGAAGTCGAACATCATTAGCGCCGGCATGAATAACAATCTTACTGTATTTACGTTTAGCATTAGCCAGCACTTTTAAATTTGCGAGGATGTCAGGCGCTCTGGCTCCTGGTAAACATTTGACTATGGTGGCTGGTGTCTCTATATTTACGTTCCGTACAATAGAATCACCAATAACTAGAGCACTTTCATCAGGTTTCTCAGTGGGTGCATCACTGAGTGGGGAGAACCTGTTTAATGTTTTGATCGGAACAGAAAAGCGGTGTTTTGACTCACCACTACGCTGCCTCACCGTCACCCAGTTGCCCTGCTGCAGGGGCTCTGTTTCCGGAACCAAACAATGTACAGGAATCCCTGAGCTAGACGCATCCAAAGCCGTATCTAGAGCCCTAACATTCTTACTGTCCTCAATTAAAGTTTGGATGCGTGTCTCTAATTCTGAAATCTTCTCTGTCAGCCTAACTATTTCCCTGCATTTATCACATGTGAATCCCTCATCAGCGACAGAGATAGATAAACTGTACATGTGGCAAGAGGTGCAAGTAACAATGACAGAAGAAGCCATTACTCACCGTGCTTGATGAAATATTCTTACTGCGGTTGTTTGATGAACTTGTGAACTGGAGCGAGAGGAGAGTAGAAAAGAAAACAGCGATAGGTTCGAATGAAAACGCTAATGACAAGCTAACGAGTGCTAACGCTTTGCAGGTGTACTGCAATCACGGATATAAAATAAAAGTGAACGATCAAAGTTAATCTGATAAGAATTATCGATAATATCAGAAATATGGTGTGAATTAAGTTATATTTTACCACTTTAAAAAACAGAGAGTGATAGTAAGATAAAGATTCTAGAGAAAAAATAAAATAAAAACAGCTACACGGAGCTACGGCAAACAAATCAATTGTTATAGACTTTAAAGTTGCTGGTCTTGAAAATGGTTTGAATACCTTTGAAGAACCAAAGAAAGATTCTCTAATCCAGCCATTTTTGACACGTTGGATTGGTATTGACGAGCAGACCCCACAAAATTGAAAATATGTGACACATCTCTTCCAGCTCCATAAACTGAAAATTGCTATATACTGGACTGAATCGTGTGTTTCTAATGATACATGAAACATGGTCCTTCATTTCTAAAGTATAATTTCCTTCAAATTTTGCTTTGCTTCAACAAAATTGATACACTTGGTTTGGATATTATGAGGCTTTTCTGTTTTCATGTGTTTTGCTTTGAATTATTCAAATGAGGGGAATTTATTTGATTGTAATGAAGCTTCATGATTGATTAGTCACCTACTGTGGTTTTGTTTTAATGGTGCCTCCTCCAGCATTTTAAACAAAGAAAATGAATCTGAGTTTTAAAACACTTTGCGTTTGCACATTATAATTCCTTTAAGTCATTAGATCGTGGAGTGTATTGGGCTTCTTCATCAGACTAAATTCAGTTGTATTATTTCCCCAGACATACAACCATGAGAGATTCATCATCAAGCTGAAATTCCATCACCAGACCCCTCTTTGATATATTGCTAGATCTATCCAATTGCATGTTTGTGTGTTTAAGCACAGAGATAATCATTTGAAGGTAAATATGTTTATTATAACATGTCTGTCATGAGGATTCAGTGCAAAGGCAAGATCAGTATGAGTATGTGGGTGTTGCATGACATTAGTATGCTGGATATTTGTAATTTGCTGCCTGTTGTTCTCATAGAACCAAAAAAAAAGCCTCTTAACAGCTACTCAAGTGCATCACGACTTCATGAGCGACAAGTCACTCTTCTTTCATGCTAATCGTGACTCATGGGGCTTCATCTGCATGTGTCACACGAATGCTTGTCAACTGAGCAAACCAAATCACTGGAAAGGTGATCATGCAGGAAAACATGTTTCCCCAATCTGCAATTATTAAATGCAACTAGATGGAAAATATGATATACCAATGTTTTATCCAAGATAATAATATAGTTTCAAACATAACAGTTAAGGATGTTGAACTGAAATACTATACCTATACCTACGTTTCCACAATGTAATGAACCAGAACTCGACATGGGATCCATAATGCAGGCTTTATTGTAAAGGCTCGTAGTCGTACAGGCAATGGTCAGAACCAGCAATATCAACAGCGTGGGAAGAACAGAGAATCAAAATCCAGTTACAAGCAAGGGGTCGGTAGGTAGGCAGCAAAGGTACGTAGAGGATATCAAGCAGGATCGGTAACAGGAAATCAAACACGCGTATTAACGCTCAGAAATGACAGACACAGCAAATCAAGACTTCGCGTTTGAACTCTTGTGGAAGACCAGCTTATATGCACAGTCCTGATGAGTGGCACCTGTGCAGGTGATCAGAGTCCAAGGACGGGGCTTATGGGAAATGTAGTGTCGTCAGTGTAAGTGAATGAATGGATGCGTGTGTGTCAATATTCAGGTGAGGGTGCTCTCTGCTGGCCAGCAGAGGGAATCACGGGGTTCGTCTCCGTGACAGAGCCCCCCCCCCCGCGAGCGACTCCTGGCGCGAGGAGGCACACGACGTCGGGGTCTACCACGGGGTCGAGGGGCCAGTCTTTCAGGGTGTGTGTGATGAAACTCATCGATAAGATTGGGGTCTAGAATATCCTCAGAGTTTACCCAAGAGCGTTCCTCTAGACCGTACCCCTCCCAGTCGACCAGATATTGTAGAATTCTTCCCCGACGTCTGGAATCGAGTAATTCCTGGACTTGGTAAGACTCCTCGCCCTCTATGATGATGGGTTGAGGGGCGCCTGTGCACGGGACCTCCCCTCTCCCTCGTCTCTGGGTCCAGCAGCGGGCTTGAGCAGGGATAAAAAAAAAAGTGAAAGTGACATGACATTCAGCCAAGTATGGTGACCCATACTCAGAATTTGTGCTCTGCATTTTAACCCATCCGAAATGCACACACACACAGAGCAGTGAACACACACACACACTGTGAGCATACACCCGGAGCAGTGGGCAGCCATTTATGCTGCGGCGCCCGGGGAGCAGTTGGGGGTTCGATGCCTTGCTAAAGGGCACCTAAGTCATGGTATTGAGGTTGGAGAGAGAACTGTACATGCACTCCCCCCACCCACAATTCCTGCTGGCCCGGGACTCGAACTCACAACCTTTCAATTGGGAGTCCGACTCTCTAACCATTAGGCCACGACTTCCTAAATGAAAGGTCGGAGAAATACGATATGTGTTAGGAAGTGCCAACTGGAAGGAAACTGGAGATATTTGTCTAGTGATTTGGAATGGACCCACGTACCTTGGACTCAGTTTGCGGCAAGGAAGCCGGAGACGGAGATCCCGTGTTGATAGCCACACCCATTGACCTGGCTGGTAGTTGTGACCTGGGCGCCTTCTGCGGTCCGCTTGCTCCTTCTGTCTCCTAACAGCGTGTTGCAGTTGAACATGGGCCCTATTCCACACCTTCTCACTGCGTGCCATCCAATCGTTTACAGCTGGTACGTCCGTTGGATCCCCTGACCATGGGAACATTGGTGGTTGGAACCCCAGTACACATTTAAAGGGAGTCAGACCGGTAGATGGTTTAATAAGGGAGTTCTGTGCGTATTCTGCCCAGAGTAAGTATCGAGCCCAATCATCCTGATTCTGGTTGCAATAAGCTCTGAGGAAGCGGTTCAGCTCTTGATTGAGTCTCTCTACCTGTCCGTTTGTTTGGGGATGATACCCAGAGGTGAGGCTGACATTAACATTCAGGGCTTTGAAGAAGGCTGACCATAATTGAGAGGTAAATTGAGGTCCTCGGTCTGACACAATGTCCTCGGGTAGGCCATACAATCGGAAGACCCAGTTGCACAGGTGTTCTGCCGTCTGGAGAGCGGTAGGTAGTTTGGGTAATGGAATGAGTCTACAAGCTTTGGAGAATTGGTCTATGATGGTGAGTATGGTAGTATAATCCTGTGAACTGGGAAGATCCGTAATAAAGTCAATAGCAATGTGAGACCAGGGTCGTTGAGGAATGGGTAGTGGTTGCAGGAGACCGGCGGGAGATTGCTTGGATGCCTTGTTCATACTACAGTTAATGCATTGTTGTATGTAATTAGCTGTGTCCTTGTGCAGTGATTCCCACCAGAAGCGGTTCTCCAGTTGATTGATGGTGGCGGTGATACCTGGGTGACCGGATGATGGATGGCAGTGTACTTGACTGATGACCTGGTTACGAAGATGTTCAGGGACGAAGATTCTGTCGGCTGGGCAAGCCACTGGGTTCTCGTTTTGCTCCCTGTGTTGTTGGAGCAGGGTCATGATATCCCATTGAATGGGAGCAACCACTACATGAAACGGTAAGATGGGTTCTGTATCAGGTGGAATGTTCTCCTCCTCGAACTGACGTGAAAGAGCATCCGCCTTAGTGTTCTTGGAGCCGGGTCGGTAAATTATGGAGAAGTCGAATCTAGTGAAGAATAGGAAACATCTAGCTTGACGGGGATTAAGGCGTTTGGCGGTGCGTAAGTACTCCAGGTTCTTGTGATCTGTTAGTACGGTAAACGGATGTGTGGCTCCCTTTAGCCAGTGCCTCCACTCCTCGAAGGCTGCCTTCATGGCAAGGAGTTCCCGATCCCCGACACTGTAGTTACGCTCTGCAGAGTTGAGTTTCCTGGAATAGAAGGCACAGGGATGGAGTTTAGCGGCAGGATCTGGGCGTTGTGACAGGATAGCGCTGACACCTGTGTTAGATGCGTCCACCTCGACAGTGAATGGTAATGAGGGGTCAGGGTGACAGAGGATGGGCGCGTTACTGAATCGTTGTTTCAGGGTTAGGAAAGCTTTGTTGGTGGATTCTGACCATTGTAATCGGTGAGTTCCTTTTTTGATCAGTGAGGTAAGCGGAGCGACCACAGTACTGAAGTTCCTAATGAATCTCCTATAGAAATTAGCAAAATCCAGAAATCATTGCAATTCCTTGAGGGTTGTGGGTTCAGGCCAGTTAAGCACGGCGTTGACCTTCCTCTCGTCCATGGCTACCCCTCCGGGACTGATTATGTATCCTAGGAATGTGGTGGAGGTGGTATGGAATTCGCACTTCTCAGCCTTGGCGTATAACTGGTATTGGACGGGCGTTGAAGAACTGCTCGCATGTGTCGTATATGTTCAGGAGGTGTGTTGGAGTAGATCAGGATATCATCAATGTATACGATCACAGATATGTTCAGCATGTCTCTGAAGACCTCGTTAATGAATGACTGAAACACAGATGGACTATTGACCAGTCCGAACGGCATCACAATATACTCATAGTGACCAGTGGTGGTGGAGAAGGCGGTCTTCCATTCATCCCCCTCTCTAATGCGGATGAGATTGTAGGCGCACCTCAGGTCCAGTTTGGTGTAGTATTGGGCGGTGCGGAGTTGTTCAAAGGCTGACGGAACCAATGGAAGTGGGTATCTGTATTTCACCGTCATCTCGTTTAGTCCACGATAATCGATGCAAGGGCGGAGACCACCATCCTTCTTTTTCACGAAGAAGAACCCGGATGAAGCAGGAGATGTGGATGGTCTGATGAACCCCTTCTGGAGCTCCTCCTTGATATAATCTTTCATAGCGTCGGACTCAGGTTGAGACAATGGGAAGATGCGACCCTTTGGAGGAGAATGCCCAGGCAGAAGATCGATGGCACAGTCATATTTGCGGTGAGGAGGTAAGGTGTTAGCTTGTTCCTTACTGAAGGCCTCCATAAGATCAGCATATTCCTCTGGCAGATCGGTAATGGATTCTTGAGCGGGGGTAAGTGACACGGAACAGACAGGAATAGGTTTGACCAGAGAAAGACAGTTCTGTTGACAATACTTGCTCCACTTCACCACTTGACCCTCTCTCCAGGAAATCTGGGGGTTATGCAGACGTAGCCAGGGTAATCCCAGAATCACGGGTGTGTGAGATGTGGGGAGAATGTAGAATTGAATCCTCTCCTTGTGAAGTAAGCCAGCCGCCATAAGGATTTTGCGGGTGAGGTGAGTAATTGATCCTGACCCCAGTGGTCGACCATCTATTGTCTCCACTGAGAGAGAAGTAGAGCATGGAATCAGTTTAACGTTACACCTCTTAGCGAATTCCTCAGAAATGAAATTGCCAGCAGCCCCGGAATGTAGTAAAGCTGAGGTGCTAACTTGTCTGTCGTTTATCCAAAACTCAACGGGAATGCTTACACACTGGGTATCACACATGGAAGTGAGAGGAGTACTCACCGAGCGTTGTGAGAAGGTAGAGGTACGAGTGAGGCAGTTGCTGCTAGCATGGGTTCAGTAGGTTCATGAAATGGCATGAATGCTGGGTGATCAGTGCGACAAGAGTTGGATCGCTGGGCACGTTGCAGATTATCAATGGAAATGGTCAATTTGATGAAGCTGTTGAGATCTCTGCCCTCGTCTCTGCATGCTAGTTCAGTTTGCAGATCATAATTCAGTCCCTTGCGGAAGAGTACTTTTAATGTGTCGCTCACCCAGTTAGTTTGTGCTGCCAGAGTGCGAAATCGTAGAGCGTAATCCGCCGCCATCATTCTGCCTTGTGATAACTCCAATAAGCGATCTCCAGCTCCCTTTCCCTCCTTAGGATGATCGAATACAGCCCGGAACTGTTGTAGGAAATCCTGAAAGGAGGTAAATGCAGATCCATCGGAACCCCATACTGCAGTAATCCATTCTAGTGCTTTCTCAGTCAATAATGAGCAGACAAAGGCGATCCTCCCAGTATCCGTAGTATACAGCGTGGGCTGTTGTTCCACAAACAGGGAGCATTGCAATAGAAATCCCTTACACTTGCTGGCGTCACCGTTGTATTTATCCGGAAAAGCGAGACGGGGATTAGCCTGAGATGGCGTCCTTGCCGCGTGGGCAATGGCGGATGCCTCCGGCATTGGTGTGGCTGCGGGAGCGGTATGGAGATTCTGGATGGCCTTGACGAGTTCTTCCCTGATAGATGTTAGTCGATTCAGCTGGAACTGATTGGCTGCAATCTGACTGGCCTGAGCCGCCATGGTGTTATGAAGACCTTCAAAAGCCGCTGGATCTTCTGGATCTTCTGGATGAAGTCTTCTGTAATGAACCAGAACTCGACATGGGATCCATAATGCAGGCTTTATTGTAAAGGCTCGTAGTCGTACAAGCAATGGTCAGAACCAGCAATATCAACAGCGTGGGAAGAACAGAGAATCAAAATCCAGTAACAAGCAAGGGGTCGGTAGGTAGGCAGCAAAGGTACGTAGAGGATATCAAGCAGGATCGGTAACAGGAAATCAAACACGGGTATTAACGCTCAGAAATGACAGACACAGCAAATCAAGACTTCGCGTTTGAACTCTTGTGGAAGACCAGCTTATATGCACAGTCCTGATGAGTGGCACCTGTGCAGGTGATCAGAGTCCAAGGACGGGGCTTATGGGAAATGTAGTGTCGTCAGTGTAAGTGAATGAATGGATGCGTGTGTGTCAATATTCAGGTGAGGGTGCTCTCTGCTGGCCAGCAGAGGGAATCACAGGGTTCATCTCCGTGACACACAAGATGTGTTTTTCCATCCATTTCTAGTTTAATAAAGATTTAGGTTTATGACAACAATAACATATCCCATACATACTCTTAGAAAAAGGTGCATAAGCTGTCACCGGGGCTGTCAGATTTGTATCTAAAGAGTGTCTATTAGTACCTTAAAGTTACATAAAGTGGACCTATTAGTACCTAAAAGGTACATACAGTATTGGTACATTTGGAAACTGTACGGCCTTAGTGACAGCTTTTGTACCTCTTTTATTTTTCTAAGAATGCAGGTAATGAGTGTTTGGTAATATTCACAAATAAATAATACACATGATCACATGGTTTCAGAGTTAAAAAATCAACCATTTTAGAAGAGAACAAAACATCATGGATGTTTGAACTGACCAGACGTCCCGAAAAAATTCGGGACAGTCCCGAAATCTAAACTGTTGTCCCGAATCCCAAATCTGGCCCTAATTGTCCCGAAAATTATACTAAAGCAATATCTTGAGTAGTTATTGTCTGATAAACATTAAAAACTGTCTGCGGAGGTTGAGTTGTCCTGCAACCAGCCCCTGCCGGCTGCTCATTGGCTGCAGCATCTTTTTTCTAAGTTCTAAAAAAATACCGTAGTCCGTAGGCGGCTAGGCACAAATTTAGATATTCATTTATCTAATTAATCTATATGCACAAAGACAATACGACCTTTTTGTCCCCTTTTTGTTTTAAAGCTTGATGAAGAGAGCACAAGTTGCTGCAGCTGCGAGGAGGACAGTGATGCACGCGTACAGGAGTGATTGACAGTTCACGGCACTGTCATTGTTTTTTTTTTTTTTTGTCTTTTTACAATGACATTTGAGTTCATGATTTTAATGTTGTTGCTTTTTGTGGCAGATTAAGGACTAATGACAGACGGTTGATCTTTGAATAAAAATGTGTTTAGTTAAGGTTTGAAATTCATTATCTTTTATTATAGGCTATGAAGTCTAATATCATAAGCCCCCCATCCCGTCACCCAAGACCGCAGACACCCCCCAGAAAAAATTCACATTTCAGTGCATGCACAGTCTCCTGTGTGTGTAAACACATGAATGGTATAGTCAATGGAGCAAGAACTCTAGTGTGAAAGGTTTTATACAGAATTGCGACGGATGAAGGTAAATTTTAGGAAATATATTAAATATATCAGACGGCTGACAGCCACGGCTGATCAATCAGAAGCATTTTTATCTAGATAACATATAATAGGTAATATAATAATGTATTAGAAATTCTATAATGTATTTTAGATATAGTCTAGCAACCCCTCTGAAGGCTAAATTGTAACTGGTAGAGTATCTTTAATAAGTTACTTATTAGATTTTGTTTGGCTAACATGTGAGGATCACTTTAGGGCTTTAATAATAATAATTTCATAATGTGATAAGCATTTGTATGTCTGTCTAGTCAGTGTGGAAATCACTTCACTATCACAGTTGAACACAGAAGGCACTGTTTATGGTGTTTTATTTTACCTCATGAAACATTACAATTGTAATTACAATGTAATTACAAATATTGATATTATGTTAATGATAATAAAATAAGTTCTGGGAATAAAGACAATTACTCACTAGACAAACTCGTGCCTCCATTAATGCTGGTCTAAAGAAGAGGGCCAGCAGCCTTTAATAACAAGAGCTTATCATTGTCCCTTATGATCTTGACACGCGTGAATGTAACATCTCCATAAAACAAGGGAATCTCTAAAGTCAATATTTCATACAGAGCAAGGACACTAGCTCATAAAAGCTGAGATCACACATGAAAGAACACCTCAGTCCTTTTGTTGAAGACCGAAAGAATATGCAGTCAGTGGTTTTTGTTTCATATGTAAAGAAGATGATTAGTCAGCCCCTTTTTTCCCCAGGAGTTTGATGTTTCCAGTGAGGCTGATGGGAGTTCAAGGGCGAAATGTGGCAGGGAAGCGTAGGCCTTTGTGTCCGGTCTTCAGACGTTTACCTGTATCTGCTAGGGCTCTGCAGAGAAATGACTGTTTGATTCTATTACACTTTCATTACAGCTGTAGTTAATGGTTGTGTCACAGTCTATTAGCGGCATTCATCTTTCCTGTGATACATAGCGAGACGCAAGCCCACAGAACAAAGACAAATGACTCCGGCTCACGGGAACAGCATTACAATTCAAACATTATTTTCTGTACAGCTAGCAACAGCCAACCGTCATGTCAGTAATGGCGTGGAGAAATGCTTTTTCTAATCTAAACAACTCAATTATCTGTAGCCCCGCCATCCTTGATCAAAAACATTACCATAACCATATTCAATTTAAAAACACAATATTGCAACCGAAGGGGACAGGAAATAAATCCTGACTGCTCCCGCGCTGCTCTGCCTGTAATCTCTCAATGTGACACAGAGGTTTCTTCTCCGCTTTAGCGCTTTCCCACTTGCCAATAGTAATCGATTAAAAAATGCTTTTAACAACTTCAACCTTGCGATATTCTTTCACAATTTATGAACACCTAAACAATAAACAATGGCGCATCCACAAAGCGAATGGTGATCAGAAAACAGCTGGTAACTGACTTCAAAAGAGGAATGCTCATCCGTTCCTATGAAACGGATACCACTTGTGAAACAGATGAAATAGATAGCCCTCATGTGACTGCTGGAGCTCATTTCAAAATATAAAATTCATAAGAGCTATGAAAGTGGATATTTGGCACTAGACTGTTTGGCCATTAGCCCATAGTAACACCATTTTATGTATACAAACAGTTTAGCCAATGCTCAGAAAATGGAATGCGGCCCCTTTCTGAATCTCAGAATACCCCAAAATGCATAGTTGCTAAAAGTTTAATGAAGTCAATTGTTAGAGTGGTTTCTGATCTGATTTAATTCATATTTACTTCCTGTCAGCCCTCATTACAAACAATGTTAAATTGTATTTTCTGATTAAGTGCCGCTGACATGGGACAGGAGCCTCCATTAAACTGCTCTCACTGTAAACATGTGTAAACTACACGTTCAACAGCAGTGCTGCTAAATTAAGGCAACTAGTACAGTATATTTAGATTTAATACACAAGATTATAATTTTGTCTGATAATTATGTTTCAGAAATATAATGTGTACACATGACCATAGGTCTAATTATTCTTTAAGTGCATTTTAATTTCCTCTTTGAGATAGTGTCTTATTAGATTCACAACCCCTCTTCAATACAAGTATTGCAAAATAAAAAAAATTCGAAGTAGGAAATGAGTTGTGAACATGGCTGCATAAAACATATTAAAAACACAAAATGAATCAAAAGACATCAGTGTCTGATATTTCGGACAATTAGACTGTCTTGGTTCCTGAAAGTCACTTTCATGTCATTGTTTCTCTACAGCCTGAAGTGAAAATTGCAAAATAATAATTTTGTATAATATAAACACTATATATCACACCCAGTAGCCTGTTCAGTATTTTTGACAGCTCACTTCAACATAATTGAACATTTCTTAAGCTAACATGTTTTATTAAATCTCTCCGCATCTCTTTCTAAGTTGCTTTATGAATTATTGCTAATAGCTCAATGTTTTAATTAGCGCTCAAGGCCTTGGGATCGGTGCAGTGAAGTGTTGTTATAAAATCAAGCTCATTACAATATTAGGCACTTTTAAAAGGCACTGAGGCAAAGCTAATTCTTTTGAAAATATCTCAAAAATCTATCAACGTGTACTGAATTATTAATAACCATGGTCAGCATGTCAAAGCACTGTACTTTTTATTTTATTTATTTTTTAACACGGCTAAAACTTCAATGCCCTAGCTATGACTATATTTCTATAACATCTTTTTACAACAACAAAAAGAAAGGAACTAATAAATCCTTGATTATTCATTGCATTATCAATGATTATAAAATGATTAATTTGAAATCTACCATTATTGTTAATACTATTAGAAACCACAATTGATAAGCTGGTCTTTAGAACTCCATTAGCACTAGCACAATAGAATTACTTTCAGGTAACCATATTATATTTTATGATAATGTTTGATCTTCCGTTTAATTAGCATCTTCTACTTCTTTAGACTTTTAGAAGTTTGTTATTGTGGTGTTGTTTTGCATGCTTGGCTCTACTTCATTCTTCATAGAATACCATTAACACTGGCTGGCTTCGGTGAACGAGTCAGTCTATTGTTCGTTATCTGGCTCGGCTCGGTGTTCATCTTCAGTTCTCTCTTCACAGCAGTTCAGTCAGTGTACTGTTTGAGTGCATGCATTACTCCGGGATATTGGTTTGTTTGAACTCCGAGGGAGTGTCAGCCACATTAAAAAAAGTTAACAGCTTAAGTCATTTGTGGATTAATGCGTATTAGAGAAGCGAACCATTTAAAATGATTCAGTTCGATTTGGTGAACTGAATGATTCGTTCGCGAACCGGATATCCAGCTGCTTTGTTTTGAACTCTCTCTCACAACAGACACGGAAGAGAAGACAATGCTGAATAAAGTCGTCGTTTTTGCTATTTTTGCACCAAAATGTATTTTCGATGCTTAAAAAAATTCTAACTGACCCTCTGATGTCACATGGACTACTTTGATGATGTTTTTCTTACCTTTCTGGACATGGACAGTATACCGTACACACAGCTTCAATGGAGGGACTGAGAGCTGGCTCGGACTAAATCTAAAATATCTTAAACTGTGTTCCAAAGATAAACGGAGGTTTTACGGGTTTGAAACAACATCAGGGTAAGTTATTAATTACATAAATTTGCTATCTGGGTGAACTAACCCTTTAAAGACAATCTAAATGTAATAGCAGTTTAAATAATATAATATAATATAATATAATATAATATAATATAATATAATATAATATAATATAATATAATATAATATAATATAATGTAATGTAATGTAATGTAATGTAATGTAATATAATATAATATCTAATTACATTTTAATAGGCTTAATAAACAAACTTCAGCTGGTCCAAAATGCAGCAGCTAGAGTTCTTTCTAGAACCAGGAAGTATGACCATATTAGCCCGGTTCTATCAACGCTAAATGGGCTCCACATTAAACAATGTATACATTTTAAAATCTTGCTAATACTTGAATGAGCTCTTATTGCATAATAGTTCTTCACTTCCGCTGCGATCTCAAAACTATGGCTATTAAATAATACCTAAAATATCGAAATGAACTGCGAGCCGGGCAGTAGATCCTTTTCCTATTTAGGGCCCGAACTCTGGAACAATCTACCTAATGTTGTTCGGGAGGCAGAAACACTCTGTCAGTTTAAATCTAGATTAAAGACCCATCTCTTTAACCTTGCTTACACATAACATACTATCAAATTTCTATAATCCAAATCCATCTGAGCTAATATTAGTCTGTTTCATTCTTATTATGATGTCACTGTAGCCACCCAGATCCAGTCTGTATCCAGACGGGGTGGATCAGCACCTAAAGGCGACCTCTACAGCTCTGAAGGTCAGCGGAGACTGTGTCAACTAGACAAGTCCTAGAGAGAGATCCCCAGCGAAGACCTCTCAACTCGACCAGCGGTTCTCAATTCCAGTCCTCGCGACCCCTTGCTCTGCACATTTTGTATGTCTGTTATCACTTCATACAATTGTTCTATTCGAAGGTAAGTGCCCTTCGAAGTGGACATCACTGGATATTCCGCCATTATTCCAGTTGGAAGCAAACATATTGTATATGTTCCATTCAATATGCATTGAAATCTGTGAGACGTGAATTTAAATTGTATTTATTTACCGAGGTATATGATGTCACACTTGTCCGTGTGTGAATGTTCGGAAGTGAAGTAAACTTCAACAGATTTCCCCTGCTCCGGTAGTAGGGAGCAATGAACACTGTGTAGACCAGGGATAGGCAACAGCATTCCTGGAGTGCCGCTGTCCTGCAGAGTTTAGCTCTTACCCTAAACAAACACACCTAAACAATCTAATCAAGGTCTTCAGGATTACGAAGGCTACAAACAAGTGAGGTTTTTTTTCCGGGTCGTAGCTAAACTCTACAGGACATCAGCACTCCAGGAACGACGTTGCCAACAGTTCATGCACAGAGCTCACTTCTAATGAGCTGAATCAGGTGTGTTAGTTAACGAAGAGAGACATATACATAATGTGCAGAGCAGGTGGTCGCGAGGACTGGAATTGAGAACCGCTGAACTAGATGGACATCGGCACAAGACCATGAGAACCAGACGAGTTCTCAGCTCAGTCTCACTTGTGTTGCAGCCTGGAATTAAACCACACCATGCTGGTTTCATCTGAACAGAGCAGGACTGGCTCCCCGAATGAGCCTGGTTTCTCCCAAGGTTTTTTGTTTTCTCCATTTCTGTCAAAGATGGAATTTATGATAGCCAATCAAAATCCATCTGACCTGAGGAGCATGAGGATTTAATGTGGCAGATGACGTAACTCCAGCTTGTGCTCATAATAAACAGAACTGTATTATGTGTTGATGTGGATGTTAACATGATTATTATTATAGTTATCTTCATAGCAATTTTTTTTTTCTTGGCATGAACGAGCCTTAATGACTGTGTAAATCCATTAAGAAAGAGGCAAGATACAATATATTTGGCAAACACATTCATTAGGAAAGATAACGAAGCACATTTGTCTAGTGTTCTAGACGTTTTACATCATACTGTGATCCTACCTGCCCATATATCCTGCATGTATATAACAAAGGTCAGACATGAGTGATGAGGAGTGTAGATTAAAAGAAGAAGAGAGATTGAAGCTCTTAATATGTACAATATACTATTGCCTCAAAGGGTCAGAGCCATATAATCATCCGCAATAGCATTCTTATCTAACTAGAACTGTAGTTACACTAGACACTGGGAACAATTGTCAAATTAATCAAGGTGTCAGGTTATGGCAGAACAAATAACCTCATTTACCGTGTCTGTGATTGGTAGATCTGGACTCTCTACTGTAGCAACAGTATAATTAAAAGCAGTAATACAGTTGTCAGTGTCAGTAAATAAATTCTCCCTCTCTGCAGGAAACAAGAGGAATGGCATTGTCCCTGACTTTTAGTAGTAAACATGTCTTTTCATGTAGTCCTTATAGTAGATCTGCCCTTGACATAACCTGAGCTAATATAGCTGGAAAAACTAGTTACTAATTGCTAAATGTCCTGTTTTTCTTTTTCTGTCATGCCAGCACATGTTTTTGCTGACCTTGGTTTAGCTGTTGCTTTTTATACTTGATTTACTATACCGCAAAAGTTTTGCATTCATAGAGGCTGTTCTATTTGCTGTATAATCTCATTTAGAGCAAAAACACAGATAATACTTGAAACTTTCCTTCTGCAAATTTGGCAAAAAATGAAGTTGGCATCATTTTTGGATGCCTGAAACTGTCGAAGTAAGCCATAAATTTTCCATCTGCTTTTGCTGTTGCAGTGTCTCATTTAAATGAGCACACTTGACACACCCTGGAAATTGAGACAAATGAACAGCACGAATGTTGAAAGTATGTAAGTGTGTTTGTGAAATGCACAAGCTCAGGCAGAGAGAGTTTCAGTACTGTTGTGCCCAGGTCCTCTGCAAGTGGGTGGCAAATTGACAGCCAGTAGTAATTACTGATCATGGCAGTGATAGCCCTGTAGATTAAATCCCAGATTGTTTTCAGTCAGCTATTTGCGAATACTCCTTGCCTCATCAGCCAGATAATGGGAATTAGAGCTTCGGAGGTGTGTTGCACCATTAAACGGCAGAATCAATCATTAGGATTGCGACACTCGACTCCCACTTCAATTGTTCACATGAGTCATGTTTCATGGATTAAAAATGTGATTGTCTGCTGTTTGAGAAAATGACTTCCTTACAGTGTTTTATATTTTCTGCTCATTATCTCTTTATTATATGGCTTGCTCATTATATTTATCCTATTTATCACACAACTTCATTACAGTCAGAATCCCCAGCTGGAAAAGTGCTGAGCTGCAGCGCTCTGTTTGCTCATGCTGTCTTGGCCCCAGACATACAGTTGTATCAGGTTAGTGTTAAACAGGAAGAGTGATGAGGTTTTGCTGAGAGACAGCATCTCTATCATGCCAAGAAAGTGTCATGGGTTCCCAGTCTACATCAGTGTCAACTAGAAAAGGAACACACCATCAGGGAAAGAGGATGCCTGACAGATGAGCACTGACTACACCTAGCTCACATTAATGGGTCTGTACTGCACTAATTTTAATTTTGCATGAATTTACAACCACTCCGGGCAAATGAAAAGGAAACAATGCAAAACATTTTGATTTTATTCATTCATTCCATAATATACCCTTGAATTATAACTAGAATTATATTACAGATTTATTTTTTTTATTTTATTTTTTACAGTAAGTCGTTATGCTTAAGCCTCTTAAGCACGCAAAACAACCACCCAGTAAAGCATTACAATAATCTAACCTTGAAATCATGAACACATGACATTAAGAGCATAGGTTGTAATTGAGATACATTTTTAAGATGGAAAAGTGCAGTTTTACAAATTCTAGAAACATGGCTTTGAAAGAAAAGATTGCCATCACATAGCACAACTAGGTTCCTAACTGATTATGAAGAATTGACAGCACAGCCATCAAGTGTTCTATGTTTCCTGATGGTATCTCCCAAGGGTAACATGTAAAGCATGAAAAGCAGTGGTCCTAGAACTGAGCCTTGTGGTGCTCCATACTGCACTTGTGAATGATATGATACCTCTTCATTCACTGCCACGAATTAATTATGGCCAGATAAGTATGATTTGAACATGCTAATGCAATTCCACTAATGCCAAGATAATTTTCTAGTCTATTCAAAAGAATGTTGTGGTTGATAGTGTCAAATGCAGCACTAAGATCCAGTAGCACCAATAGAGAGATACAACCATGACCAGATGATAAGAACAGTTCATCTGTAACTCTGATGAGAGCAGACTTTGTACAATGATACAGTCTAAATAGTCACTGGAAATCCTCACAGATACAATTTTCTCTAAGAAAAAGCTAACGCATTCTCATCCCAAGGCGTCATATACTGACCCTTGTGACATTTCGTCAACATCCTACGCATATGGCACCCTCTAGCGTCAATATGAGACACAGATTATGGGTTAGGGTTAAGGTTAGGGTTAGGGTTAGGGTTAGGGTTAGACCGCTAGGTGGCGCCTTCTGGCCCATATTTATCTGTGTCTAATATTGATGCTAGAGGGTTCCATGTGCGTAGGATGTTGACGAAATGTCAAAAGGGTCAGTATATGACGCCTTGGGATGAGAACGGTCTGGAAAAAGCATAGTTTTGAGGAGGCGGCCTTTTCTAGTATCTAGTATTAAGTTGTGTTTTTAATGAGATGCTTAATAACAGCGAGTTTGAATGTTCCTGGGACATAACCTAGTGATAATGATGAATTAATAATATTCAGAAGAGGATCCATGACTTCTGGAAGAACCTCTTTTAGAAGCTTAGATGATATAGGGTCTTAACACACATTCTTTTGGTTTAGATTATTTAATAAGTTTATACAATTCTTGCTCTCTTTTAGCAGTGAATGGTTGGAATTGTTCCTCAGTGGATTTACAGTGCATTATCTGATGCAATACTGTAGCTGACAGCTGCATGGTTATAATTTTATTGATCTTGGAATTATAGAAGTTCATAAAGTCAATGCTTCTGTGCTGTTGGGAAATGTCTACGCCTGCTGATGCTTTATTTTTCATTTTATTTAGCCACTTTATTGAGTAAAACCCGGGGTTGAGTTTGTTTTCTTTTTAAAGAGACAAAAAGTAAGCAGATCTTTTAGACTTTTCTGTATGTAGAAGAACTTTCCCTTCATGCAATACGAAATACCTCTAGTTTTGTTTTCTTCCAACTGCAATCCATTTTCCATGATGCTCTCTTTAGGTAATGAGTGTGCTCGTTAAACCAAGGTGTTGGACTTTTTTCCTTAATCTTCAATCGTACATGAGCAACAGTGTCTAAAGTGCTAGATAATAGAGATCAACAGTTTCTGTTTCACCATCAAGTTTTTCTGAGCTATTAGATATGCTGTGGAATTGAGACAAATCGGGAAGATTATTTACAAAGCAGTCTCTTGTTGTTTAAGTAATGGTTCTACCATATTTGTAACAAGGACTTGGATTTGCAGCTTTAGCTATATGGAGTATACACGAGACTAGATAATGATCTGAGATATCATCGCTCTGCTGCAGAATTTCAATGCCATCAACATCAATTTCATGTGATAGTATTGCATCTAAAGTATGATAACGACAATGATTAGGTCCTGAAATGTGTAGTCTAATCTCAAAAGAATTTAGAATGTCTATAAAATGCTGATCCCAATGCATCTTTTTCACTATCTACATGGATATTACAATTGCCAACAATTAATACTTTATCTGCAGCCAGCACTGACTCAAATAGGAAATCAGCAAATTCTTTGATAAAGTCTGTATGGTGCCCTTGTGGCCTGTATACAGTGGCCAGTACAAATGTCAGTAGGGATTTATCATTTCCACTTATTACACTAGATAATGTTATAGAAAGCACCATTACCATCTGTGATCGTATCATTTACAAAAAGCTTTTGTAGAAAAGAATCTAATATCGATTGAGCCAAGCTTTATCATGTATTATTATCATAATTATCTGTACTATATGTTTTTTATTTGTTGAACATCAATTAAATTGTTACCCTTAAATTTGTTTGGATGGTTTTTTGTATTTGCTAGTTCGGGGAACAGACTCTCTATGTGCTGAGAATTAACTGACTTCTGTGACATGAGGTGGCTAGCGGATGGTCGGTTTGGTTTAGCCAGTCTTTCTGCTTCCTGACCTGCACCCCAGTTAGTTAATGCTCAAATAAGCATTGATCCTTCACGTACAGTTTTGTTTAAATTTACAATTAGGATATAGCATTATTCATGACTTTTTCTCTGTTTTAGCCGTGCTGCAGGGTCCGGCCCTGTATGCTTTCCAATCAATGTGTAAATTATAGGATGTTTTCTCCACAGGGAACAGAACTGGTGAGGGTACAGTAGCCATAATGAAGGATACAGTAAGGGCATTTAGTCCATTAATCATGATGATGTAGACATTTACATGTTGTTGGCCATTTATGAAAAAATCCAAACTGAAGGAAGCATTGACAAATGTCCTTAGACAATAATTACTTTCTGTGTCTGGTAACAATTGGTGAGTTTCTCCTCTTATTCTTGACAAAATAATACAGAACACCATTATGGACTTGAATTACTTGCTTGTTGATGAAAACTGCATGGCAAATTTCGGCCGTAATCTTTTGTCTGCTCAGACTAAGACAAATCAGTCAGAACACAACTCAGGTTGTGGTAATCACAGTTGAAGAACCAAAAGCAATTATACCAGGTAATTAGCATTAGACCAGCACTTAAAGGAATGAAGTTTCAGAACAACCCATGTGAAAGAACACAGCAGACTTGATGGGGCTTCATCTCTCTTAAGTATTTAGCTCTACCATACTTCAAAGTGTCTGCCTACGCATGGAAGAGCAGTATGGAACTGAGTTTAGTCTTATTGCAGATGTTACAGGGATAGTTTACCAAAAAAGGAAATTTCTGTCATCATTTATTCACCCTCAGGTTGCTCCAAACCTGTATGACTTTATTTCTTCCATGGAAATGATGGGATAAGAAGAGAAGAACGCTGTAAAATATAAGGATAACATTTCTATGTGTGTTTTTTTTTAAACCATTTTATCCTTTGCATCTCTCTCGCTATATATACAGTATATACCGATGGGCCATCATTACATTATGACCACCCAAATATGCCTACCTGACAACCACAGGTGCAGTTCATCCAGCAGTACAGTATATAAACCACACGAGGACCAGTCAGTAGAATTTTCAGTGGCAGAATGGAAAAAGCTGGCAATTTATCAGTTTGGCAAAGGACAAATTGTGAAGGCATGGCACCTTAGAACTTCGATCTCAGAAACAACACGCCTTGTGTGTTGTTCATGTGCTGCTGTAGTGGGTATGTATTAAAAGTGGTGCACACATGGCCAAACAACAAACTGCCATCCAGCCGTGTGTCATCCACAGCTCATTGATGCGAGACTGAAGTGGAGACCATCACATATTGTTCACTGTGACTGCAGGGCCACAGTGCAACAAATCAGCAGCAGCTACAACAGGGCAATGTGTCACAGCATAGCCAACGACCCAGCTGGGGCCTGTGCTAACTGCACGTCATCGCCAGTAATGCATGAAATGGGCCCAAGATCATAGAGATTGGCCTGGTCTGATGAATCAAGATTCCGGTTGCATCTTGTAGACAGCCAAGTGCAGGTACGCTGATTACCAACAGAGGTTAAATGGCAACTGGAGGCACTGTTGGGCGAACACAGGCTGGCGATGTTTTCTTGGGACACTCTGCCCCATTTTCCCAATAGCACAATCTCTGGCAGCAGTCAGGTATCGGAACATTAATTACCAACAGGATAAGGCGCCACGCCACACTGCCAGAATAGTCAAGGAGTGGTACGAGGAACATGATGGTAAATATCTGTTAATGCCTTGGCCTCCAACGATCTCAATTGAAAAGCAAGTTTGCGCTACATCACTACCACCCTGCAATGCATAGGAACTAGAGGACCTACTGTTGACATTGTGGTACTAGATACCTCATGAAGACCTATCTACCGCTACCTCATCAAATCAATGCCACACCATGTGGCCACTGTTTTGTGGGCTAAAGGAGGTCCTGCAAGTTTTTAGATAGGTGGTCTCAGGTGGTCAATTAATGCTTCATTGGTGTATGTCTATGTGTGTGTGTGTGTGTGTGTGTGTGTGTGTCTATATATATATATATATATAATTAATGCTTTATTAATGCTTTTAAATTAATGCTTTATTCTGCATGAATATATTGTATCCTACCCCATACCTGAACTTAACAACTACCTTCCTAACTATTAAAAACCAGCAAATTAGGAGTTTATTAAGGGGAAAGTTATGGTTAATAGGCAAGGCAAGGCAAGTTTATTTATATAGCACATTTCGTACACAATGGTAATTCAAAGTGCTTTACATAAAAGAAAGTTAAATAATAATGAAAGAAAATAAAAACAAGAATAAAACAAGCAATTTTAAAACTTTTACAATTATTAAAAAATTTACTTATTTAAAATTAATTTAAAACCGTTAGAAAATGATTTTACATAAAATAAAATAAAAAACATAGTGCAATCAGTTCGGACATTGCACAGTGCTCATTCAATAAATGCACAGGTAAACAGATGGGTTTTAAGTCTAGATTTAAATGTGACCAGTGTTTTAGCACATCTGATCTCTTCTGGAAGCTGATTCCAACTGTGGGCGGCATAGTAACTAAAGGAGGACTCCCTTGTTTTGTGTGAACCCTTGGTATTTCTAACTGACTCGATCCTAATGATCTGAGTGGTCTGTTAGGCTTATATTCAGTGAGCATATCTGAAATATATTTCGGTCCTAGGTCATTTAGTGACTTATATACGAGTAAAAGTACTTTAAAATCAATCCTAAATGTAACTGGAAGCCAGTGTAAGGACCTGAGGACTGGGGTGATATGCTCAGATTTTCTGGTTCTCGTCAGAATCCTGGCAGCAGCGTTCTGGATGAACTGCAGCTGTCTAATGGTCTTTTTGGGAAGGCCGGTGAGGAGCCCATTACAATAGTCCCTGCTGGTGATAAAGGCATGAACAAGTTTCTCCAAGTCTTGACTGGAAACAAAACATCTAATTCTTGCAATGTTTTTTAAATGATAGTATGCTGATTTAGTTACTGCTTTGACATGACTACTGAAACTAAGGTCTGTCTCCAGAATCACACCAAGATTCCTGACTTGATTTTTAGTTGTTTGACCCCTAGAGTTAAGGTATGCATTCACCTTGAACACTTCATCTTTGTTTCCAAATGCAATGACTTCAGTTTTTTCCTTGTTTAACTGAAGAAAGTTCTGGCACATCCAACTATTAATTTCATCAATGCACTGGCAGATGGAGTCAATGGGGCTGTGGTCATTTGGAGATAAGGCTAGGTAAATCTGGGTATCATCAGCATAGCTGTGATAGGCAATTTGGTTCTTTCTCATTATTTGACTTAGTGGGAGCATATACAGGCTAAACAAGAGCGGTGCAAGAATTGAGCCTTGTGGGACTCCGCATGTCATGGACGTCCACTTAGACTTATGCTCTCCTAGACTCACATAACAGCCTCTCCCTTCTAAGTATGACCTGAACCATCTGAGTACAATCCCAGAAAGCCCGACCCAGTTTTCCAGTCTATCTAGTAGTATGTTATGATCGACAGTGTCAAACGCAGTACTGAGATCTAGCAATACCAGCACTGATATTTTGCCAGAGTCACAATTTAACCGAATATCATTTATTATCTTAATGAGTGCTGTCTCTGTGCTGTGATGCGGTCGAAAACCAGATTGAAAATTGTCCAGGTATCCATTTGAGTTTAAGTATTTGTTCAGCTGATTAAAAACTACCTTTTCTATAATTTTGCCTATAAAAGGAAGATTAGATATTGGTCTAAAATTGCTCAAAATGGTGTTATCAAGATTGCTCTTTTTCAGGAGGTGCTTAACAACTGCAGTTTTTAAGGAGTTTGGAAAGTGTGTCAAGATAGCAGGTTAACGATTTTAGGTGCTGCACTATGTCTTCCAGAATTTTGCTACGAATTGCTTCAAAAATAGACATAGTATCTTTTGATATTGTGGCCTAATCTGTCTGACCTCTGCATTACTTGAGGATGTGCTTATCGCCATCCTGATAATGATGATTTTCTCAGAAAAGAAGGATGCAAACTCATTGCATTTGCTGTCTGAGAGCATTTCACTGGGAATCTGACTTGGGGGGTTTGTCAGTCTCTCAACAGTGGCAAAAATAGTATGAGTGTTATTTAAGTTACTGTTTATAAGGTTTGAGAAGAAATTCTGTCTAGCTGTGGCTAGTTTCATATTAAAAGCATGAAGGCTGTCTTTATAGACGCTATAGTGAATTTCAAGCTTTGTCTTCCGCCACATCCGCTCTGCTTTTCTGCATTGTCTTTTCTTAGTCTGAACTGCTGTTGATCTTCTCCAAACTGATTTCTGTCTGTTTGTTTTCTTACTGACTATTATTGGAGCAATATCATCAATAAAATTCTTAACTTTTGAGTTGAAGCAATCAAGGAGAATATCAACAGAGTCTGCAGAAATGCTTGGTGTTAAAGATATAGCCTCCATAAATAGTACACTTGTGTTCTCGTTTGTGCATCTCCTTCTGACAGAGACAGATCTAGATTCAGTTGTAGCAGACATCAAAATATCAAAGAAAATACAGAAGTGATCAGATAGTGCTATGTCCTTAATAACAATGGATGAGATGTTTAAACCCCTACTGATGATTAAGTCTAGAGTATGTCCACCTATGTGTGTGGGTCCATGCACATGCTGAGTCAAGTCAAAAGTGTTTAGAACCATTATCATTTATTTTGTAGTTTTGTTTTCTGCATTATCTATGTGAATATTAAAATCCCCTGCAATAGCAAAACAGTCAAACTCTGAGGAAATCATTGATAACATTTCTGTGACCTCTTCAACAAAGGCTGGAGAGTATTTTGGAAGCCTGTAAATAATAATAAACAGAATGCTTGGAGCACCTTTCAATCCCTAGATATTCAAAAGACAAGTACTGACCAAATGACACTTGCTTGCATTGATAGACATCTTTAACCCTCTGGCTCGCTTCGTTTGGGAGTCACACTTACCTTCTTCGTGGTCAAAAGTGACCGTAGCCTTGAAATGTTACTTTTTTTTCTTCAGGAAAACCAATGCAATATATTTTTGTTCAATAATATTTTTTGATTATGATACATGATGTTTAGATAATTTTATGATACTATGCAATATTTATAAAATTTTAATGAGCTATTTTCTCCTTTAGAATTAATATTTATCTCTTTATTTATTTAATATTTTTTAATAAATGCAATAGTTCACATTAAAATAGAGTGAAAGCATTTAAAATCAATTTTTTGATGTGAGAATTGGGCAATCTGGAGGCATTAAAAAAAGTTAAAACTTGTGTAATGTTACATAAACTCTTGTATTAACACCCTGTATAGATATATACAGAGGCTTTTGGATTCCAACTATTTTTTAGACCTCATCTCTTCATTTTTTTAGGTTTTGCATTTAGATCTATATCTAAACATTCTAAAAGATTACTTTTTGTCAAGGTTTAGATATTTTTGGTTAGATAAATATCAGGTTTTACATTATGATTACAGTCAAACATTAAAATCTTGTTAGAAACGGAAGACATAGAAATAATTTTTGTTACTCAGTATTTGATAATTAAACAATCTAACAAAATAAGTAATGAAAAGTGATCATTCAAAACACTATACATACATTTTGTAATTAATTAATATTTTATTCAATGTACTTAAATGTTTGAGAGAGAGAACTAGAATCTCTTTTGGATTTTTGGATTTATGATTTATTGATTTTATTTCAATAACTTGAAAAAAAACATTTTACTCTGATGCAGTCTTACCAGTTCGTGTGTGTGTGAGAGAGAGAGATAGAGAGAAAGCAAGCCTTTTGTTTTTTTGGTTTCATTTATTGATTTCGCACATTCTCACCATGTGCTCTCTTGCAGTCTTACCAATTCATTTCTGTGTGTGAGAGAGAGAGAGAGAGAGAGAGAGAGCCCCTTTTGTATTTTTTCTATTTATTGATTGGTGTCTATTTTGCACTCCTAATATTCTGGAGAGCCACCCCTTGATTGCTGCACACTTTTTTCCTGACTAGTGCCTGATTTGTAGTTTGTACCACCAAAAGATTCACTGAGTTTTCAATTTTTTTCGTATTTACCATTCATTTCCTATGTCGGTCATTTTTGACCGCAAAGAAGGTAAGTGTGACTATTCTTTTTTTGGACTCTTTAACATATCCAAATCATGTCCATGATTTTTTTTGTGTGTTCATATTGCCAATCTGACAAAAGTCACCAAGTGTCATCTCATTCCGTTGAAGCTACGATTTTTTACATTTCAAAATATAAATTTTTTTGAAAGAGGGCCAGAGGGTTAAATAGAGCAGCTACACCTCCACCTCTCCTAACAGTCCTGCAGACACTCATGTAAGTGAAGTAAGGAGGGGCTGTTTCATTAAGGACTGTTGCATTGCAGCTGTCTTCATAGTTAGTTAGTTAATAGAAAGAAAATGCAAATGAGGACACCCAAATCTTGAATCTACAGATTTATTTCCTAATGTATTTATTTATTTATTTCCTACTAATCGTAATAATGCTGGGGGTAAATCATTTTAAGTCTCAAAAATCTCTTTGCTGTATTAGCTCTATGGCTCACAGTGTTGGAACGTGTCCCGTAATCACTTGGCCAAAGAGATAATTCAGGATTATGATCAGTCAGAATCCTATTACATTTGAAATTAGTTATTGGGATGCATCCGCCTTCTTGTTTATAAATGTCATGCTGCTGTAATGGACAACAAAGTTAAATCGTGTTGTTTGACTTTTCTCCAGGCGATTGGGTGGACAGCCAGAAGAGAGATATAGTGTGAATGAAAGGCCTCCTTTTCTCATAGCAGTGCGACGGCTGAGCCCTGTTTGAAATGAGGGCCGCAGCTTGATGGCTATCAGTGAGATGGAAAAGCACCGCTGAGCTGGCTTCCCTCTGAGAGTATTAAGAAATAAATTGTGTCTGTCATGTCAATGGGGATAATATTAGTCATGACATTATATTAGCCTGCTGATGAAAATAGAAGCAGAGATACTTTCCGATTTAAACGGAGCACAGGAAAGAGATTCTCCAATTTTTCATGCATTCATGAAAACTCTATTGTCCCCTCTGCACTAGTGAACACAGCTCTAAGGCAAATAGTTATAAAAAATAATACAGAATTTGATATAACAACAGTTCACTTTTTATTTATGAAAGTATACACATTATTTTAAGCTGCCTAAATTATTGTCCCGATAAAGCTTATAAGACAATAGTCAGACATTTAATTAAATTTTTAAATGGAACAGTTTATTGAACACTTATATACTAAAATATTTTAAAAGGAACTAAATCTGTTTTACGGTTTTTATCATATTTGATACATCAAGTTTATAGTATGATACAGTGAGAATCTGGAGCTCAAATTAGTTTTATTCAAGGCCCAAACTGACCAAAAATTCACAGTGTGGTGCAGATGTTGTTATTTGTATGACTAAGATTAAATTGACCATGATTAACCATGATTTAAAAATAATAATAATATAAAAAATATGGATCAAGTAGAGCGAAGTTGCTTGAGTCCAGTAAATGAAGGCTTTGAATTATACTATAAAGCCTTTTACCTACTAAAATAGTAAGAATTAGAGGGCAGAAGATATGTAGAAGATTGTGTACAGCAAATTTATCAGCAAAGATCTGATCATGTTGATAATTCAGAGGTCTTAGAAATGAATGCATCAAATGTGATACAATAGGCTGTAGGGTTCAGCTATATAACAGTAAGCAGTAGGTGTAGTAGGTGTAACCTCCTCTAAAACACATCTGAGACTGTTAGACTCATGATCCCATGTTGGCAGTTAGAGTCATGTCTGCTGGTTTGTAAAGAGCAGCCGGTCTATGTGAAGAGGAGGATTTGCTTTGTAAACTAGATTTAGTTGATTTTCCTGTTGTTTGTTTTTCTCTCTGGGGAGAGATGCTTTGCTCATTAGCTTGAACACATTGCTTGTAATGGAAGCTAATGGTTTATGCATATGGAGAAATCAGCAAGTGCTGCTATGATATAGTGTGATGTTTGTTTTATGGAAATCAAATAGCAGGATAAATCGAAGCTTTCATGCATAGACACCTACATTCAAACAGCATGCAATTCAGCTGTGTATTGTTCTATAATTTGAATCATTTCTCTGCATGACAAAATGTATTTAGATAAAACTGGGCAGGCCATTAAAATATTTTACATTATTAATTATATACATAGAAGTAAAATAACTAAACTGACCCAGTGCATCTCTGGAAACTATAAATAACCTCACCAGGGCATTAGAACAAACACCAAAGAAAAACACATCTACATGAATGTTCCTCAGTGCATTGAAATATGAAATCTGTAATTAAATATTTATCAGGGATTCCCAATGTGGGTTATATCAGGTATTTTGATGAAGCTTGGCTACATCATTAGCTTTTATTGTGCTTTCCTGATAGCGCCACAACCCTGTTTAATAGTCATCATAGGCCATAAAGAGAAATGGTGCAGGGAATGTTTCATTAAGTCTGTAATCCCAGGATACAGAAGCACAAATCTGCCGGATGACGACACGCTGCTGTGATACTGATACACCAGAATGCCATCTGGCCCCACCCAGAGCTGCTCCAATGTTTAGCATAAACATTTTAGAGTTACTCCACCCCAAAATGAAAATTTTGTCATTAATCTCTTACCCCCATGTCGTTCCAAACCCGTAAAAGCTCAGTTCGTCTTCGGAACACAATTTAAGATATTTTTGATGAAAACCTGGAGGCCTGAGATTGTCCCATAGACTGCCAAGTAAATAACAGTGTCAAGGTCCATAAAAGGTATGAAAAGTTGTCATCAGAATACTCCATCTCCCATCAGACGTGCAATCTGGGTTATATGAAGTGACAGGAACACTTTCTTTAAGCGAAGAAAACAAAAATAACGACTTTATTCTTTTCATACCTTTTATGGACCTTGACACTGTTATTTACTTGGCTTTTTTTTTTAGGGTAGAGTACCTAGCTTAACCAAATGAAATTTCTTGTTTGGAAACAATGTACAAAAGATCAGCCCTTCTGAAAAAATATTAGAATTTAAGAAGAACATCAAACAAATGTTCTCAAACAAAATCAATCATAGAAAAGATTGAATAAAGGTAAAATAAAGAAAGCGAAATTTTGAACAAGTGTTAGCTGTATTCTCTGACAAGCATTAGAAAATAAAGCAAGAGTCCAAACCGAGTCCCCAGAAAGATCACGTCTATCTGCGGAGCACTGCCATTGGCTAAGATCAGCTATCTTCCCTGAGGGCTACACCTCATACACACACATTAAGGAGCTGTCTCCCTTCACTGGAGGTGGAAATGAGCCGGACTTAAGATGCTCCTGGTGTCTGTCTCTCAGGACAACTACAGAGAGTCTGGGAATAATGTCTGCAGTACTGCAGTGCACGGTTTAATGTACTTTATCTAATTATCCTGCCAGCTCGATATTATCATTTTGTACAGTCATTTCACACTTTCATTTGCATTGCATAAATATGACAATAGTATAACACACAGACACAGACACACACACACACACACACACACACGCACACAATGTAAACTAATTCTCGTCACCATATCAGCTTACTGTGTTGCTTGGTCCTTGTGTTTCTCCTACATAAAAACAAACCGAGAATATTGATGGCTCATCCTGCACTACAAAGATTTTCATTGTCAAATGCTCTCTAGGAATGTCCCTCCTCTAATACCACGACTAGCAAGTAAAAAAATCTGGATTCATAGCAGTGATGTAACACAACTAGAGAATTCAAAAAGCCTCTATAGATTCCTATACAGGAATCTATTGGTTACACCATGAAATTACAGGGCTTTCTTTCTCTGTTCTCACCAAGAGGTGCTAATCTGCTTTAAATTTTTGATTTTAAAGGCCTAGTTTCTATTTTAATCATAGATATTGCATTGATAGAAAAATTATTTTAAAAAATAGATTTTTTTAAGGGAAAAAATATTTTATTGATCAAAAATATATTAGATTGATTTTACTCAAGAAAAAAAACAACTAAATTTTCAGGTGTCCGGTCACCACGTAAACCATGAGTGTGACTCCCAAATGAGGAGCGCACAAGGGTTAAACAAACAGCTTTGTTTTGGAAGTGCCACAGTGTTTAGACTTACTGGGGACATAAAACTTTCAATGGATTATTTATTATTATTATTATTAAATTTTAAGTTGAAACAGGAGATAGTATATAAAAAATATACACACATTAACTTTAAATACTCAACATTCTGCAAATCCCCACAGGAATCCATTAATGTCAGTCAAAGCTGTATGATCTATGATGAAGCTTGGAGGACCTGACAGGCTGGAATCAACTCAAGCAATGTTCACTGACATTTGGAGAGAATAAACTGATTATAATATTGAGCTGCAGTGTCAGCGTTCCTCCATCCAAAAATATTCATGGACGAGAAAGAGAGATAAATAAGTAATTACTTAACATTGGACTGCTGGACAAGAGGAAGGGTATAGTAACCAAAAGTTCACTGCTCAACCACCAAAATGATCAAGAGATTTACAAAGTGGCTCTATTCCTTCCTCCTACACTACATAGGTTTATTCCTTCATGATGTCATCCCCTGAATCCTTATTGGTGTGTGTGGTCCTTTCAGGTATCTCTGCAGGCAATCACCAGTCCACTCAGCCAGCTGTCAAGGTGAGACAGTTTAACACGTTGAAGCTCCAATGCCCTTGTCCAATTTCACTTTGCAGTGAATGGGCTGAACACGCCAATCCTCATATTACCAAACAAATTAAACCAGTGAACTGGGAGGAGAAGCGGAGGGAGATCCTGTCAGACGCACAAGAGCCGCTCCTCCCAGCCCTGCCAGGAGATCAGGGCACTCTGAGAAGAGCTTGGTTAATTGGTTTAAGACGTGAAGTGTTTCTGACAAGCATCTGAAGACAGAGGAACGGCAGAGAATGATCTCAGGGGGAGCGCTGGGTAAGTTCAGGTAATGAAGCGAATACTTCAGCAGAGGTTCGTTTCAGAGAGGCTTTGCAGTGCATCATTTAGCCTCATCAAACAAAATGAAACCTTGTGTTCCTCTGGTCAGTGAAATCAGATCAGTGGTCCTTGGATCAGGAAGAATTAATGTTACTCCAAAGGACTTGAATCTCAAATACTAACATCTTAACTCTATATAAGATATAAGGACAATTACAGATGGGGCAAATTCCCCAGTGCCTCTGATACCTGGAAACAAGCCAATTGAGATGGGAAATTTAATATATAAGGGGTAAAAAAGCTACCATGAGGAATTCTTATCTACTGTCATCAAAAGTGTCCAATTTTGCTCCTGGAAGGCCACCTTCTTGAGAGTTTAATTTGAACACAAAGCCCATCGGCAGGTTACTGGAGCAGGTTAAAGCCGAGCTCTGCAGGAACATGGCCTTTCATGAGCAGGATTGAACACCCCTAATACAGAGAGACCAGAGTTCCTCATGAATCCCCTTGTGTCTAATGTTTTGTCTTGTTTTCTATATATCTTTCAAGAGGGCTCCTCCAAATAGGCTGGAGCCTGAGGGCATCACAGGACCTTATCCCAGCCTCGATCAGCTTAACTGTACTGGCACGTGGCGCTCCTTCAAATGACTTTTACCTGGTAACGCGCCACAGAGCTTCACCTTGAAAACTTTTGCCATTATTTTGTAACCACAGAACAGCGTTTGCTCAACTGTATGAGAATTCTGCTGTTCAGCAAAAACAATCCCAATTCAAATCATGTGTAGAAGCGTTAAATGACATTTTCTTCGGTTCAAGGCACACTCGCTTAGATTGAGGATAAGACTCACACAGGACGCTATAATTTGTCTAAGGTGTGAAAACTGAGGTAATGTTTGCAGTTTATAAGTGACACATCCTCCGGACACATACACTCATGTCAGCTTAGTGTTTAGTACCCACATATTTTATCATAAGCCTGCAGCTGTCAGCTCATAATGGGAAGCAAGATCACGATCTGTAAGACACTTCAAAATTGATTTATTTGGATATTGTGATTTCACACTAATGATTGAAAGGGATCTCAAACTGTCTGTGCATATGTCTGCCAATCACAGCTCTCCCTGAGGGGCTCCATCAATAAGTTTATCCACATCCTCCTGCTATCAGTCTAGACATCAACGGGCAATGCGGCAGGAGGCGGGGGCTTCTGAGCCACAGCAAGGACCTGACACATCTCTCACACTCAGAGTTGAATATCGCAGCTCTTTCATGTTCAGACAGTGCAGTTGTACATCAGCCCCCAGGACTGTTTGGTGGCAAAGGACCTCAAAAGGAGGACAAAGGTGGGAGCGTATTGTCCCTGACTGATGCTAGAAAGGGGCTGGAGTGAGATCAGAGAAAGGAGGTAAGCACCTGTGCTGTGCAAGCGTACAGGGTGAAGCAATGGCTTATGGGATTGAAGCCAGCGTTGACAGCATGTGTAACTCAGAGAAGACATACGGGTGTAATAAAAAAGGAAAAGAAGACCATGATCTGACCTGACCCAAACGACTCCGCAGCATGCTCTCACTCAGGTCCACTCTTGTACTTCAGACAATCAGCAAGAGACAAGGTTTTTCTTTCTGAAAGAATCCTTCAATCAACCGCCCACAGAGAGAAACGTCACATTTAACATACACAGACAGCACAGTTAGGGCACAGTTACATTCTTATAAAAACAACACCATTCTTGAAAAAGAGCATTTTATTAAAACAAAATGCATATTTACATTGCAGAGGTAACATATCCATTTGTTGGCACAATATTCTGTGCCTTTACAAAAGAGGAGAATGTATACAAAAATGCTTTTAGGTGTATCAGAGAGATACATATGCTTTGGAACACTCCTAAAAAGGCAAAGTTGACTGAGCTGTAATTTAACTGTATATGCTATGATTAACTAAAAATGAGCTAAATATAGAGCCACCCCTGTCTTAAGGCTCACAGGTCTTTGCCTTTCCAGAGTATTTTGCAAAATAAAATTTTATGGTTGACAGTAACACATGGCAGCTTTAAATTGCACAAACCTGTAGAAAACTACACAATTAAGGAATGCAATGTCATTTTTACATGTACAAAGGTTAAAGAAAAATATGCCCACATATAACTTTAAATAATGACATATTGACACATAACAACATGCTGAACATTGTTAATGTGTTGATTCATGTAAATTAGATTATTACATTTAAAAGGCTGCCATCAGTCTCAGAGAATGGTGGAGGCAGAAAAAAAGGAGAGCTTGATGGGAGTTGCATAAAATCTGCTGGGATAGCAGCTGCACCCTCTTCCAGTGTAGAGCCAAAAAAAATAAAAATAAAAGGCTCCCGAAATAGTGTCACACTTCAGCAATCATGACATTCTCAACAAAAGCACCTCGCTAAGCTCATCAGTATAACAATAGTCCCTCTCCAACCAAACAAAGCTGCTTTTAAATGCTCCATGTGTCTCTTACCTGTGAATAACAGTGAATACTAAAGATCTTAAGTACTAACCTGTTCTTTTTTAAATTACAGTTTGTGCATTATTATATAACCCCTTCCAAATGTTAACTCCACACATGATGTTTTTTAAACTCATGGGTAAATTCATCGACTCTGAAATTCATTTTCACAGTATTGCATTTCTCAAAGATCTGCCAGAATTTGGTTCTGTACATGCCCATCTACAACCAAGGGTGCCAGGCAGGGTCCATGCGGCACAGGTTGTCCAGGCTGTTGGCAGCTGCCACTAGCGTGTTTACTTTACTCTCACCACCCTCGAACTGGGCCAAGTTGTGGAGGCGGGTCATGATGGCCGTCACAGCTTTCTGTACAAGAGACACCAGCTGCTGGCTGTCCATGTTCTCAGGTTGTCCAGCTGGGGACAGAGGCATGGATGTGTCTTCCTGTGTCTTCTTATGCCAAGCGATGATCTCATCCCTAAGAACTGCTTTCAAGATGCCATCGACCTGATTGAAGGGGACACAGATTTAGAGTGGGTCAAGAGCCCTGGAGACTGAAAGTGCGGAGTCTCTTTTGTCATTATGTGTGTCCCTCATGAAGTGTACCTTGAAATTAGGCTGAGCAAAGCTGCGTGCTACTGCTATCATGGAAGCCGTGAGGGGTCCGGATACGCCGATTGTGGTCAGGAACTCAGAGATGTTAGGCGTCAATCTGAAGGGGACCGGCCGGTTGGCATCCAGATCACCAGTAGCATCATTAATATCAAAGCGGAAGTATGATACATTGAGTTTTCCAGTGTCCTGTTGGGGGAACAACACATCAAGAGGGTGTTAACTAATTCATTTGAGAATCTGAAATTGTCATCTAGAAACTACAATCTACAATCTGTGGCACCAAGTTGATAAGTTTCAATTCAGAGAAAAAACAAAATCAAATTTAGGTAATGAGTCTGTTTGCTCAAGTGGGATTCGCTGTGGTCTGTGTCAGCATTTGAGCATATGAACAAATATAATCTTCCATTTGCCTTCTGATGCCCTTGATGAACAGCGTCACCGATGAAGTATTTCAAATAACAATAATGTTCTCAAGATTACCATTTGAAGTGTTTTGGATGAGATCGGGGTGCTGTAGTTTTTTTGAGTTTAATAATGATGAAATGTCACTCAAATGTTGTTAAATCCCTCCAAACACAATAAGACTATTAAAACATGATTCAAGCTCTGTATGTAGAGCCTGCACAGGACCAAACTCGACATCTGAAGTCAAATGGACTGGAAGTGATACACTAGGGAAATGCATGATGTTTTGTTAGTGTGTTAGAGAGAAAGAGACAAAGACAGCACATATCTGCTTGTCCACTGTGCCTGTCGTGGTACTCTCCTAGTGCCTAATGAGATCTGTAGAGTGGAAGCGGCAGCAAGGGGGCTTACTATACCCACTTAGCCGCCCATTCCTCTGCCTGTCAGAAAACTGCAGTTCAGAATCACAGGACGAGGTACTTGTCAGAATCAGAATCAGAATCAGAAAGAGCTTTATTGCCAAGTATGCTTGCGCATACAAGGAATTTGTTTTAGTGACATAAGCTTCCAGTAAACAGAGACAACAACACACAGACAAAAAAAAAAAAAAAAAAAAAAAAAAAAAAAAAAAAAAAAAAAAAAAAAAAATTACAGGAGAATTACAAATTGGCAAATAAATAAGTGTATAAATAATTGTGCTATAAATGATAATGGAATAGGATTGAGTGAGATACAGGAATGTTCTAGGATGGAGGGGTAACAAATAAATATAAGGATATTGCACATTTTTGCATAAGCATACGTTTAAGTGGGAAACATTTAACTGTTCATGAGGTAGATTGCCTGGGGGAAGAAACTATTCTTGTGCCTTGCTGTTCTTGTATTTGCGGCTCTGAGGCGCCGGCCAGATGGCAAAAGTTCAAAGATGGGGTGACTTGGATGTGAGGGATCCAGAGTGATTTTCTGAGTCCTTTTCCTCACTCTGGATGTGTACAGTTCTTGGAGGGTGGGCAGGGGAGCACCAATAATCCTTTCGGCAGTCCGAACAGTTCTCTGTAGTCTTCTGATATCTGATTTTGTAGCTGAACCAAACCAGACAGTAATTGAAGTACACAGGACTGACTCAATGACGGCTGAGTAGAACTGTTTCAGCAGCTCCTGTGGCAGGTTAAACTTCCTCAGCTGGCGAAGGAAGTACAACCTTTGTTGGGCTTTTTTCACAATGGAGCCAATGTGATTGTCCCACTTCAGGTCCTGAGAGATGGTGGTTCCCAGGAATCTGAATGACTCCACTGCAGTTACAGTGCTGTTCATGATGGTGAGTGGGGAAAGTGCAGGGGGGTTTCTCCTAAAGTCCACAGTCATCTCCACTGTTTTGAGCGTGTTCAGCTCCAGGTTGTTAAGACTGCACCAGACAGCCAGCTGCTCAACCTCCTGTCTGTAAGCAGACTCGTCACCGTCCTGGATGAGGCCGATGACTGTAGTATCGTCTGCAAACTTCAGGAGCTTGACAGAGGGGTCTTTAGAGGTGCAGTCGTTGGTGTACAGGGAGAAGAGCAGAGGGGAGAGAACACATCCCTGAGGGGCACCAGTGTTGGTGGAGCAGCTGTTTGACATGAATTTCCCCAGTCTCACTAACTGTTGCCTATCTGTCAGAAAGCTGGTGATCCACTGACAGATAGAGCTAGGAACAGAGAGCTGGGTCAGTTTGGTTTGGAGGGTTGTTGGGATGATGGTGTTGAAAGCCGAACTAAAGTCCACAAACAGGATCCTCACATAAGTCCCTGTTTTGTCCAGATGTTGCAGGATGAAGTGCAATGCCATGTTGATTGCATCATCCACGGACCTGTTTGCTCGGTACGCAAACTGCAGGGGGTCCAGTAAGGGTCCAGTGATGTCCTTCAGATAAGCCAGAACCAGTTTTTCAAACGACTTCATGACGACAGACGTTAGAGCCACAGGTCTGTAGTCGTTAAGTCCTGTTATCTTGGGTTTCTTTGGAATGGGGATTATGGTGGAGCGTTTGAAGCAGGAAGGCACTTCACACAACTCCAGAGATCTGTTGAAGATCTGTGAAAAGATGGGGGCCAGCTGGTCAGCACAGATTTTCAGACAGGCTGGTGTAACGCCATCTGGGCCTGGTGCTTTTCTTCTTTTGTTTTTCTTGAAGACCTGGCGCACATCATCTTCACAGATTTGAAGAGCAGGAGGTATGGAGAGGGGGATTGCAGGGGGTGTTAATGGTTGTGTAGGGAGATGGTCAGAATGGGTGTTGGGGGTTTCAAATCTACAATAAAACTCATTCAGGTCGTTAGCAAGTCGTTGATTAGCCTCAGTGCAAGGGGATGGTGTCTTGTAGTTTGTGATGGCTCTCAGTCCTCTCCAAACTGAAGTAGAGTCGTTGGAAGTAAACTGGTCTTCCAACTTTTTAGCATAGGTCTTTTTAGCCGCTCTAATCTCTTTGTTCAGTGTGTTCCTGGCCTGATTGTACAAGACCCTGTCCCCATTTCTGTAGGCATCCTCTTTGGCCTGACGAAGGTGTCTGAGTTTTACTGTAAACCATGGCTTATCATTGTTGAATGTTAAATAAGTCCTGGTAGGAATGCATATATCCTCACAGAAACTAATATAGGATGTTACAGTCTCTGTGAGTTCGTCCAGATCGGTGGTAGCAGCTTCAAAAACGCTCCAGTCTGTGATGTCAAAACAAGATTGTAAATCCTGCTCTGTTTCGCTGGTCCATCTCTTCACAGTCTTTACTACAGGTTTAGCAGATTTAAGTTTCTGCTTGTAGGTCGGTATAAGATGAACCAGACAGTGATCAGAACGTCCCAAAGCTGCTCGTGGAACAGAGTGATATGCATCCTTTATTGTGGTGTAACAGTGATCCAGTATATTACTGTCTCTGGTGGGACAGGTAACATGCTGTCTGTATTTTGGCAGTTCACGGGAGAGATTGGCTTTATTAAAGTCCCCAAGAATGATTAAAACAGAGTCCGGGTGTTGTTGTTCTGTGTCTGTGATCTGCTCAGCGAGTTTCTGTAAAGCTGAGCTCACATGCGCTTGAGGTGGAATGTAAACACTAACCAGAATGAGCGAGTGAAACTCCCGCGGCGAATAGAACGGCTTGCAGTTGATAAACTGCGTTTCTAGATCAGGACAGCACATCTTCTTTAACACAGTTACATCTGTACACCACCGTTCATTGATGTAAAAGCATGTCCCGCCGCCGCGTGATTTCCCCGTTGATTCTGCGTCGCGATCCGCTCTAAACAGCTGAAAGCCCGGCAGATGGAGTGCGCTGTCCGGTATGGCGTCATTCAGCCAGGTTTCCGTGAAACACAGAGCAGCAGAGTGAGAGAAATCCTTATTTGTCCGAGAGAGCAGAAGGAGTTCGTCCGTTTTGTTGGGTAGAGAGCGGAGATTTGCGAGATGGATGCTAGGCAACGGCGTTCGAAATCCGCGCTTCCTGAGTCTGACGAGCGCTCCCGCTCGCTTTCCCCGTCTGCGCGTCCTGAAGCGCTTGATCAGCGCCGCTGCTCCTCCGATAACAATGTTCAGTAAAACGTCTGTATAATAGAAATCCGGAAAAATATCATGTGGTGTGTTCTGCCGAATGTTCAGCAGTTCATCCCTGGTGAAACTGATCGTGTTTGTTAAACAAAAAACAGGAAAAACGAACAAAAACAGTACAAACACTGGAGAGCCAAGCACTGAAGCAGCCATGTGCGGCGCCATCTTGGATTGGAGTTTGACAATCATTTCTAATAAAAGACTCTACGGACCTGCACTCACCCGATACTGTACAGCAAATGTTGCACGACAAACAATCATAAAGACATCTTGAGAGTGACCATCAAAAACTTACGTGTAACTTAAGGGGGGGGGGGGGGGGTAATGTGTAATGTGTAATGACCCAAGAAACTGCTTTGGACTTGTTGGATACATGTATATTTGATGAAAGAGAGCTAGTATCAGGTATGACGTTTGTTCCATGATATCAAGTCAATTAGGGTACCTGTGCAATCTGCAGCATCTCTGGGTTGAGACGGTTCAGGTGCAACATGAACTCAGCCAGGCCAATGAGAGCAAGCTGGATGGTGAACATTTTGCGGAAGGTCCAATAGTCTGTGGCGTTGGGGAAGGTGTGCAGTGCCCACTCCTTCAACATGATACGAGGAACCATGTTGCCCTGGACCTCCTTCAGGATGTCACGCAGGACCTTAAAACATGGACAAAAAATATATTTTTTGGGTTAATTTACAAATACTGCATATTAGGGTAGATGAAACACACAAACAAAAAAAATGTATATTAAAAATGCACCTTGGCAATTTCATGAGATTCAATTAATGTGAACTACATTTTTATTGATATACTTTCTCATTATTTATGGCACACCTGATGGCTGGCTTGGGTTCCTCTAGCCTGAACAGTCGCAAGTCGGTCATAATAGCGGGAAATAGGGTTGTCATGCTCAATGCCCTTCTTAGCACAACGCATCTTGTAGATTTCCACTAGAGAGAGAGACGATGGATTGTCCTCCACTAACCGCATTTGAGGAGACACCGCCACCACCCTTGGGACTAAGAAGAGAACAGATTTAAAGAGGATGTACTCTAAAGCAATTCCAATCCCACTAGCTATTTCAGCAGACAATCTAATCATTTTCTTTGAATCGCATGTTTAGATTTTATTTGGCTTTGATACAGGGCTGTTAACCTGAAATATGACCATCTCATAAAACACCTCTAAACATTTTAACAGACCTGTTTATACAATCATTTTATTTATGGAGTCATTTTTAAAGAAGATAAATTAACAGCTGAGCGAGGCCACAAAAACACATGTGAGGGAGTAAAAACAGAAGCATCTCACAAGACCACATCTCATAAATAACTTCAGTGAAAGGCATTAAATGCATGATAAAAATAACATTTACACAAAAATCCCACACACAAACATGCATTACAGCTTAAAATCAAACTCTTTTCTTTGCGAAAAACACATGGAGAACAGACAAAATGTTACAGTGAAAGCTGAAACGTGGCACCCTTGACCTCTGAACTGAGAGAGATTCATCTTTAATGCGTCTATCACAAGAAAGACAATTTCGATCTTCCTCCCTCAGTCTCCAACAGGGACAAGAGCAACCTCATTTTTATTCATTCTGCTCCAGTCCCCTCTCATTCTTCTTCTGTTACCACTACACAGCTTTTCTGGTACTTTTCACCTCAATCTTGCCTCTTTTTCTTCTCTTCTATTCTCCATCTCCCTCAATCTGTCTGAGAGCAACTGGGCCATTGAGTCCAGCACTGAGAACTAATGGACAGCATTCAAATGGGGCAGCTCGGAACACATGCATGCCACAATTCAAAATAGATTTAAAAAGATAAGTGGAAATAGTTGCGGTTTTATTATTTATTTATACTTTTAGTCTTCATAATGCTTAATATAAAACTTCATATGATTTTTATAAATACATTTTAGACCTGAACATTCATTGGTCATTGAAAATGGAACATCATGTCCAAAACACTGACATAAATAGATGTAGTCAGTGCTATTTCAGGGCAGAGGGGATGTTTCTGTGTGATCTGGGGTTGCTGCAGTACCTGTGAAGAAGAGGTGTCTCTTGGTGGTCTCTTTCCTCTTCTCCAGGCAGGGGTTGAGTAGCCGCAAGAGTTGCAGGACACGCTCCTCTCTGCGGGACTCCGTCAGACATGCGTCATTCATCACCAAGTATGGATAGATCTTGCCGTTGTGCCCGCGGATGTAGAGTCGTCGAGCAGCTGTGTTGTGCTTTTGAACAATCTCCACCCTGGGCATGAACCTTAGGAGGTAGAGTAAGAGGGTGTGAGAGAGTAAATGATGGGTAAATGATAAAGTAATCACTGAGAAACAAGATCTCAGCTGGAGTCTAGCTTAGAATTCTAAGGGGAGAATACCAAAAAAGCAACGAAAAAAAGAAACACAGTTCAATCAAAACCAACCTATGTATCGTAGTGTATGTATTAGAGACATGAAGCTACATATTAAAGATTGAGAGGGGGGTTGCCTGAATGACTAATCAAGTAATTTGTTTTAAGGAAGTCCTCAATAATAAAGTTAGTTTTGGTTTTGCTTGAATGAATGAATGAATTAATTAATTAATTAAATTAACAAATACATATAAATAAAATTTAATAATACATTAACTTGTCAGTCAACTAAATGATTAGTGAGGCTGATTAGTTTGTTATATTTTGGCAAAATATGTCAGATAAAACCAGCAGATAAAACTGAAACTAACATAATTATTCATTATGTTTTAAGGAATTTCAATTACTTCCTTAAGGCAGATCATAGATGTTGAATGACTAGATGAAAAGTAAGGGTGACTAGTTTATTATTTTATTTAGAGTTTCAGTTTTGATATTTTAGCTGCAAAATGTGTCAAGTATAACCATCAGATAAAACTGAAACTTAATTATTCATGACTTTCGTAAGACATATCCACTAGTCAGTAAACCGGATCACTAGATGATCAGTCGACCAGAGCAACCCCATTCCGAGTGTGTATTGACTGTTACCTGGCAATCTTGATGTAATAGTGTGTGGGCTTAGGCATGAGGAATTCTCCCGGTATCTCAACTTCAGCAGTCTGGGCCGAGAAGTTGCTAAGGAAACGGCATTTCTCCTCGATCAGGAAGAACTTTGGTAGTTGCTTAGTCTTGGCTTCCAGAATCTTGATCCACTTCTTCAGCTTTGAAATGAGATTGTGAAGCTTCATAGAGCCGGGAACGCTGAAGTCAAAATCTGTGAATAGAAAAAGTGACGGGGCAAGGTAAAACAGAGGAACAGATAGGTAGCTGAAAAAAACAAACAAACAAAAAACAGGTGGAAAAGACTCTGGATGTGTGAAAGAGGTAGACGTTTGTGTGAAAGAGACAGAGAGGAGACGTTATCTTTGGATCAGGGAAACAGAAGTGGTGCACTTCCTCCCAGGTCTCCCTTGCAACGTGAAGGTGCTGATAACATCAAGGTTCAAGAGAAGGGAAAAAATGACTTTTCTAAAATGACACTGCGCATTAAGTTGGAAATCAGACACAAAAGGTATGGTCGAAATGTAAGCCACGTTCCCAATTTTAGAGACAACCTCCAAGCCAGAACATCTTTATCAAAGAGGCTAAAATCTGCTCCGCTTTTATTCTTCTGTTGTGCTACATTAATAATACCATATACCGCAGATATGGAAACTGCTTGGCATTTCAAAAAACTCCCTCAAGCAAAAAAAAAAAATATTTTCATATAATTAAGGCTTTGGCAGAAAGCCAAATAATGTCGCACATAATGAAAGGCCATTTAAGGAATTCTCACTGCTTGCATGACACTTGCAATATCGTCAATGTCCCATATTACATTTTGATTAGCAGTGAGCAAAGCAGCTCCCTCTCATTTCCACACCCTGAATTAGACTATGTCTTCTGAAATCAGACACGCTCTGTAATCTCGGCCAATCCGTCTCTGAGAAACTTTGACTGTTTAGGTGCTTAATGACCAGTGAACATTAAGAGAGAGATTTGACTTGGGAAAAAAACACTATGCACAGCGGTCAACTTAGTGTAATCAATTTAGAAAAAAATGTACAGACAATCCCCTGTAGCAGCGATGCCCTGAAGCGAGGGGTTTTTTCAGATATCAGCGCCTCCCGGGCAACACGGTTCTTTTCTGATAAATGTAATGCCTTTGTTGGTTCGAATATGAATGGGTAGTAAGGTGCGCTCAGTTTCAGCTGTCTCACTGACCCAGGATCAGCTCAACTCTAGGGAGGTTTGAGCTCGCCACTGCTGCAGAAAACAAAGACTCTGCTCTCTGACCTGTGAATGAGATACACCGAAGGCGGAAGTTTTCTGCACCTAATAATTCTTGGGTGGTGGAGGTAGCCAAGTGCTAAAAATACCCCCCTGCCTGCGCCGCTCACTGTGCAACAGTCTGCGGAGAATTCTCTACTTTAAATTCCATCACTGAAATGCCTGAGTGAACACAGTGTACAGCACAACAGGAGCTCTAAAACAGTCTTAGCCCTGCAAACACGCTCCCACTTTAAATCTCAAGCAATGCTTGAGAACGGCTTAACCCTGCTATGGTAAAATACATTTTCCAGAAATATTAACACCACCAATCTCGTAGTACTCTGAATTTATCCACTGTTGTTTGAAGTAGCGAAAGCGTTCGAGTACGTGGATAATAGAATGAGGCATCCAGCATAGACACTGTATTATGCAATCAGTACTGAACCATGGAAAGATGTCTATAAAATTGTATACAACTTATCTAACGTTACATTTATATATATATATATATATATATATATATATATATATATATATATATATATATATATATATATATATATAATTAAATATAAATATGCAATATAAACATTTCTTAAATGAATGATCAAATTAATCTTAATTTGGTCAAATAATCGTTGCATCAGTGCATATTCTTTAAAAAGAAAAAAAATAATTTAAATGATACATCGACAACAAATATGTTATTAGCATAAAAAATTTGGGCAGGCCACATTTGATAAACAATAACACTTGCTCATGGATTAATAGTGATTGGATTAAACGATTCTTGACAAATAGTGCTGGAGTGTGTGTTTGCTTGGACATGTGCGTTGGAATGGAGAGCTTGGGAGGAGAAAGGAAGCGGAAAGGATACAGGGAACGTAGCAGGCTGTATGCTTTTGCTGGTTCCCCTCTCCAAAGCTCATTCCCAGTAGCACACCATGTCAGACGTTCAGAGAAGGCTCAGAGCGTGATGGCCATGCCTCATTGCCCAGAGACAGCTGGCACCACAACATCTGTTTTACACCCTTACAATCTTAACAGTCCTCTAAGTCCATGAACACACACACACAGGCCTCCGAAAAGAGCTTCATATGAAACAAATGAGAGCACTAGCTCCAGGGTTCCCCAGCTTTACTGAGGTGGAGAGACTGTAGCTGGACAGGGAAGGGAAGTATAAACATATTCTGCTCTCATAAGGAGAGGGCAGCTGAGGGGGAGGTTTGTTTTAACATACGCCTCGGATCACACATGCTCTGCTTTCTCAGAGCCAGGTCTACTCCATTGATATTGGAAGGTTATTGTTCGGGAAATGTGTACAAAATTGGCCTGAGGAAAGAGCCGTGCCAACTTATACACCTACAAGTCACAGAAAAAAAAGTCCATCCTCTATGAAAAAACAACAACAAAAAACAAACAAACAAACATATGACTATGATTCAAAGATACATGTGTAAAAATGTGCTAAACAACTGGGAAACACTAGAAAACTAGCTTGGAATTCTGGAAGACATGTTGAGCATTTGGGCAAAAATATGGTTGCAATTTTGCCTGGTACCAGAAGAGACAGAAATTACAAACCTCCACCTTTACCTGATTAAACAAAGAAAGAAAATGTAAAATAATTACAAAAAAAAAAGAGAGTTACAAACACTACTTTTTGTCCTCAAAATTAATCTACACATAATAGTCATGTGTAGAGTTTTTTTGATTAGCTTGTTTACCTAAAGCGGTGTAATTTCTTAACAGTCAACAGCACCTTGATGCACACAGTTCTGCACATACACATCTTCCCATTAAATCTAATCACATGGTTCACAGAGCCAATTATTCTGAGTCGGTCTTGTGGAGAGGCCTGTGGTTAACTCTTGAGCAGAAGTGGTTATGCAGAACAGAGACAAGAGCGGGAGCATGTGTAATTGTGCACTGGGGATGTGATCCTTCAAGTGCGCTGCTTGCAAGTTATACTACTATCAACACTTCTGAGAAGTCCACATGTGACAGCTCATTCTCAAAGAGCCAGTTGACTTGAATTATTTTATCTGTGCTTTTGTGTTAAAAATAAAAATTAAACTACACTTGAAGGCAAAAGGAAAGTGAGTGTTCTGACCTGTGGTGAACTGGCCCTTCATCTTCTGGAACACAGGGTCTTGAGCGGTGGCTTGTGCTCGGCGGGCCAGGGACTCTGAGGCAGCACTTGAGAACATGGTGGACACATTAGAGACGTTCTCCAGGCCCACGCCAAACGTGCTGACCAGCTTTTTTACAAAGTTGAGCGTATGCGGGGTGATTTTAGCATCGGACACAGCTGCACTCTTTTCGAATGCCACCGAGTAGCATTTAGCTAAGCCCTGCTGAAGCTGTCGCAGGACCTGAGGAAGAAAATTAGGAGAAAATTAGAAACCAAGAAAAGAGGATGAATGGTTAACGAGTCTTTATCAATTTACCATGAAGGATAACACCATTCCCACATATCCAATCCAATTTGCCATTTTGATAATAAAAAAAATCCTTCAGAGGCGAAGATGTTCACCAGAGAGATCACTAAAAGCCTGTCTCTACAGGTCTCTGCTGCACAGATTAAGCTTAGACTTCAAGTGAAGAAGATCGACATTAACAGACTAATTCAGTCGGAGACTACACTTCATCAATGTCTGGAAAATTAAACCCACGTTCTACTTCACTGAGCTCTCTCAATGCCAATTTCTTTCATCCTCCAGTTCTCCTTGCTAAACTTTCTTTCCTCGCCCTTTCCTGTCCTGTTTCTCACTGAGTGTCCCAGAGGAGGTGGGCTCTTGTGTCCCTGTCCAGTCTGAACGCATCACCGAATCAGCCCTGTCACGGCAATCCAATCTCAGCACATTCAGTCTACAGTCCCCTCACCCATCAATCACGGCGAGCCCCTCCCCAAAGCCCCACCTGCACTGCAAAAACCACTTTTCAGCCTCACTGAGCCCCAATCGTTCCCCTCTGTCAGCTTTCATCTGCTCAGCTGGCCCTCTGAAAACAGCTACGTGTACAAGAACATGCGGCGTTAGACTAAAGAGCGTAAGCAAACCGGACAGAAAACGCATTCATGTCATGTTTAACTTGCGCTCAGGGCTGATTTGCTTTAAGAGGTAGCAACTTGCTTCTGGAATTCAAAAACACTTGTGTTAACACATAAAACCGCTCACCTCCTCATGCCAGTTCTCCCTGAACCAGACCATCTGGTCCACAATGCCCTCCAGAGAGGAGAGCAGGGTGGGGTGGAGCTCACGCTGCATGTGCATGATCCGGCTGCAGCGCCACATGGGAGCAGTGGCACGGATGGGACCCGGGTCGGATGCCGAGTGGGTCTGAGCAGCTGCCGAACTGGGCTGCTGCTGGCCAGAATCTGGGGAAAAGAGAAAAGACAGCACGTGAAGGAAAAAGTTAACTTTTGTAGGTCTTTTTTGTTGTTGCGTGTGAATGTTCTGAGAAAAGCTCATACCGCTCTTATAGCGCTCCCTCTGCTCGATTTTCAGCGTCAGGTACAGGGTTCGGATTGGAAAGTACACTGCTTGAGGGTAGACACGTCCCACCTAAGAGAAACAGTCGCAGATTACATTTCAGATCGTCCCTGTGGGTTTGGGTCAGAGCGCGAGAGAGAAACGTAGTGCTGACATGTTTTGAAACTTCTCTGTGATAGTGCAGGCTTTTGAAAACGAAACCGTAGGGGGAAAGCAATGAGATGGACAAATATCAAGGGCAGATTAAAACCATGGCTCAATATGACACTCGTTAAAAGCTTGTCAAGCCGGAGAGTAAACTTTCTCCCTTTCAGAGACCTGCTGTGTCCTTGAATAACATCACAAAGAGAAGCTTCAGGCTGTTTAATGATTTAGCCCAAAAACAGATGTACATTATTTATCAAAACGGCACTGATACACTGGCACTACAAACAAAAGTCGTTTTTTAATTACCAGTATGATTACAAGTAATAGCACATAACAGTATACCAACATATGATAAATATTTTTGCCAAAATATAGAACCCAACATTTTTTTGTTACATAACCATGCAGCAAAGGCTATTTTTAATAATGCAGTAACTTCATTACTTAAAAGAAGTCATTACATTTTGTATGCCAACTGGATGCAAAATGAGTTAACCTAAAAATGGCAAATTCTGTACGTTTTATCTGTAAAATATTAATGCAAATAATAACTAAATATATAAGAAATGCATGATAATGGTTAAATGCTTAATCACAATTATTTTACTCAAGAAATATAATCACAATTATTAATCACACATTACATAAACATGGCAAACAACCAAGCAGAAGAAAACAGACTGGTTGTATTAGACTTTTATTTGAGTTAAATAACTAACTTCGATGCTGACTGGTGTTTTCAGCTCATCAGCACTTTTTCCTTAAATGTAGAGAGTGTGTGTGCAATCTGCGCATGGATGTCAGGTTGGGTAGATTAAGTATAACACTGGGTGAAAAATGAAAATCCAAGAAAAACTGATTGGAGGATTTAAATTTTGGAAATTCGGCAGCCTGCAACCATCTACAACCATGAAAGCTTGTAGAGGCTTCTTACCAATCCAACATAAGTCAAATTTTCAAGATAAATAATCAGTGGGTGCCAATTTTCACAGGTGATTATGCTTATTAAATCATGAGTAGCAGAAATTGTGATCAATTAAAATATGATCGTCGTGCATTGTGCGGTCTTATATATTTAAAGGGGTGGTTGATTGCAATTTCACTTTTTTAAAGTTAGTGTGTAATGTTGCAGTTTGAGCATAAACAATATCTGCAAATTTACGGCGCTGAAAGTTCTATGCAAATGGAGATATCATCTTTTAAAATTCTGGCAGTTTAATGCCTATAAAAACAGTTTGTAAGGACTACAACAAGCTACTTCCCAGATTAGTTAAGTCACAAACCCATAAATGTACATAAACCCGCCATTTTGCACAGTTTTATAGAAGCCGTAGAAACGATGTTATTTTCAACCCACTAACAGTTCTTCTGTGTTCGGCCTTCCTACGGACGCTGTACTTCATGAGCAATGGTTCAAATTTATTTTTAATTCTATTCCTGACAATTACAATCCTCATGTAGCTATCTGAGGGCAGCTTCCAGAATCTACATAAGGTCAATGCCGGATTCACACAAAGGCTATTACTGAAATATGGAGCAGTTCCCACTTTAAAAGCAGAGGCAGCTCTGTTGGGATCCGACCTGCAAGTACGTTTTATTATTTAGAAATGTATTTTCCATGTATAGTTTCTGTCATAATTTTTTGGTTATGTCAAGGACCCAAACAAAGGCCAACGCGGTTTGGCTTTAATAGCCAGTTAGCTAAATGCTAGCTTCATTACTGCTATTTGGGTCAGATTCTGGCTCAAATTGATATGGCAATTTTGACACCGTGGACCTTTTCACAAGACTGATGACGTGTTTAACGGTCATCAGGATTTTTTTATGTATATTTATAACACTATTCTTTCTATTATGTCACCTTTGCATCAAATTGCAAAAAAAAAAAAAAAAAAAGTATTCTTCACGCAATTCACCTATCTTTATACCGCTGTTTTCACTGTCATAAAAACGGGCTAAGACTTCCTTGTTCTATAAAGTCCCTCCTTCAGAAATACGTAGCGAGTTGTGATTGTGCCAGCGGTTCCTGTGTTGTGATTCGACACCAGCTGAGCACAGGCTGCCCTCCTGTAAACGCGTGACAAAACGCGAGTGCAAAGCAAGTGGGCAGGAGCATGTGCTGGAGATGTACTTATAATCACAGGAGCATTTTTAATGACAAGATGCGCATGAAAATCGCATTCGATTTTTTGCACAGCCCTAACATCTAGTTAACAAAGCTAAACAGCGTTGCCCTTTGTGTAATAAGTTACAGAAACTGTTAAACGCACCAACTTAAATAATAAAATACACTTACCGGTTGTGGTCCATAAACAACGTCTTCTCCAGACAAAGAGGGAACTGCTCTACCTTTCAGGAATAATCTTTGTGCGAATCCGTCATTAAACTGATTGAGATTGAGGAAGCTGTCCTCAGCAAAATGTGCTGCACATAGTTTTACATGTGGATTATATAATTTTCGGGAACCGAGTTAAACATAAATTGTAACCATTAATCTCCAAGTACAGCGTCCCTGGGAAGGCCAAACAAAGATGATTGGACTCCGAGATGAAAATAACAGCGTTTCGAGGACATGGCGACAAACACAAACGCAGCTCTTCCTCTTCTCCGTCGGAGCGCAACAAGACCACGCCCCCTTCTTTTGTGTATTCATGTGGGCGGAGGTTAGTCAAAAAACTGTTTTAGTGATGTCATTCCTGCAGGAACTAGAGGGATGTAGTCCAAACGGGTCGTTTTTTGTAGGCGAATTCTGTTAAATAAAATATCTCGCTTGGCATTGAACTTTGAGCTTTAGAATTTTACAGATATTATTTATACTCTAACAACAATATTACACACTAACTAAAGTTTAAAACATGGGATCACGAAGAACGGGACCTTTCATTTCTTTCCTTTTATTGATTCACGAAAACACTATAGTGGAGTTTTTCTTTTGCTATTTGAGCAAATGGGAATGCAAAACATATATTTGTGGTACTCTCCCATTCACTGCTCTTCAAGTTAACCAAACAATGACGACTTCCACTGCTGAGAAACCCGGTAATGTGAAAGGGTCCATTATTTACATTCCACCAGAGCACATGCAACTATTGCCTGTAATGGTAATAATGGACGTGAAGTTTCCAGACAATGTGCAGTATGCGGTTAACGAATCACAGCACATTGGGCAGCTAACCAATCTGAGCTCATTGCATATTTCTGAGGTAGTGGTATCATAGAAACAGGAAGTCAACTGGCCATTCAAATGACAATGGTGACAGCGACTTACAATAAAGGTAAAATATCTGAAAAATAAGGCATTTAAAAAAACAAGTTAAGCATGAAGACATGTTACACTGCACCCCATAAACGCAATCAAGCCAAGTAAAAACAGTCAACCACCCCTTTAAATTTTATTTAATACTATTATTTATTTACTTACCCTCCATAGACAGTATCTGATGTCACTTTGAATTGAACCACTATGAACAGGTGAGTGTGTGACATAAGGGTGAGTAAATGATGACAGACGTTTCATTTTTGGGTAAACAATTCCTTTAACCAATTGCATGAATTACGGACAGGACTGAGTCTGAACTACAAATAGCTGATAAGCCATTTAAAAAACAGCCCTTATTTTTGACATTAAATTTAATGCAGCAGTTATTACACAATGCTTATTTAAGCTGCAGTCAAAGAACCAAGTTGTGAGGCTTATTTCACATCTTTTAGAAGTAAAATGCCCCCAGTCTAATGGTTTAAATCTAACAGAAGTCTGACTCGTAACCCAATCTTTGGATCTTCTTATTGTTATGTAATAGTCCCAAAAACGTTTACCAAATTGTTCTTCTCCTCGTTTTTTCCTGGCACTGCGATATCTGTGAGGGGTGTGAATGTTGTCTGCATCGGTGCGTTTGTGGGGTGGGGTGGGGGGGTTGGGTGGGAGTTGGTTGGTGAAGACCAATATGGAGGTGGCAGACAGCGCTCCTTCTTAAACTGCCCACAACCCCTCTCAGGTCTCACAGTGCATTAGAGTGGAAACATGATCTTTGTCAAACAGATGGCAGAAAGCAGGCTGGCCTTTAGGTGTAAAGAGACACCTCGGAATCCAGATGGGCTTTTACATGAATAGCAGCCATGGCCAAGACCTTCTGTTAAAAGCTTGTTAAGTATAGCTTTAAAAATAAACGAGGCAGCGGGGGACAGATCACCCTTAAAATTGGAGAGAAGTCTCAATCATATTTTAGGGAGTGTGTGTAGATGTGATGGATGTTTGCGTGCATAAAGGTGTTGAGTTTTTCTTGTCTCAGTTACATCAAGGCACCCCACAGCTCACCTTCATCAATATTTCACCAAACATTTTTAAAACATCCCGCCAACTGGAGCACAGCTAAATAATTCAGAGCCTGAGATAAATGTGCTCCATCCGCTGGAGATTTCACTTGAAAATCAAGAGTTCTACAAAACACCTACCTTTCACTCGTCATCACTGCCTTTGATCAGACCCAAAGATCCTTCAACAAGGAGACTTATCATCCCTAAAACAGCCTTGACAACTCCATTAATTGAGATTATGGAGTGCAAACATATCCATTTCATTGGGTGCTTATCAGGGACTTAAGTGTACTTAATCTTAAAGTGAAGCATTTCCACTGCACGGGTGCGTCAGTGCTGAAATGGAGAGATTAGAAGTCGCTGGTCTGGCATGTAAACGTGAGAAAAGAGGTCGAGCTGCATGCAAAACCCGTTTGGAACAAGTCAGTGAATGAGAGGGGGATTTTGCCGTCTTTTTATGTTAAACTCTCTCCTCTGTCTCCTTTTCTTTCCCTCTCTCTTTGGGCCCATGGAGCAGCTGTTTCCTCTTTGAAGTTCAGGAGCTTTTTAAATGGCTTAGAAATAATACTCCATCAAGAAGGGGAAATTAGTCTCTTGTTTAATTGGCAGTTCTGTTCCCACAGTTGGAGAGTGTTTGATATTAACCCAATAACAATGCTTTTGCATAAATAAATAAAAAGGGAACTGGTAAAACTGTGAATTTGACTAAGGTGGTCTTGAATGCAGACTGCAGAATGCAGTCTCTAATTGAAGACACCAAATGAAATTAATCTTGATTAGATGGATACATCAAACATGAACGTGCTGTTATAAAAAGGGAATGTAGTGAGCAATCCAACCTGGCTGATGAGGTTAAGGAGAGGTTTTCCCTCTGAGCCAACCAGACATGTGAGGAGCTGAGGGATCCAGGCCAGCCATTGGATGGGCGGCACTCCAATGCAGTATTTGTCCACAGCGTCGGCCAAAGTGTTCTTATCATCAAAACTCAACAGCCACAGCACCTAAGAAGAACAGAGACCATCTCTTTTGGCAGCAGTTCTGATTTTATAAACCCTGTTGCAGGTTTTTTTTTTATATATTAAAAAAAATACTTTATGTCCACAAATTTTCAATGAAGCAGCCAGAAATAATGTAAACTAAAGAAATATGCCATTGACATTGTATTCAAAGTAAAAATCATTTTATTCTTCATGCAATGGACATTTTAAATGAATAAAACTTAAAATAATTTATAAAAAAAAGGCTAACTTCCTGCAAAAGCAAACTTTATCTTCCTTTTTTCTTGCACTATTGTGCATAATATCTTTTCATGCACACATTGTTTTCATTGTTCACAAATCTCTAATTTGGATTTTTTCGATGTCTACCACAAACATTCATAAATAGTGAGTTGCTTGAATAAAATGTTCATCAACCTTTGTGAATGATCAGTTAGCGTTTTCATCTTAAACTAAATCTATAAGTCAGCGATTTAATATGATGCCATCGGCTCCATGACAAAGCTACACTGGGGCTTAATGGCTTGTAAAATCTTCTCGACCACCTCACTCCCACCAGTCAGCTGCTGTCTACTCTTGCTATTGTTGGTGGGGTTCTGCTATGGTGGCTGGTGGGATGGTAACAGATGAACCTTCATCTCTGCTGAGGCCTGATGGAGACATTAAGCACTGGACAGCCTGGGCTACATGGCTAATGGATAATTACTGATAATCAGCGAGCAGCTACTCTCATTGATCACGTGTAAACTACGCCACCGTCTCCAAAGCTTCAGTGGCCAGCAGCAGTCCATAGGAAATCTAAAGTGCTTCTCGCAGTCAAACACCCACTGGAAAAAAAGGGTAAAGCTAAATGGATCTGTTTGATCTAGCGTACAGTACTCGACAGAGAGCAGACTGCCATGTATATAGTATCCATACAAAACCCATCATCAGGTCTAATAATATAATTACATCCATCATCGGCGGTTCATCAGTCTGAATGCAGTTGCATTAATTCAGAAATGGCACACGGTGACAGATATGCCCCCATTTAACAAAGCCATCAAAAGAGAATGGGTTTACTGGACCATAGATGAGCACTGAGTTTGCCTGTGTGTTATGGTAAATGAGTTTAATGGTAAAACTAATTACAGGCCTGTCAAAAAAGATGCTATCTCATTATGACATGCTCTGTGAACCATTTTTGCCTGTTATTGGCAAGAAAAACACTAAGTACATGTTGCCCTCTAGATTACAAATTACAAATGATCAGTAGTTCTTTCCTCCCTCCTTTCACTGATCACAACCCATGGGAAAATTCACTGAACATTTCAGCAGTGTTGCAAAGGTCAGGCTGTACGTGTTATCAACAAACAAAAAATATATTTTTTTTTAACTATCTGAAATATACAATTAACCTAATGGTATCAAATAATACAGTATAATAACAGAAAATAAATGTAGAAAATAAAATAAAATAATATGTCATACTGATTTGAGGACTTATGTTTAACATCATAAAAAAAGGATTGAAGAAAAAATACCACTAGATAGAAATAACACTAGACTGGGCAGTTTTAAACATTTCTAAATTATACCATTTGGCGCAGTCACTCAGTGAGTTCAGCAGAACAATAAAAAGAGAAGAGATCGTACCTTGGCTAGGTATTTACGTGACTTGCTCTCATTCTGATGCCGGCAGGCGTGTAAGTAACAGGTGATGGCAGAGACACCAAGGTGGGGCTGGCGGTCTTTAACAAAGATGTTCTCCAAGTAGTCACCCCACATTGCCCAGGCTTTCACCAGAACATCATGCATCTGCACTGCAGCAGAGAATGCCTTATTTGCCTCCTCTGACCTAGAAGAAGAGACAATTCAACTGACCAATACAATCTTCAATAACACAAAGAATGAGAAATTTGGTGGATTAAGCTCAAGTCTTCTAAATATCTGGTGCACTGGTAAATAGGATGCATTTAAACTTTATCATAATTATATATCCATTTCTTATTGGCATTTCACTATAAATTTGAGGAGTATCTGACAGAAAAAACTTGAAGAGTAACACTACTTTTAAAAACTATCCAGTATTACGGCACCTACAGCATCAGCCGTTTTTGAGTTTTGAGGATTTGTCCCCTTAGAGCGTTTTTTCTAGGGCCCTTTATAGAAGCAGCAGTTTGAGAATAGAAGTTGAGAAAGGCTCATAAAGGGCTTTATAAGGGACTGAAAGGACTGGATGGGACTCATAATCTGTGCTTGAAGCCTCTGTCATTACCATCACCATATCTAAATGCTACCCTACAACACACCTACTAAACCAATCACATATAATGGGAACTTTTAATGAGTATGTGGAAAGCAACAAAATTACACTTGATTGCAATGGGAGTCTGGGGAGCCCAAATTCACTGATGTGTCACGTCAGTCTTGGACGTGTATAATACGTTTCTGCTTATGGCCTTTGCCAAGAGTTGGGCTTGGAGAGCACACAGATCCCCACACCCAGTCAAGTGTCAAACATCTTCCTCCAACAGCTCTGCTCTATCAATTCCCTACGTTAATATTCATAGAGAGTCGAAATGTAATGATTGCATTAGGCCCTGCTGAGGCTGGGGGAAACTTTTGCTGATCACAGAGATTTCACAAATTGCTATTGAGTTAATTATTCAGCATGTGTATTTAATAAACTATTCCAATTCAGCAACGGGCTCTGGGCTTGCCATCAATTTAACCATGATAAAGAAAAAAAGCCGATATAGAGCTATGGTGAAGCAACAAAGGGCAGTTATCGGTTTATTATTGAATTACATGTTGATATGTTTTGGTCTGGATATATTAAATTAATAAAAATGCAATTCATAGTGACAATCACTTGAATTCACCTCTTCTACGATTAACAGCCTTTTTAAATTTGTGAATTAAAATCCACTTTGATATGAAATTCCTAATATTTAAAAAGTAATAAAGTAATAAAGTTGTAATAAGTGTACAATATAACGTCTTTCTCCCTCAAATAATATATGAAACCAACAAGTAAAGATTGTATTTCTTTTAACTTAAAATATTTTAAACTAGACGTTTTCATCTTGGCAGCTAATTGTTTAAGTATCTTGTAGGCAAGTAAAACACCTGATTTGATGGTATCACAAATAAATCTACAGTATTCTGAGATGTATACCAATAACATGACAGATTCTCACCAGGAAATGCTGACTGACCTAATAAAATGTCAGTCAATAGAAGTATGAGAGGAGATAATCACTCATCATGAGTGCAGTGTCATTATCCTCTGCTGCACTCATACTATATAAGGTTAATTACTCATCATATTGACTGTTAACGACTGTTCTGACCTCGTAATTGGCCTAAAGTTTTAGAAGTTATGATTAGTGGCAAAAAAAAATACACAGGCACACACAGATGTTTGTCTTTCCTGTCCATAATGAATTTGTCGAAATTCTTCATTTTAAAAAGTGAGCTCTTAATGATCTCAGCTTCTGATTCTTTATTGTCAGCGCAGAGACCCATGCACAAAAAAAGATAACGAGAGCAGTTTGTGTCAATTAATGACAAAGAAAGAGCTGAGAGAATGAGGGCAATAAGGAGAAGACTCAAAGTGACAGATAGAAAAGGAGAAAGGATGAACAAACCCAGGGATCAAATCTTACTTATTGATCTGGGCTAAGAACATGCCCTTGAGAGCGTAGAACTCGGCGGTCATCTCCTTGGTGAAGTACTTCAGGTTAGTGGACTCAATCACCTCCAGACCCTGCCAACACAATAAAAATGATTATATTTGAAATTCGTCAAAGTATATTTCATATTTATAATTTTTCCTTTTCTCATGTAGAATGATTCTCTTAAAATGGATGATTTTTTTTTGTCAGCTCAGCCAATGTGTAGTTTTCTGAACTATAATTCCTATACATATACATCAAAAGTCAACACCACTGAAAACAGTATATCTGCTGTAGACATCTCTGTAGCTCAATCTAAGACTCCCAGGTGAGAGCCAGTGGCTTAGAGTGTGCCAGAGAAATGATAAAGGGAACAGAACAGGTCCAAGTGATAGCTGAGAGAGAGAGAGAGACAGAGAGAGAGAGAGATATAAAATCCAATGGTACTTTAATGACTTGAGCTCAGTTGAGGCAGCTCCATTAATCAGGCTTAAGCGAATGCTGCAGCTAGCAGCCCATTCCTTACACTGTTTGGAATGCATTCCTTACTGTGACAGCACCGCAGTCATTCTCACCGTAATGAGAGCTGCATTATTTGGATTAAGAGAGTCCGGCTAACAGCAAAATCAGCAGGCGAGTCGGCAAAGTAAACTAGATTTTGTTTAGATGAAGTCAGTTTAACAAAAGCAATGATAATCATTATTCAGTTAGAAAAAAAAAAAGAGGATGAAATTAAATATTATAAACAATTATTTTAGTGTTGTAAAAAAAAATAGATTTTTTTTTTAATATGAAGGACTAGTCATCCACTTTTAGTTTTCCTTTAGGTTTCATCTTTAAATTCTCCTTCAGACGGCTACAGCCAGGCTTGTATTAAATGGACGTCTTTGGTTTTTGAGTACTAACTCATGGTCACCATGAAATCATATTGACTTTTTTAATGCATTTTTTTTTATCATGTGCACTTGTAATCTTTATTAAAATTCTTCTCAACATAATTCTCTGATGACGTGTGCAGTGTGCACACATATAACAATTAACAAACAAAAATGATCCAATCAACTCCCAATGGTTAAAATCTAGTCCTGTCCTACTTTAGTTTTTCTCATATGAGAAAGTGTTTTACTTACATAATCACACAATATGGCAAATCTATGTGGCTAATTAGAACCTGCTGTGAAAAATTCCCAATCACATGGATACCTATTGAAATGACTAAATGTCAACCAAGAAAACCCCATGAACTCACTATTCAGGTTCATTAGCATACAGCATGCTCCAAGAAATGCATCTGATCAGGGTCAGGTGACCCCAAAACCACAGAAATTACACAGGTTATCCTAAAGAAAGATTAGATGACTAGCCATTCAGGGAACCCAATGACTAGTTGATTCTGAGAATATGCAGTCACGCTTTGGTCCCTTGACTCACCTGCATGCATTCATTCTTGCCCATTACTCCAGCCAACTGCAGGTAGCATTTAACCTGCTGACGAATCTTCTGGAAGCAGTCTACAATAGGCACGGTGGGGATGGTGTGGATGCGACTCAGAATGTCCAAAGCTACATTGACCAGACCTTGCTTCCGGCCGATCTTGCCATACTGAATAATGGCTGATGCGGAGGCGTGCACTCCAAGCATGGCATTGTTAGTGTTTGGATCATGTTGCGTGTTGGTTTCATAAGCAGTCACAATGGCTGCAGAAGAAAAAAATAAATATGATAAAAAGTGCTGACATAATAATTAGTTAGTCATTGGAATTCCTCTCCATATCCTGGCATACCCTGATAGTGGTGCTGCCGCCACATAAAGATGCTGCTCCAATGAGAGAGGTCATCGGACACAATCGGAAGCCTGTTTCTCCAGGTCTTCACCACGGTCTTCATGTCGTGGAGGCTGGTGTTGCGGCCCAGGTTGGCGGGCTGGAGGCCTGCATTGATCTGAGCAGCTTCTTGTAGCTCAATAATCTGCTGCGCTGCCTGAATAAGAATAATCCAGGAATAAACAGAAAGAAACATCCAACAGGAATATGCAACATCCTCAAGCTCTCTTTAAAGTGCATACTCAGTTTAATTCTGAGGGCTACAGTCATCCAAGAAACCACATATCACACGCACACGCACACACACACACACACACACACACCTCGCCAAAATCCATTACTGCGACTGTATTACAGGCTTATGGATTCCTACTGAGAAAGAACAAGAAATAGAGAAACGAAGTCTCGAGGTGGCTGAAAGAATGGATGGATCAAAGTATCTTAAAAGCCATTTACACAGAGAATGGGCAGAGAGAGGGAAGCGCACAAGTAAAGCGTCTATTCCCTTAATGCCTAATCACGCTCTCATATGACACTGAGGACACAGGCCATGGTGACCCAAAAAATGCTACCCATTCTTAAAAAACCACTGATGCATGACCTTAACATATCAGCCAGTAAACACACTGCACTCTTACCGAAATGCCACATGGATCTTTAATCTCCAGTGTGAATTGGAAAAGAAATACGTGAGGGAGGGAGTCTGGCACTTACAAGGTGATTTACAACATGATGGTTTACTACGTGCACGATGAGTAGCTCGAGCTGTGATAATGAATTATGCCCCACACATACACGCATCCAAAAACAATCCGTTCAATAGTAATGCCTGCTTTACAAGATATATGCTTCAAATCAGTTTGTGGAGTAGTCAAATCAAATCCCCCCAAAACGAAATAAATTAAGCAATACAATATTTTTCACAATTATCTGTTAATATCAGCTGATGGCACATTATAACCTTCATTCTGGGTGCCAATTCATCATGTAAATTTAATTTTCTTGCAGGTATTTAATCAAACACTATCTGATTGGGAAAAGTAATTACGAGCCATTTTAAACTTGGTGGCGTTCTCACTCTCTCTGTCTCACAGCTCCTGTCTGCCTCTCCTGTCCCTTGCAAATCACTCTTATTGGACTTGGTTTTTCGGTATGGCTGCATTAAAGGGTGCAGGTGTAAATAGATTCAATTATCAGAAAAATCCAATTATCACTGAAGTCAATTGCTCTGGGGCAAACGCTACATTTCGGAATGTATGGCTAAAAATGCTAATAAAGTCTGACCGATAATGTATTTTAAGAGCAGCCGGATAAATCTACAGTTTTGAATGACCAAAAAAAAAAAAAAGTGTATAGTTATGTCATAGTATGTTGTTTGTTTCTCCATTTTAGGAAGCAGTCCACAGAGAAAAGGAAATGAACTAATGATAATGAACTAAATTAATGAACCAATAAACAAACAACAATTATCTAAATTATTAATAATTACAGTTTTATTTAAAACTTGCATTTTCTGTTTACTAATAGTATAAAGCAACAAAAATCCCATGTACTGTATTCAAGATGTTCTGAATACATCCACTACATACAACTCTTCAATCATGCAGAGACCACAGAACCATCAGTCATTACCCATAACACCCTGTGTGGTGTAATCATAGTCTCCAACACCACCACCTCATTTCCTCAGTTTGGCTGCCATATGCCAACAGTCCCCAGAGGATCTGGTGCATGGACGGCTCTCACACATCACCTCAGCTCTGTCCCATTGTGTGTTCTGCCTGATTAGTCAGTAGGCTGTTCTTTCCGCTGAATATTAATACAAGTTGCCTATTAAACACCACAATGATGCAATCAACACTATCTTGGCCATTTTAGTAAGGGCCAAAAAGGAGAAGGGAGGGAGGAAGAAGGGACCAGGTCTGATAAAGAAATAAGTTATTCTGCAAAAAAAATGCAGAGCAAAAAAGGCAATTATAAGTAAAGTGTCAGCTCTAACCACTCGCTCTGCTACAAGGGTTAGCATTAAGTCACACGCTCACAAATGAAACGAGATTGCCCGAGTCTCATGATTGTCAGCTGAGATATCGGACCAGATGTTCCTGCTTTTGAGATATCATTATTTAAAATCGACAATTTATTTAGATTAGACCGCTAGTGGTGCTCTGATTGAGTTGCCCTGTTTGAAAAAGTGAAAAACCATCAAGAACATTACATTAAAGCTGGAGAGGGTCTGGTGAAAGGGTGTTTGTCAGCTCATGCACTGTTGGTCCTCACCTGTAACAGGGGCGTGTGCACGTGAGAAACGATGTGTGGCAGTCTCCTCCATTCTCTGATGGCTAGACTGCTGGCCATCTCCACCAGTCGCTCAATGAAGTTGAGCTGCTGTTCCTCTGGGTGACAGATGGCCAGGTAACCGCGATGCATATTCACCTTCCAGGCCATCTCCTTTGGACAGCTCAGCTCCACCTGATGCACACAGATACACAGCTGTATCAGCAAACAGTCCACTCGCTAAATTAATTTCAAGTTTAAAAAAAAAAGTATTTTAAGCCCATCAAGGTTGCATTTATTGATAAAAAAAATTGGGATTATCAGCAGCCACTACTTTAGTCTTCAGGCACATTGTCCTTCCAAAGTGATTCTATTATGCTGATTTGATGCTCAATAAATATTTCTTATTGTTAGCAATGCTGACAACAGTTGGGATGCTTAATATTTTTGAGGAAATTTTGATTAACATATGATTTATATAAACAAACTAAAAAATGTAAAATGTACATAAAAACAGAATGCAATGATTTGAAAATCTCAAGCTCATACTTCATTCTGTATACACACACACACACACACACACACATATTATATTATACAATATATACATATATATTCCAACTTTTGAATGTTACGGGACACTAATCTTAGTGTCCATTTGATTGCTATGAACAAATATTTAAACAGCATGTATGCCCCAGTTTTTACACATGGTCATCTGGTCACACTATTCCATAGTGGGTGTTGCACACTACAATTCAAGCTAAATAGGTGGTTGTAGGGAGAATAAAAAGTCAGTACAGGGTTGCTGGCATTGTGCAGTATGACGATGTTGAGGGATGTACTCCCTTTGGTCAGTGCACGCTTATCACGGCCGACATTTGATAAATACCCTTCGTCAGGGATGGCCTTATCCACCCACATTTAATTGAAAGAGGGGACATTTAAACTTCCTGAGAGCAACTGGTGCTGCCAAGCAGCCTGCCCTGGAACTGAGAAAACAAATCACTTGCCAGCAGATGTTTGAGCAATTATTCAAGCACGTATCCGTAAATATTAGATGCAAAGCGAACGGAGAGGGAATAGGAGGAGGAGGAGTGGGAGGGCTGCTGTGCTGGACAATTTAAGTAGGTGTCACCTTAGGACAGAAACCTGAATGGATTTGTTCCAAGTCTCCTTGAACAAGAGCCAAGAGTATTTATAATGTGTCCAGCCCCTATCACACACTTTTTCTACTTTGTTTTAGAAGTAAAGCCCATAAACTACCCAGCAATGGCAAGGCTACAATTTTGAACAGTCATAAACAATTCTGTAAGAACAGTTAGATTGTTCTGCATAATAAAAGTGGTGCGCTTCCTCATTCTGCAATATGACGAAACTCCAATAATATTTTGAGGTGTCACAGAGAGGTCATAACTATGGTTTTAGGTTATCTGCAAATTTTACTAAAATAAAATCCAGTATCCAAAAAAAACCTATCGGGAAAGTATTTATATACATATGTCAAAATATAAAAAAGTGGTTTCTAGTAAAAAAAAAAAAAAGTGGTTTCTAGTCTTTTTAAGATGTATAATAATAAGAAAGTTTCTTGAGCAAATCAGCATATTAGAAAGATTTCTGAAAGATCATATAACACTGAAGACTGGAGTAATGGCTGCTGAAAATTCAGCTTTGCCATCAAAGGAATAAAACTGCATTTAAAAATAAATTATAGAGAGAGAGAGAGAGAGAGAGAGAGAGAGAGAAAGAGAGCGAGAGAAAACAGTTATATTAAATTCTAATAATGCTTACTTTAATTTTATTTTTTTATAAAACGTCAAAAAAATTCCTAGGTGAGAATAAGAGACTTCTTTAAACACATTAAAATAAGAGAGGTTTCTTTGAACACATTAAAATAATCTTACTGCCTCCACACTTTTTAAATGGTAGTGTATATATCTACAGACTGATTGTGAACTTCACAAGTATTCAGATCAAGTACACATTTCCTTAAATAAAATCAGTCATGAACTTTATAACCCTGTCTGTGCTGATTGGAGTGTGGTTCTGAGTTTACCTGCACTAGAGCCTCTTTCATTGCAGCCCAGTTAGACACTCTCCAGGCACACTCCAGCACCAGGTATGGGTTGTTATGGCCTTTAGATTGCCCGTACTCAGTCAGAGGCTCCCACTGGTTCAGCTCTTTAGAACAACTGGAAATCAATGTATTACATTACATTAGAAATTAATAGACAGTCCAGAATGTTTATGAATTTCATAAAATGTGTGTGTGGCAGACAAAAACTGAATCTTAGACTTTATTTAAGTTTGACTTGGGGGGGAAAAAACTTTTTTTATCCTCAGCAATGCAAAACAAAACTTTGAGACTGTAATTCTGGTCTTCTCTGTTGGTATGTTGCTAATCTTATTGGTTACTAGTCCAAAATCCTATTCCACACAGCTGTATCTTAATGGTGTCTTATTGGTTGTACTTTTGTTGCTTGGACCCTGGCCATTCAACTCACCGTATCCAGTGATCCTCCCATAGCTGGTACTCTGGGAAGATGGCAGGCGAGACATTGTGGTCTTTGCGAGCTTTCTCCATTGCCTTCTCATAGGTTTCTTGAGCCTAATGATGATGGAACCAGCATTATTGTTACATCATCTTAAAATATAAGAGGGACAATTCATAGGGACAAACTTTAACAATGTAATTAATGTAAACATATTAAATTTGAACAGCCTTTTTGCAGGCGCAGAAATAGTAACCGTTTCTAAAATGTAAACTTTGCGTGTCGCCATCGCGCCAGGTAGGTTAAAAGATAACTTTGATTGAGTGTTGCGACTTTGTGTTGTGTGAAGTGAGGACAGGGTGTGATAATTACAGACACTACTCCATATCATGATTTGATCAAGTGCGCAGCCCTTCTTTTTGATTTATTCATTAAAATTTTGCCCAAAACATGCATGGCAATACAATCATTTCAGTTTCTCACCTGTTCAAAGAAGCCATGCTGCTCATATGCGATGGCGGTGCACGTCTCTGGGAACTTGCATCTTTTCTGCCACAGCCCCGCCCACATGTCCTCTTCCTGCAGTAGGGAGTAGAGCTCCGCCAGCGAGTCCAGGATCTCCTGAGGGAATACAAGAACACATCTTCAAATATATAGGGGACAAACACATCCATATTCAGAGGTGTCCCAATGAGATGACTGCTTAGCATAAGCAATTTGAATGCTGGGATACTTCAAACTGAACTCACTGACAGGTCAAAACAAAGCTAATTGGAAATTCAGCACAAGTTGATTTTGAGTGACACCGGGGAACCTTCAGAACACAAAACTTCCTCTGTCAAGAATATCAATGACAAAGAAAGAAGAAGGGCTCATGCATCAGTGTACCTGCTGTGGAGGAGTGATGCTTTCTTGCTCATAGAACTCTGTGCTCTGTTTGGGTTTGATTTGCAAGCTAAGGCCTTTCTCAAAGGCTTGCTGCTCCAGCATCAGGGTGGAGCGCAACCATAGATTGTGGGTCTTTCCTAAGTACTTCAGGACGCAGGGCCTGATGGGTATGGGCGACACACACTGAGACATGGCCTCCACAAAGCAGTTTAGGGCACTGGGCTGGCAATCTCTCTGAGCTTGATGACTACCGCTACACAGGAATGGACCCATCTCGCCTGAGATTGCCTGCAAAAATGGATACACAAGACCAAAATTAGAGAGAAAAATAGAGAATTTTGTTGTATTGATTTTTAGAATACAGCATCAGATATTCAATAATTCATGTTGATTTACATTATTTTTATATTTACTTCACCTTTGCCCTCGCCTAGTGCTCACTCTAGTTCAAATTTAAAACCATGCTGTTACATGTAATCGTCAGCAAGACTCAAAATGAATTTCTAGACCATAAATTCATACAAATAAACTACGAATGTAATGAGAGAAAAAAAAGGTTTAAGAACTGATTTGATTGATTGATCGGCAGTTTATAACAGCCTGAATTTTAATACGGTCTACTACAATAAAACAAAAAAAAACTATGACTTTGATGAGAACTTTTCAATAATGTTAAAAATAAAATGTATGAAAGTAGTTCCTCACCAAACGTCAAATGAGAATTTGCTATAAATATTCAACAGGAATGCCAACTCTAAAGAAAAATAGCCCACGTTACACAAATACTTTTGGATTACTATTATTACAGAAAAAAAAACTGACGCAGTAAATATGTCCTAGTTTTTTATACCTCCTACAATAAAAAGCTACGAAGTGGAAGATTTCTATTTTGAATGCATGCTGTAATAGTCTACAGCCTCTGTCACTCCAAATTAAAGCCCTTTAATGAGAATTCTAAAAATTAAGACATCTGGTCCATTAAACTCTGATATTTGCATAAAAGGTTTAATTTCTGCTCATTAGCAAATGGTGCCTGTTTAAGTTCAGCAGCAGGGGCCATACCCCCTACCCGCGTCTCCAAGATGAGCGGATATGCAAAACCTCCGACACCATTAACACACATTTTGCATGCTGATTCTGCAGTGATATTCATTATTAGTAAAACAGACTACACTTTAACCATTGACAAATTGTAAAAAAATGACAAAGGTCAATTTAGGGATGTTCATTTTGGTTATTTTTCCTAAACAACAACCGACGCTCGTTAACCGATTATTAACCGTTAACCGAAAAGATTAATTTAAATTAGAATTGAATTAAATTTGCAAGGATTTGTATCTGTGACCCTTTAAAAATACTAGCATTTGTTTCGTGGGGATTAATTTTGCATACGGAAAAAGCAACAAACAACAGACCATGAGGATTTACATGGTCTTCATATCACATCACACACCTGCAGCGCTTCGGCGAGAGGAGAAAAACACAATAAAGCTAGGCTATATATAGCGAATAAATCATTAATAAAATATATTTTTAGAACGCAGTTTTGGTTCATTTTTGTGCAGCATGAAAGGAAACAGAAGGCAGAAAGCGACATCCTATTTTTCTATAGGCTTATTTTACGTACAAATATTTGTTTTTATTGTGAATGAACACAAATAAAGGCAAACCGTTTACAATTCCAATTATCTTTATGACTAAAAAGGAGAAGTTGCTTCCACTGTTAGAAGGAAAAAAATCAAGTGATTGCACTTTCGCCACATGCGCGAACACAGTTAAGCTTTGCTACTCTGAAAATGCAGCCTGTTCATCATCATAATAAAATACAGTCAGTCAAACATATGGAAAAAAATTAAACACACTGCTCAGTTTAAATATGTAGTAAAATCTGTGCCGTTAAGTGTTATCACCATACCGCCATAATGTTATGCAAAACATTTTGTTTTACGTGGATATTGTAATGCGAGAGAAGACTAGAATTTGATTGACATTCAAATACATTGTGAATATGGAAACATTTGATTCTGTGTCAAATGAGAGACCCAGTGTTGGTTTCAGTTTTGTTTTAGCCTAAATGAATTTGTTTTGGCTTGTCATTTATGTTGCTATAACTTCTTATATGCTATTTTTTATTATTGTTCTTTTTTATATAGGCTACTGTTACTTGAACGGATTTGTTGTGGAGTGAGGGGAACTAAAATAGCATAGCTATGTTTACAGTTTTTGCATTAGGCATTTCTGAATGAAATAAAAAATGCGACTTATTAAATTGGCTACTCATATGTTTTTCTCGCTCTAAAAAACTAAACATTTTATATGCGTAGCGTTGCCTATTTTAAAAATTGCAGCAAACCTTTTTTAAATATTTTTTTAATAAATACTTGTTTTATTGATTGTATTAATCGTTCAAAATTCTTAACGGTTGGTTAACGATTCACCTGTTAAAATGAACATCCCTAGCTCAATTTAAAATGAGCAGTAGTAATACAATGCATTGACATGGAATATATTTAGAGGAAAATGGCCAAATGTCAGCTCAGCTCTTTGGAGAACTAGGAAAGTGAAGTACTCACATGCTGCTGGCGGTCCGACAGAATCTTCCACAGGCGGGGGAAGAGCTGGACCCAGGTCTTCTCAGCCAATGGGGTAGAGATATGGCACAACTGAACCAGTGCATTCAGCAGTGCTCCCGTCTGATTACACACACAGGAGACTCATTTAAAGATAGGCAATATATATGCCATTAATCAACCGACATTTAGCCACTTGAGATTATCACATTGGCTGATAACAGTGCCAGCTCAGCCGATTAACAAAAGTGCACCTCGTCTCAGTTCCAAAGTCTACCAGGACACCTTCGTTAACGAACATTTATTTGTTTTTGTTCTTAAATATCTATATAACTTCATATTTTTTTAATTTGTTTTAGTTTTGAGTTATTTTAGTACATAAAGTCAAACTAAATGAATATGTGATATATCTTCTTCTATACGATTTAATTTACGCTTTTTATTTCAAGTAACAAAATTATACTATAAAACAATGCTTTATACACACTATTCTTGACACTTGCTTTCTACATGTATCATGTCACATTTACAGCAAAAAAAAAAAAAAATTTATTATTTACTCATGACACCAGACATTCAAGTACAAAAGAGACTATTCCTTTTAAAAATTTCATTTCATAAGGGATCACTGTAGGTTTATATGCAAGTCATCACCTCTTGCCACTGAATAATTCTTATGGCATAACTGCACGTAAAGGTTTTGACCTCTGACTACAAAAGGAATGGATGTGTTAGTATAAATCAGAACTCAAATGTGTGCTGTGGTTACTGACAGCGGCTTCGGTGGGCAACGCAGCCAGGTCAGGGCTTTGAACTCCTCACTTCATAATTTATCTAAAGCCTGCTTGAGAGGTGCATATAAAGCTGCAGAGTGTCTAGGATTAAATAGAAATCAATGACGCTGTGACCTCAAAGCACTCAAAGACAGAATCCCAAGTTGCCCTGATCAAACTCTCTTTAACAGAGACGCTTATGAGGGAGCAGCCAAATGAGGAAGAGCAGGTTAGAGATGAAAGGAGCCAGAATCAAAAGCGCATATTAAACTACACTGTTCAAAAGCCTGTATGACTTCTGCATGCGACTCATTCCAACATATGTCCTTTATGTAACCAGTTTTTTCTTTTTTAAGTTTGCTTTATTTTTCCTAATGCTATGTTGAGGTGATGGCTCACCTTGACCTCTCTCAGGGAGTCCAGGAACTTATCGTGGCGGTTGGTGAGCATGTGCAGCTGGTTGCCTGCATCTCTTTCCGCCTGCTCCTTGGTCTTAGGCAGGCTGGTCTGGTCACCAGGTGCCAGTTCAATGTCTATCTCCACATCCTACAGACAAAAAAGGTTTCAAAATATGGGAAAAAATTGTTGACTTGCTTCACTTACAACAGACCGCAGAGTTGTGTGCCATTTAAAAAGTAAACCGAAAACACCTTTGAATTCCTGAATTTGGATTGAGGTATAGGACACAGATTTACATTTTAAATATGATGACTACTGTATATGTAGTTTTTAGTAATACATTTTAAGAAAGAATTACTGACATGTTGATATCATGAGATTATAAACAAGTTAACAAACCAAAGGCGTATTTATAGAAACATTAGATGCCATTAATATTATGCATTTCTATGGATTTGGCATTTCAGACAATTATTAAGAATATATATATATATATATATATATATATATATATATATATATATTAAAAATTATAGTACTATTTTACTTTTTCAATTTTAGGACAAAAAATAATAGATAATCAGAAACAGAAATAATCAAAAATAGAAATAGATCATTGATGATGATCAAAATGTAATTAAAACGTTCTCTATATATCAGAAATTGATACTAGAGTCAGCTAAATTAGGCAATAAATGCACAGACAAACTTTTTGTCCAGATGTTTGTATACACTGAATGGCACAGCTGACCTCCTCTTTGGTCTCGCTGTTTTCTCTCTCACGAGGCTCCTGTTTGATATGCGTTGCCATGGCGAAGGCTGCACGGTCATGGCTGTCAGCCAGGTTGATGACGTTGGTGATGGAGGGAAGCATGGAGCCCTGGCAGCTGGTGCCAATGGTGGTGTTCCTCTCACAGACCGCCAACAGCAGCTGTGAAGCAGAGACGACAGAATCAAACTCTGAACTGCCACCATTCCTAAAACATGCGAGCAAACAGCTGCTCCTTCTGTGAAGATCACATCACTTGGAAGAAAGTAGCTAAGATTTAACAAAGAACGCCTGCATGAGCCAGAATTGATTAACAGCTGTCATTTTAACAACAAGCGCTTATATATCTAAATGCTTGAGCTCCAACAGTGAATATTCTTCTACTCCATCATGACAGGCTGATTCACACACACAGCCGCGCCACGTGTAGAACAGTATTTATAATTCATGAGCCAGAGTAGCACTGATTGTGGCTGAGATGGATGGATTGTGACCTGACTTGAGGCAAAAACCAGAGCGGTTATATCATGGTGAATGTATTAACACCAAAAGAATAATGATCTAAAATCCAGCTGAAGTTTTGATAAAATCATCAAGGGGAAAACTTTGATACAGTAGGCATACAGCTGCTATGCAAGGTGCAATTAGCTTCTGTGTAATTTAAGCATGTGCATAATTATGAAGTACTATCCACTCCGCATAGAGCTGACAACACGATTGAAGATGTACAATATATTGGCATTTATTTTATGTTCAAAATATTCTGGAGACATATCCTCCGGTGTGACATGCAGTGTAATTATTTAAAATTACAAATTATAACAAGAAAATTTTAATAATATTACAATATTATTAATTATATATTTTTTATTGTATATTAAAATTCATATATTATACATTTATTTAAACCAATCAACATTTTAGGTTTTATTTATTAATGTATTATTATTATTATATTTTCTTTTTTTAAAGTCTATTAACATATACTGGGTTAACTAGTTAAAAAAAGGGTACTTTACTGAAGACTTTACTGAATTGTACTGCAAGAAAAAAAAATGATGCATCTGTACCTCAATGCACTGTTTAATCCAGAAGTGGTTGCCCATAGCCTCCCAGTTCTGCGAGCAGCAAATATACAGAAGCCTCTCATAGACTCTTCGCTTCATTGATCCATCGAACACCTCGAAAAACTTTGCTCTGATCAGTGGCTGGGTACAGCGTAGCCCTGACAAGAATGCTGGCTCCAGTTTGGATGTGATGTCACTTCCTGAGAGGTTCTCATCTCTAAAAAAAAAAAAAAAAAAACAAATACAAAAGTGCTTTAGACAAATGCTGCAAGACTGGTGTTGTGTGTTCCTTCTGAGACAGCATGAAATGCAGAGTGACAAACAACATGGTGGTTCTTTAGTAAAGCTCTGCTATTAACGATTGTACACACTCTGGAATAGATACAACTAGAACTGCTTACTTAAGCCTATGGATTCTCACCAGGGGTGAATTGCTCCTGATGCTGGAGAAATGCTCTTTTGCCCAGGGTGATGGTAACCCCTAATGCAAAATGCCCCTTAGCCACCAACCACCCCGAGGCCCAACTTTAGCAATCAAAATGGGGCCTACCACCCACCAGCCAGAGTCTTGTTGCTAATGGCAATAGATGGAAGGCCAGCACGGACAGCGGACCCTGTGATTAATCGGCGTAATTACCTGTAGACGTAATTAACGAGGTCCAGAAACTGGCCATTCAATTCAAGGTCGTCAGGAAAGCGCTTCTCAATGTAGGTCATCATTTTCACCAGCAGAATGGATTTCTCTCTTGGATTAGGGACCTAGGAAAGAGAAACAAAGACAAAGAGAGAGGGTAAGACAGCAGAAAGGAAGGGGATTGGAAGAGGAGAGCTGATGAGGAGAAAGAGGTAACGGACTGATACAGTCCATTTATCTTTCATCTATCAGGAGAGCTGTGCAGAACCTTTGCTCTGCTCCTTTTTCCTCCCTGTCTGCTCTCTCGCCTCGGGCTAACAGAACAGACACCTGGGATCAGCTGTCCGGGCCACAGCACACTGAATACACAATGCCTCATTTACAGCAGGAAAGGCTTCGAGCTCAAATGTTTAACACTGGTGTATTCAGAGTTGACAAAATGTTGGTCTACTATTGTTCGGTTTAGCAAGTCTACAGAAATGGAAATCATACAAATACACCATGTTAAATCAATAACACATGAAATATCAATCAGGCTAAGCCATTTGTAGTTGATATCTCTAAGAACTGTAAGCACTATGGTGCTGTCAAAACATAGCCCTGCTTGTTTCTGAACCTCAACCAGAGTTTGTGGGCTGGGAGCGAAAAGAGACAAAAGAAAACCTGTTTAAAACAGTAATTTTTTAACAATTCCGTTTGGTTTTACAGAATCAACTTTCTTCCATCTTAGACCAATAAACAATTGTAAAAGTGTAAAAAAAAATGATTGAAAAATAAGTAAATAAATACATACATTTAAAGTTCCTTTTCAAATATCGTGCCATAGATTTATCTTTTTATTACTGAATGCTGATGCCTGAGGTCTACCGTATTTTCCGGACTATAAGTCACACTTTTTTTCATAGTTTGGCTGGTCCTGCGACTTATAGTCAGGTGCGACTTATTTATCAAAATTAATTTGACATGAACCGAGAGAAATGAACCAAGAGAAATGAACCAATATAAAACATTACCGTGTACAGCCTCCAGATGGCGCTCTATACTGCTCAGTGCTCCTGTAGTCTAGTACACTGAAGACATAGAGCGCCCTCTCGCGGCTGTAGACGGTAATGTTTTCTCTTGGTTCTTGGTTCTAAATAAATGCGGCTTATAGTCCAGTGCGACTTATATATGTTTTTTTCCTCCTCATGACGCATTTTTGGACTGATGCGACTTATACTCAGGTGCGACTTATAGTCCGAAAAATACGGTAGTTATAATGACTGCTTTCTTTGCTCTCGCTGACCTTGCTCTGCAGTCGACTAGCATTTTTAACTGCCCCATCGTTCAACTGTCTCTTTACAAATATGACATTACACAGTGTCTGAGCAAACTTCCAGGGAAGCCCAACAAGTCTTAAAGTTATTTAAATTGAGTTATCTTAACAATCTTAATGAAAATTCTAAAAAACAACAACACTAAAAGTTAAAGACATACTACATTAAACCTAACTAGTCAACTTTCTAATCGCCCATGAGTCAATGACATGTAAGTATCATCTTTGCTACTAAATTTTAATCTTTCTGGACTTTGGATCATTTTTACAGGTTTTTTTTTACATCGTATAATTTAATCTAAACTAAGACCAAAGAGAATTCAGCATCCTGTGAGAATTTACCTGGTTGGTGGCCATGGGGTTGCCTGAGCTGTTCTTGACCCATTCCTCCACAATCTTCACCACAGCTCGAAGAATCTTTGGGTCGGGAGATTTCTCGATGAGAGATGTAAGGATGACCTGGATGAAGTTCTTCCTCATTTCCATGTTCATGACCGACAGCCTCTCCTTTACCAGATCCAAGCTAAGCATGACCAACTCGCTCGTAACTACAGACAACACAGAAGAACGAGAGCACGATTACATGACAGCAATACTATTTTCCCTTTCCTTGAGGTTCACAGGACTTCTATCTTTTTCCAAACCTTGTAAAAGACAGCTGAGGATATGAACCATAAGACACAAAATTCTGCCTGCTGAAAGCAGGGGAAATGTGATTGAGTTTTAGCATGGAAAGTCATAGCAGAGAGGAGACAGGTTATGAGTTAGTCTGGCCTCTGAATGTATTTTCTGCTTGATTTGCTCAAGGTAAAATTTGATTCTTCTGATGAGTTGACCCTTGGGGGAAGAATATGTTAGAGGCTGATTTCCAGTTTGCCGCTTACTCGCGTGTGAGTGGGTCTTAGGCAACACTGTCAGGGTGACATTGCAGCGTGAGACCTGCACAAGACATGCAGGGCCGAAAGTGTGCCAATGTGTGTGCGTCTGTTCAATACCATCTCCATGTACCATTTAAAAACCATAATAGCATCTAGAAGGCACTGAGCAGATGGGATTGTCTGGATTTTATATTCTGGTGGACAAAGTGGGAGATTTTTTCTTCAATCACAGAAGATGTTTCTCAGTATGGATGGATTTGTGGGTCTGAACATTTGATTGGCCCTGCTGCAGCACCCAGTGGTCAAATATGGACAGCGCACACTGAAGTCTAAGGATTCTCTCTCTCGCTCTCTCTCACTCTGCTCCAAGGTGACAACGTGGCTTTGTCTTTCTGCCCACTTTTTTAAACTTCTCCAGATGACTGCAGACAAAAGGATTAAATCTGTCCCAGTAAGAGCGCATATTTTTCCATCATACTGTCAAGAGCCTAAATTTAAGACAGACTTGTCAGTTCCGGGCCAAGAGGAAGAGGACCCGTTCTGTCAGACAAAGCAATAGATCTCAACCTACCTCAGCTGGCTTCCATACACTATCGGAAAAAAGACAAGCTTGAAATCTTTAAAGGCTTGAAAACGGCCTCCTGGAAAAGAGGAAGTGATCTTAACCAAGCGCAGATGGGTAAATGACAGAAAGAGGCCAGAATAGCATAAATTGAGTATAGCATACTATATTTTATTAACTTTACATGGTTGCTTCTAGACAGCAGCCAATTAGGATCGATTTAGATGATTTAGTGATCCACAAGTGCCCTCAACATAAGAACTGAACCGACCTGCGCGCTGCCAGTTCTGTTTAAATTTACTGAGTGGGTCAGTGCCAAAAGAGTTCTTCCAAAAATTTGTTGTCTGATAAATTATAAAGTCAAATTATCTTATATCTTAGGAGACTTATTGACCTTGACACACAGGATATGCTGTATGATGTAATGTCCTGTTTTTCTTTTCTGAATGCTGGTTGTATCATTACTTTATTATTTCAAATATTAATATGCAATTTGAATAAAAAAAATATAATAATAATGATAACAATAATAATGATAATAATAAATACAGCTGTAAACAGCAATTAAGAGGCCAAGCACAATGGAAGCAAAATGAGAAGCTAAAAGCATGACAATTAGCATCAGACCAACTACAAAAATGAGTAAAGACATTTGGAGAATGCAAAATAGTTGAAAACCCATTAATACAATTACTTGTAATATTACATAATTGATTTTTACTTTTGACCAATAGTTGGCACAGACACCAAATTCATGTCACAAAGTTTGGAATCAATATGTCAAAGCTTTGCGGAGATACAGCCTCAGATGCAGTTTTGCATGCCATCAAAATTGTAGATGTGGTAAATAAAAGCGCTTATGTCTATAGACATGAAATCCATAACTTTTTAACAGCATGGTCTGAAAATCTGAATTGAGTTTGGTGAAAAACTGAACCGACAGTCTAGGAGGATTTCAAAAATCAATTTAAAGGAAATCTAAATGGTGGACAGGAAGTCTATTATGGCCAAACTGTTCAGAATTTATAAGCAGAAAAAAATAAGCCATTTTCATTTCTCCAGACTAGGGCTGTCACTTTTTATTCGATATTCGAATATGCATTCGAACATGACGTGAAATATCCGTAAACGAACAATAAATTAAATATCCGGTTTTTAAAATGCCATGTGTAGCGCATTTTTTACAGTCTATGATTAGACCGTTTGTTTTTTATTTTATTCTTTGCCATCTTATCACGATTGAGGGCACTCTAGACGTATTGTAGCGTAGGCACATGACCAAATCACGTGAATAATAGCTAGTAGCCAGGCACGTCTGTGCGCTCTGAACGTGTTTTCTCCACCGCAGGGAATTGTAAATAAAAAGAGAGCCGCACTTAATCCAGATCAATTTGATAGACTGGTGTTTCTTGAAAACAATATTAACAAAATTAATTAGGCTAGGCTATATGCCTTACTCCTGCTGCTGTTTAAGTTTCACGTTATTGTTTGTGCCTGTTCTGAATCGTTTTTTTTTTTCTTTTTTCATTTAGCCAAATGTTGTGAGATATGCATAGTGGCACTTCATATAAGTTGATATTCTAAGTTGATAACCTGCTGTTTCAAACATTAAGTAAAACAAATAATAATCAAGATAGTCCTGTTTATGGCTCACGGTTAATACATTTGTGATTGAATCTCCATGAGGCTACGGTGTTTTTTTTTTGGGGGGGGGGGGGGGGTGTTAGAGATGGGCGGGCAAGTAGATATTCAAAAATATTCGAATACATTGCATGATATTCGATATCCATTTGAATTTGATATCTCTCAAATTGACAGCCCAACTCCAGACCAGACTGGAGTTGGACAGACTGTGCCAAAATTCTCCAGGTAGAATGGTTGCGGCAAAACATACTAAGTGTTGGGAAGATGCAGCCTTACATTCATTTTGGTGTGATCGTCAAATGTTTGCACGTTATTTGAGAACAGTTTGATCGATCAGCTTGAATTCCATAACTACTTATTGGCATGGTCTGAAGATGATCCGATACAATTTTCGTGAAAATCTGAGCAAAGGTAAAAAAAAAAAGTAGGTTTTTCAGAAAATTCAAAAAGAAAAAAAAAATTGCGAAAAATTATGTCAAAGCATTCAAATCATACAGGTAGACACTCCAAATTTGATATGTTTAATGTTCAGACTGTCTTTTATTCTGTGAGCCAAATTTCATAACTTTTTCGCAAGCAGTTCAAACTGCAACCACAGACATAAGAGCAGAAGAAAAAAAAGATTATTATTAGCCACGTTTCCACTGTTGTGCCAAAATCAGTTGTGCTAGTGCATGCCAGGGCCAGTTGTGATGCGACTGTCACTTCCGGGGCTTGATTGTGCCTCATCAAGGCTTCTTTGGGCCAAAGTTGGCCAGTTTTGCTAGGGGAGTGGTCATGAACAGAGGCAGAGTTTATCAGAGTTAGAGACGGACTGCACCGCTGCTCTCTTCCCATGATTTAATATGAAGCTACCAGCTGGCATCAACATTAAGGACATTAAAACAATTTTAAAAGCAAAACTCACTTTCAGAGTGTCTGAATTAACTTACGACTCCAACCCGATGGGAATTCTGATCACCGTATGAGGCAGGAATGTATTATACACGATACAAAAGGCTGTATATAATCGCTATAATAAAAACACGTTATGATTATGAAGAACTTATGGTTATAATCATGTATTTATTTGGTTTAATATTTCTGCCTAAAGGTGTGCCGCCTCATAAATTTCATATACTCTGTGTAACTCGTACAACTCAGATTTTCTGTCTGTGAGCTCCCTCTGTTGCTTTGGCTGAATGGATAACAGTACAGTGAGACGGGATAGCAGTCAAGCCTCCTCAGATTACACGCACTGTGGAAAATTAAAATTAATGATCATTCTTTCTAAAGAAATTTATCGGAAACTTACAAGGGTCTGTCAGTATTTTTCTGTAGTGTTACATGTTATATGTCGCATTTGGAGCACTAATGGAGTTGTTTTGTGCACTCCTGTCATCACAAATAAATGGAGCAGTTTGATTAGGGTAGTTTGATTTAGCATGCTCACAGATAAAAAATAATTAATAGTAAATCATATAAAATATCTATGTTGACGTCTTAAGTCTTTATGTACGGAACAAACATCAGTTTTTGTTAAGTTCGTTTTACAATATAGTTTTCATTTATTTTCCCCTCGCTAATGCTGGGTTTGTATGAAGTTTGCTTCAAAGAGGCGTGGCCTGACAGTGGAAACGCGCTTTTTTTTTGGAGGTGTGAGGCCATTGGCCCACCACGGCTCGTTGTTAGCTCTATCACACACCAGCAGTGGAAAAGAGGCTATTATGTGCTTCGCTCCTATTAATAATAATAAAAATAGACCAATTTCAACTACATAAGGTGAAAATAATTTATTTATATTAAATCTCTGGGGGAAAATGTCTTTGATATAAGAGGCCAAAGAACGGTCACCTGTGGTGGTTTCAGTGGCTCCAGGGTTGGGTTGCGGGCTCAGGTGCTCTCTCACCATCTTCTGCAGGGAGCGCATAAAGACAGAAATGAGCCGGTCGATGTAGCTGGAGTTGTTGCTGCAGGCCGACTTCAGGATCATCAGTGTTCCTGGAAGCAAAGAGGAGAGAGAAGCTAGTAACATGACGCCCCGCTGCCCTCACAACACTGTCAGGGACAGCAAGCGACATGCGCCTGCTAATGACTTTTGGTGCAGCTCCTTTGTCCCTGTAGTTGTATTACAAGGACGTTTCTGGAGAAATCCAAGCGAGTTACCGGGTAAGGATGGAGACAAAAAAAAAGCATGAGTAATGAATTTCTTAGATCACAGCTCTGGGTATGAAAGATAAATGTAAAAAGTCACCCTCGATGGAGACACATACAGTACATCAGTGGTAAATGTAATTCTAGAGCACTGCCAGAACGGAAGCAGAAGGCACTTATTGAACAATGGTGCCATTTTGAGCTGAAATGAAACACTGGTAACTTTATGTTATCCAATAGAGTTTCAGCATTTTTTGTTTTCAATTATGAAATGTAATTAAAGATGAACCCTAAGTTGTTATTATAATAAAACAAAAAATATTATCTGAAATGGATACACATTAAAGTACACTACTATTACAAAGTTTAGGGTTGGTAAGGTCTTCACCAAGATGGCATTTATTTTATCAAAAATACAGTAAAAAAAAACTGTAATCTTGTGAAATTTAATGCATCCCTGCTGCAGAGGAGTAGTTATTTGTTACTACTAAAATTAAGTACATAAATATATGATTTACATTCTATGCTTAGTATATAACAGAAAAGAAAGCTTTTTGAAAACCTCAGCATCTATTTTATGTTGGGGAAGATATTCTAGAGTAACTCCCTTTGGTCATGTAGTAGAGCTTTTACATTTTCTCACCGAACAATTGAGTTGGGTTAGCGCTGCTGGCTTTCTCGTAGTTGGTGAGCCCTTCATAAATGACCTTCCCTACGGCAGCGTACAAACACTCCAGCTCCTCATACTTGGAAGCCACTGTGGATGTGCCTAAAGAAAAACCAAAATATTAGAAGAAAATGTTTTAATGTACATCGTTACCACAGTTTTATTTGAAAAACTAGCACAAACTGGAAAATCTTATAAAGAGATAACCAATTACAGAAATGGGGCTTTAACATATCAGGTTGTTGATAATCACTAGTGTATCTAAAGTTATTTCACAGCCTCTGTGGAGATTCAACCAATGCATGTTTCTGTTAACAGCTGCTCACCATTATTATACTGGCCTTCGGGCTGTCTAGACTTTGTCTCATACTCAAGCAAATCAAATGATGCAATTATTGTTCACCATACATATCCACAGCTACTGTATGCTCAAATGAGGTCTCTAGGAGAAGATATCATCAATCTGAGCTTGATCTACTCACTGGGTTCTGTGGGGAAGGTGCTCATGAGTCTGGACAGGAGGGAGTGGACTGCCCTCAACACTTTGGTGTTGCCACAGGTCATGCAAGCTGAAATGCCACGCTGCAAGGGCTTGAAGTGCGCAAGAATGGCTGGAGGCTGCAGCACTGACAGAAGGAAGCTGAGAATCTCAAGCCCTGTGCAGATGTTGGAGAAATTTGCCTGGTTTGGCTGCTCCTGAAAAACAGAGGAGGATTGATGAGGTACAGAGGAACAGACACTAGTTTAGTTCAAAAGTTTGAGGTTGGTAAGATTTTGAGAAAATTCTCTTTTGCTCAACAAGGATGCATTTACATGATCAAAAGCATAAGTAAAATAGTAAGTGTGAAATATAATATTAAGAAATATTAGTATCTATTAATATCTATTCTAATATATTTTAAAGTAAATCTTGTTGCTATGATGGCAAAGATGAATTTTCGGCAGCCATTACTTCAGTCTTAAATGTCAAATAATTCTTAAATAGAAATAATGTGCTGAATATGCTGAAATGAGCTCAAGAAACGTTTCTTATTAACATAAAAAAATGCTTAAATATTTTTATTAAACATTTTGAAATGAAGCAGCATGTCCGATGGCATAACGGCATGTTTATGCTTTGGTATCAAGAATCATGACATTTTTCTGGACTACTGAAACTTCTGATACCACAAAAATTGTTCTAATTAATTGAAACTGGCAACTTAAATTTCCAAAAAAAACTCTCTCTCTCATTTAAGTCAAGTAACACACATGCTTGGCTCAATGAGTAAAAAACAGTGCTGATTAGGTTTCAGGGGCCACTGAATATTGACAACTGAGGTCTGGCCCCTGAGACACTGGTGGACAGATTTACACAAAGCTAAGCTCGTCCCTGCAGCCTGTCCTTTAAATCACTGACATGCCGACACAATGAGATGATAAAAGCCCCTCGGATTTGCAGCACTGGTCATTAGTTTGTCAAAGAGAGCTGAAAAAAGCACTTCGCTCCCTCAACAGGGCTCTGGGGCACGGACGATGAGTGACCTGTTTGTCAAACTCCTGTCACAGAAAGTGTCATTGACCCACTCTGAAAATAAAGATGGAAGGGATGGTAGGGTGGTAATCATCAGCTTTTCTGGCTGTTTGAATATAGGGCATAAGAGAGACTGGGAGTCATCTTATGAACATCCGTTTTTCCAAAGCATTAATTGTTCGGAATATATAAGCAGGAACTTCCCAGGAGGACAAAGTGGCATGATCTAATCTTTGGATGAGCAAAGAGCAAATTAAAAGGTTGTACAAGCTGCAGGCAGTCTCCTCTCTGCCATATCACAGCATTTAAATCCCTGGCCTACATGAGCAGAGAAAGCTGTATAACTGTCTTCCCCTAAAAAGAATCGATAGAGTGGTGGATCCGAACAACAGGAAGCCCACTGCCTGATAACAGGTGGAATAAGAGAGGAAGTGAGGTTGCAGTGATAATTGTGCCGGTGGTGGACGCTAACTAACAGAGAGGTGTTCTCTCAGATGACAGCTGAGTTAGTCACACCAGTGTACTCCAAAGAAAGAAAAATTATTCAGAAGAGTGAGAATATCAATTTGGCTGGCATAAAAACTGCTTGGAAAAGGCACCAGAGTGATGGTAAAATGAATGATAATTTTATTTCGACTATTGTTTTCAGTGTCAACTAGTAGGAGCTGTACCGTTTAGTCGACTAGACCTGCACATCCCTGATAATAACACCGCAGTGGGTTTCGACTTTGACACACGCAGTGCTAATGTTTATTCAACAAAGTCAAAGCCTTTTGGAAAATTTATTTGTGGCGGTCAGTTTTGATATTGTGACAGACCACCACCAATTAAATCAATGTATGTAATCAATGTGATATAACTGCATATTTAGCAAGAATTCACATGTTTAGCTATAGCTTGATACAGATGGATCTCTCAAATCAGAAGGTTATAATGACAGCAATAGAGGAGCATTTTTTGTTTCAATATAGGCTACGTTATGAACAACATTTCAAACATACTGAAATACTTTAGCCGCGGAGCAGTGTTTCTGGTATAAGTGAGCGCGGAGTGGGAGCTGGAAATTGTGAACCCGGAGCGGAGTGATTATTAAATGCTCTGAGTGCAGAGGGGAAATTGTTACCACTCGACTCCGCTCACATAGTCTGGTTTCTTCCTTTTGATGTCGCCACGTCTCTTTTAAGAAGAGAGCGCACCTGCACACCTCTCAGATCATCAAGTACCGGGTTAACCGGGTACTCTGTACCACCAATATAAAAAAAAAAAAAAAAAGCCTGGTACCGCAACATTTTCAGTTTTTTAGTACCAACTTGGTACCGAAGTACCGGGTTATTCAACAACACTATCACAGAGTAACCTGAGTGTTTCTGCTTTTCTAAGAGTGCCACCTATTGTCAGAGAGTGAATTTGTAGTTTCATGCATAACATTTGCCGTTTTTTTTAAACATCGGTATGAATATTTCTCCATTTCCTTTCAGAAAATGAGGCAAGAACTCATAAATCTCAAATGCAGCCTCAAATTGCAAATTGTAAGCTTTCAGACCTACCACAGTCATAAGGAGCTTGTCGAACCACTGCAGTTTAAGTTCGGCACGGGGCCACATGTCTGGTCTGAGGGCAGTCTTCATGAGGTTCACACAGCGACGGGACAGCAGCTCACCGGGAGAGCCTGCCACATTGGTGCTATCATTTACCTGCAGACACGGAGCAGAAATTAGCTTATGTAACAATTAGTGGACACCAGAAAGACTCACTAAGCAGGTATGAGATAACTACCTGGCACGCGATGCGGATGAGGAAGTTGACCACAGTATCTGTTTGCTGTTTTTCCACAGGTTTGGTAAGGAGAGCCTCTGTGCCTGGCATCGACTGACTGCGGCCAAAGACCTGCACATACAGACACAAACACAATACAGCCAGTGTACTCAAACATGGCACGGTCCATCAGGACACAGAGCACATGAGACTGACACACTCAAGGTCACACTCCACTGCGGGGAGTGGTTTAAGGTTTCCTCACCGTGCCGACAGCACCAGCAGCAGTGCGAAATCTCTTTACGTCTTGTGCCGAGTCAACAGACATGCCTCTCTTCATAGCAGCAGAGGCTCCGCTCGTGCCCTCGCCCACACTTCCTGGATCAGCTTCCGATTCCGGCTGAGAAAAGTGAGAAATTCATACCCAATAAAATGAACGAACACATTTTCATTAAATTAAATTAATCACAAAAGACCAAAACACTGTTTCTATAATAAGAACACTTATTTTCTGGCAACAGACCTGTTGGTCTTTGATTCTCTGGAGTTCCCATTTGATGACCACCTCAGCTAAGTCCACGGCCAACTTCCTCTGCTCAATAGTTACACTAGGGGTGAAGCCCAATCGCTGCATAGCACTGATCATGTGCTGAACCAGGTGATGTCTCACTGGGTAATAAACCTATAAGCAGAGAAACATACACTCAAGAAAACTCTACAAAAAACAAAAACCTTATATGATCTACCAAGCAAACTTATACCCAAGGCTGTGCATTAAAAATTTAATAATGTGAAGACTGGATAATAAAAATTACTGCAGTATGGGAGATGTTAGTATAACTGGCAAGAGTGAAGTGACTGTACATACTCTGAAGTGCTGTACAATGAGGTGAAGTATATGGACGAGTTGAGGAACCGTGTGGCCCTCCTCCACAATGATCTTGCGGGTCCAGTGTGTGAGCATCTGATGACCGTCCTCCATCCGAGCAGGTACAGCAGGTGTGAGAATTGCCATGGCTTGCCGAACAATGGCACGTGCTTCCATAGTATGAGCCTTTAGCAGACTGTGGAAAACCTGCACAGAACAGATACACTGGCATTTAGCAGCATTCAACAAAAGGAAGAAGTTGACTACTGAAGTGAGTTAACCAAAGATTTTGAGTAGCAAAAGCTTGGAGGTACTTTTCTACTCTTTGAAATGTTGAGGTAAGAGAAGTATTTGGGGTTTAGAAATGTACACCTGTGCTCTACAGTCTATTTGTACCTATATTTACATTTGGAAATTTCATATCTGATATCAGTCAGCTGGTCAGCTTTAATCATTACACATGATTATGTCTGGAAAATATTCATAGACTTCAAAGATTCTGTTACAGCTGTTAAAAATATATATATTTTATACCCATCTTTGTTCAGACAAAATCTAAAAAGAAAAAAATAATAATTGGACTGGAATTTTAGTACATGATTACCTGTAACACAATCTTTTTGTGAATGGCAAACTTGGCGATAATGTGAGCCAGCAAGAGGTGGCCACTGTACTTGCAGGCCGGATCCACGCAGGTTTTGGGAAGCAGGCAAGGCCAAGCGAAGGTCATAAGACGCCTCAGCTTGCTATTCCTGCTCTTGTTGTTGTCATGGATGTGATGAGGAGCGTGCTCTACCAGCAGGGTTGAGAACTGTAGCAGGTAGATCCTCAACGAATCAGCCAGGTCTGCCTGCTTCTCAGGGTCAAGGACCTACAATAACAGGAAGAATGTGTCACAAAACACTAAAAGATGCATTGTTTTTAGGGCGGTGATAAAAAATAATATAATATATATATATATATATTTTTTTTTTTTAACTTGAACAGCTTCCTTTGCTGCTGGAGATGTTGAAAACAAACCCAGGGAACAAATGGACTGTTTGGTTTACTCTTTGCTATGATTAACAGCAGGGGAGAGACAATCAATTTAAGCGTGAAATAAATGAAGGCTATTAACCTTCACTGTGTCTCATTGGGTTAGCTTGAAAAACAAACACTATGACCTTTATTGTTGCCTTGACATTTCTGGCAGTGAAATAACAGCCAGAGGTCATCCTAGATGAACTGGTGAATTGATAAAGAGAGGCTGCTGGAGAAGATTACCTTGGTGATGAAGACACTAGTGATGCTCTCAGGGTTGTCACCCTCCGGATTGGGTGGCCCCAGAAGTTGCTCGCTTTCCCCTTTCTCAAAGCTGTACAGGAATGCTGGGTTCAGGATGTGCTGCAACACCTGGACAGTGGACACATAACATATAAGTTACATTTATGCATTTGCACTTAGGATATCAAAGAACTGGGAACCATTATTTTGTTGCCTGTTATTCATTCTATAGGTCTCGGGACTCCAAACTTACACTTTGACATACAGAAACATCATGCCATTATATTAAAATAAATTATATAAATATAAATGATAAAAATAGAATTGTATATTATTATCATCATCATTAATAAAAATAATATAGACATCTTAGAAGAGTGGCCTCTATGATGAGTAACCTACTTCATGGAGTCTTCATGCTAACAATTCTACTTACTGCTTTGTGTTAATCATGTTGTAATTTAAAGCACTGGTTGAATTTTCTTAAAATTATTTTAAAAAAGGGCTGCTTTGGTAGCGCCAGCATATATGAAGCCAGTAAAAAGTGTGATGATGACAGAAGAGCGAGAGAATTGGATTCATTTGTAAGTTAACTGATATTAATCATTCAGATGAACCATGTTTTTAGAAGCTCAAAAATCCTAATTCCACCAGCCTCGACTTTTCATAAGTTAGCTCTTATATGTTACTCAATTAGCATCTTTGAACACTTATAGATTAATTTCTGCTTTACACTATAAATTGAAAGAAAAAGCATAAATACTAATAAAAAGCATGTTGACCATGTACCACTTGGTAATTTAAGATATGGGAAGATACAACCTTTATTCACGACAATAGTTTTTCTAGTCAGACACAATGGTTGTGTTGTTTGCTAGCTGAAGTGTTGCATCAGCATGTGGATTTATTCAAAAATGGGGACCGTGGGGCTGCAGGTGTTCCTTCATTATCCCTCGTCCTAATGAGCCCCTCTACCGTTCATATGAGTGATGGATCACAACAAATCCTTTTCTACACGATCCATCACTGCCAAAACCGCTACGACTCCAGCTGCCTGAAAACATCACCTTAAACGTGTATTCTGTTAAGAGTGCGCAGCTGCTGAGCTCTCCTGGGGAATGTTTGGGATGCAACGTCTGTTTGGCTGTGAGGGGTGATTTAGCAGAGCAAGAACAGCCTCTGCCATCAAAGCGGTGAAGACTATCCACCGATGCACTGTTACCGTTTCTCAGTGTCACTGCAGAGGGTGACAATTCGAGGGAAACATCCAGTTCATTTTAATAAACTGCCATTTGATCTCTTTACCATTTAACTTGGAGTTTTTTCACATGGATAAAAATGAAGTGGGAATAAGAAACATAGCCTTGAATATCCCGACTGACCCGATTACCAGTGGGTCCTTGTACTCCAGGTAGTGCTTGCCCACTATAAACACCCCTCCACAGGTGTAGACAATAAGGATGATCAAAAGAATCAACAAAAGAGTGAAAATGACATCCCAAAAAAATCTAAACTATGGTTGAGCAAACAGAAAATGTTCTTTGTGTTGAGCCCTGCTCCATCAACTGTTACCCATCTTCTCCAGGGCTGATTAAAGGGTTAGTTCATCCCAAAATGAAATTATTTCATTAATTACTCACCCTCATGTCATTCCACACCTTCGTTCACCTTTGGAGCACAAATTAAAATATTTTTGATTAAATCGGAGAGCTATCTGACCCTCCATAGACAGCAAAGCAACTGAAATATTCACGCCATTTTAGACAGTACTACAATGAAATACAATTAGCTTGCGTTGTTGTCTATGGACGGTCAGATAGCTCTCCGATTTAAACAAAAATATCTTAATTTGAGTTCCGAAGATGAACGAAAGTCTTATGGGTGCAGAACGACATGAGGGTGAGTAATGACATAATTGTCATTTTGGGGTTAACTTACCCTTTAAAGCCAATCCCTCAGCATATTTGAGCAATGGCTATTAGAGTAATCTGAAGATAAATATTCATTAGCGTTCTTCAAAGACTTCGGTTGACTGTGAAGATGTGCCTTTGAGAACCGAGTGTGTCATGCACGGTCAGTCCGTCACGCTCCCCTTCTTGAGCATACATATTCAGCAGGGGCTGGTTGTTGGCCACATTAGATTGTCAGCACTAAGAGAGCGTGACGCTGTGCCACTCTCAACAGAAATATACCACAAAGGTGGAATCTATAATGCTGACCATGGAGGTCCGTGTCATGACATCAGTCACACTCATGGTGGCTCTTAATCAAAAACAAGAGGTCATCACAAAGGCAAAGTTCATGGGAGTTTCTTCTCAACATGTTAATACTCACAGGTGTACAAATGGTATATCCTCACCTTCGCCTTGAGCTCATCATTAAAGTGTGGGTCATTGAACTCTACAAAGCGGAAGAAGAGCGCTCGTTTGTGTGTGATGCTGTAGTTCTTGGGGATCTCCTCCTCCATGTACTCCTTTAGGAAGGTCATGTTGCAAAGGAAGCGGCCAGTGAAGGCTCTCAGCAGCTGAAAGAGTAGCTCAATCTCAGAGTAGTTGCGTCTGAAAGGAAATGTACACCGTAAGTGTAAAAATCAAAGTAAAAACATTGCATTTCCATTTTCCAAGCTATTAAAGGGTTACCCAAAAATGAAAACTTGAATGTTTCACATCCAAGATGCAGGTGACTTTGTTTCTTCAGTAGAACACAAACAAAGATTTTTAACTCAAACCGTTGCAGTCTATCAGTTATATAGTAAATTGGAATTACGGCTTTGTGCCTATACACTGTTGTGTAAAGACACAAAATGATCTGTCTGTGTAAGAAACTGAACAATATTTATATAGTTTTTTTTACCTCTGATTCACCGCAATGTCCAAACGGCCCTGAGTGTTCTCAACAGCTGGTGCGTGACCACAGACTGTAAAAAAACATGGATGTAGTGTCCGTGGCATCACCGTAGTTTTCTGAAGAGCGTTTCTGAAGCTCAAAGTGGGCGAAGTTGTCATGAAGGGCAAAATTAGCTATATAGACCAAAATCATTTCTGAATCAGGCTGTAAATGTTTTTTTCTGCTGTAAAGTTGGCCATTTTAACCATAAAGAGTCCATGAGATTGACTCGCTTTTGCAGCCAGCCACTAGCAGCCAGTTTATGAATTACAGTTTATGTCACTTCCATGTTGGCTTCACGAGAGAGAGCAGGAGGTTGCCACTTACCTGTAGTCTCGGCCTCAAACGTCATGCCCACGGACCGTTGGCTAAACGTCTGATGCATATGGGACACAAAAGTGGAAACACTTCAGGAATGCTCAAGTCGTTATCGAATTGGTTGAATTCCACAGGATTTCCGCGAGATGTGCCTGTCACGTTTTTTAACATTCTGCCTGGAAACAAAGATACCGTGGCACCAAACCCCTCACGAAAGAAAAAAACTGTCGTGTTTACAACTGTGACGACCAGCGCTTATCAGGATCAACTAAATGCTGGATTTTCAAAAGTATGTGAAATATTTAAATTTCGCAGCATAGAATCTTTAAAAGAGTTTTACATACCAGTCTGTTATTTTGGCAACATTTCCACGCCTCGAAACATGACGATGAACGAAACGGACTGCGATTGGTTGTTTGACATGCCTTGGCCAATGAAAGCTGCCATGAATTCCAGACCTTCAGCCTGAAGGTCTGGCTATGCGAGACTACTTGCCCGTGACACATCGTTGTCTTTTTTTTGCTTTATGCCAGATCGCAGACTTATAAGTGCATTACTGCCACCTATATCTCAAATGGACCATCGACACTCCTAATTGAGATTGTAGATAGAGTTTCAATGGTCCATTTGAGAGATGGCAGTAATGCACTTATAAGTATACGATCTGCCGTTAAGCAAGAAGAAGATGACGTGCCAGCTGAAGATGATGCAAACGCGCTCAGGACAGTTCAGACATTGTGGTGAATCAGAGGTAAAAAAAACCTTTAATTTAGTTTTGTTTGTGTGTGTTGTGTCCGCACTATAAAGCGCACCGGATTATAAGGCGCGCCTTCAATGAATGGCCTATTTTAGAACTGTTTTAATATATAGGGCGCACCGGATTATAAGGCTCATAGAATAGAAGATACTGCAGTCAAACGTTTGACTGGGTTTGCGTTATGCATCCACTAGATGGAGCTGTGCTAAAGGGAATGTCAACAAAACCTTGATCCATATATAAGGCGCTCCGGATTATAAGGCGCACTGTCGTTTTTTGAGAAAATTAAAGGCTTTTAAGTGCGCCTTCTAGTGCGGAAAATACGGTACTCTCAAAGCTCTGATTCCCATCCACTTCCATTATATGATTAAAAGACTGCAATGGTTTGAGTTAAGAAAAAATCTTTGTTTGTGTTTTACTGAAGAAACAAAGTCACTTACATCTTGGATGCCCTGGGGGTAAGCAGATAAAAATACAATTAAAATTTTTGGGTGATTTATCCCTTTAACAGTATTTAAACTTATGTGTATAATTTCTGCACCAGAAAACACTTACTTGCAGTAGCTAAGCAGACAATATGCTAATAGTTTGGGCTCTTTCCAGTTGGTTGCAGCCATGTTGTCTTTGCGGTGGCGCTCCTGGAAGGCCTCGCTGACCCACACGCGTCTGAGCTGACTCACTAAAGAATGCTGACCCGCCAACCAGCTTTCATCATTTTTCACAATGATGCTTATGATCTGAGGGAATTTATGAATGCTCATTAATATTCAGGCTATACAAGCAAGCACATTACATTAAATTTAAGAGTAAACGGTGTAGTTAAGAGTGTTTGGCTCACCTTGATGGCCTGGAACTGCAGGTCAAGGCGGGCAGTGCTGGTGGAGGGAGACCCAGGTCTCACAGTTGCTGCAGACCCAGCTGGAACCAGCAGAGGGACAAATCGATTTGGGTTAGAAGCCAAGACATCTCGAAGTGGCTTGGCATCTTTGTGCTTTAAGAAACTCTGCAAATGAGAAAACAATAAAAGATTGAAGAAAAAGCAACATTCATAAGATGTCATGGCGAGGAATTTTTAAACAAACAAAGATGTACAGTATGAGGTATGGACAAGAAAAAAAAACAAACCATGAACATACGACTCCACTGTGGGTCATTGAGAGTGGCTTCCATCATGAAAAGCTCCACTGTTTGAGACGGATGACGTGTCAGGAATTTGATCAGTGGCTCTCTAAAGGGACTCCCTGCCTGTGAGGTAACAATATACAAATTGCATAAAACCAAAATATTCAAATTGTATAAAAAAAATGTTCTTTTAACAATCTTTTTGATCAGCATCCTTGCTGAATAGAAGTATGAATTTCTTATATATAAATGTTCAAAGAAATGACGATCCCAAACTTTTATCACATGCTCTTCAAATTGCACGCACAAATGCAGTGGTGCATGCTGTAGCCTATATAATTTCATATTAAAGCGCAAATGAAACTATGAGCATGCAATGTCATAGTATTGTCATCAGATACGTAAAGAAGTTACCAAAAAGGTGATTAAAGCTGCCTTTCAACTGTGCATGCAAGTATTTGTTATTCGAGTTTCATTTAAGAACGTACATTTGTCTCTGGTTTTCAAAACTGTCCTGGAGCACCCCAGCACTGTCTCCTTCATATAAAACACCCGAATCAGTGCATTTAGTAGCGTTTAAGAACTGAAGTGGGTCACAAAAGGTAAAGAAATACAATGCGTATCAGATCTGCATCATGTTCAGCAGCAGCAGCTCTTAAACAAGCCAAAATAACCTAATAACCCAGCTGCTGTGATGTCTGTTCATCAAAGAACAAAGGGAAAAAACGAAACCAATAACTTTCGTAGCTTTAAGAACTAATCTTGATTTAAATTATAATTTAGTGTTTGAGAACTTTATTCAACTTCTGTATATTTCCTACTGGCTGAAGGGCACAGATTGATAATTGTTACATTTATTATAATAGGTTTGTGTGATGATTAGGGTTGTGCCGATAGGCAATAGTATCGTGTATCAACGATCGTCAAGAGATATCGACATAAGCAGATTTCTCTGTCGATAATCAAGATGATATTAGACTCATTTTCCTTTTAATGTATTAGATTCTAATAATAATAATAACTATTATTTTTATTTTTATTAGGCGGCTTATTATAATTCGGCTATCAAACTGCCCAGTTATTTCACTTCAGCACCGCATTTCACACACATACACACAAGCGCGCGCGAGCGCAGGAGGATTAGAGCCTGTAGTCACTGAAATTGTCCGCTTTGACTCGGATAACTCATAAATCCATGAAATGAAAGAGATAGAAAACGAGGAGTTGGTGTCCCACACATTTAATGGCTGCTACACTGCAACGCACTCTTCTCAAACATGAGAGATTAACTCTTTCTTGGCGTCACAAATAAAGAAAAGACAAAATAATTAACAAGGTGGCAGAGCGAATTTATCATCCATAGTGGTTCTCACGTAGTCCTTCTCTTAAAGACTGATCACTTAACTTATAACACGCACTATGTGGTGATGACTTAGGAGTACATGAGAACCACTATGGATAATAAGTTCAATCTGCTGCCTTGTTATTATTTTCATACACACCGCACTACAATATGATGCATGCAAAATACATAGTTTCGGCCGTTACAAAGTGTCCATCCACAAACAGACGTACATGGTCTGCAGATAAAAGGTATTTCATTGAACTTTAACAAGTAATCTGAACGGCCTTTATATGTGTAATATATTAAACGTGCCCTCACTGAGTTTAATGCCACAGTTATGTTAGAACGCATCTCATTCTTGTTTCTGTGATGGTACGTCAGACTCGTCAGGAGGCGCGCCGTCTGGAGCGCTGTATGACTGATGCATCAGTTCAACTCAACTTACTCCAAATATATGAACTTACCTGTTTTAAATACTTTATATTTAACGTGTTCGTTTATGCCCAATATTAGTGTTAAACTGCTGGACTCTAAATGAAATCTACTATTGATTTTCACCGTTGACTGATTTTGCAGAACATTTAGACTGATAACTTCTGTGCGCAGATATGGACGCGCGATATGACAGTTGCGTCCGACTATGTATGAACTAGCTGTTTTAAATACATTTTACAGTATTTTTATATTTAACGTTAGTTTATCAGTATGTTTGAAAGTATATTTTTTCGATTATTGGTGATTCCATAGGCCTCTCTCGCGCACCTGCGCGGTTTAAAACACTCAATAGTTATGATTTGACAAGGACAAATTGTCTCTCTCTAGCTCCACCCATCCACGATAATATCGTGTATCGTCGTTCTCACAGGCTTACGATATGACGATCTGAAAAATGACCATATCGCCCAACACTAGTGACGATTTGTTTTTGCATTCAGATCTTGTACCTCTATGAGCATCGCCCTCTCTGTTTTCATGACCACTTCCAGCAAAGGTTTCACCAGTGTCTGTGGAGCAGCTGGTATCAGGTGGAAGAGGTTTATGATGGCCGAACAGATCCTCATTTCCTGCAGAGGTGAATGAAGGAAATGCATCACAGTTAATGTTAGTGATAACCAGCAGTGGAAAACTAAGTGTACTTCCTGTAATATAAAATCAACAGTGACAAGTTGGGGAACATCTGCGGGAAAGTCAAAATGGCAGGTTGGTTCCTGAAAACATCATAGATCCATAGGACGTTAGCAGGTTTGAGAGGGACCACCTCAGAAATGTGAAACATAAAAGTCAAACACAACACCACGGATACAAATACGATTACAGAGACTCCACTAGCACAGAGTAACCACGAGTACAACGCGAGCGGAGACACCGAAGACCCCACAGCAGGCCGCCATCTCACCTCTACACCCTCCATGGCAGGCTGCGCCAGAACAGGAGACAACAAACTATCAGCAAAGCAGTGTGGGTAATGAGTGCTGTATGAATGGTGGTGTGTGTGATTCTGTGCAGAGCAATCTTCTTCCTAGACTGCACACTTGTTGAAAACACAAGTAGCAAAAAAGTGCAGAGGCCTGAAACAGGCAGCATTTCAGCTGGACTCCATCCACGGACAAATCCATTGATTTCAGTATGGAAAGTGAATGTGAAGGTGATGTTGATCGAGAAATCTTGTGTGGGAATACACAGCACTGATTAACTAAAATAAAGGGCATATAAAAGTATGGGCATTAGGATCATAGCGCTACATAATGTATAACAGCAAAACCGATGGTTGTTACAACATTTAAATGCTTTATATTAATAATTATCTAGACAAATAACAACTAATGCACACAATTTAATAATGGGTGAAAGTAACCCAAATACTTGCAATAATATGATCAAATATAAGAATTTTTGCACTGAGATCATTTTCAGGACAATGCAGCATATTTCAATAAAGATTTTTGGTATCAGAGCATTTTGATGAGAATGAGTACGAGCAGAGTATTGGGCCTGATAATGATATTATAGTATTCCTAAAAGTATATATTTTTATGAATTAATTTTTTTCTGGGGTAAAAAATTACCTTTACTTATTTTTATGATAAATATGAATAAAAACACTCACTCTGAACAGAACTTTTTCTCTGTATGACTAAACTAATCATCTGGAACTAGCATTCTGAATCCCCCCCACACCCTTCCAATCCTGAACCCGACTGACCCCGCTTCATTGTCATGTATGGCTGGTCATTCTGTCATTGCTGTAAGAATATTAAGAACTGCAGGAACAGAGGGCCAATTTGCATGTAATTATAATACATTTTAGAGAACTGCAGGGCGTGAACAAGACAGAAAGAATGCCAGCTCATTTTGAAGCGTGGAAACAGAATGGTTTTCTCCCCCTCTCACCTTTTATTATTCTACAAGGTTATCTGTCCAACAAGATAACGAGGATCCGAAACTCGGAGGCTCGTTATTAGGGTGGATGGCGCCTATTTAATCATTGTTTGTAATATGCAGGGGTTAAAGTGGAAAAAAATCCTGAGCCTGAACTTTTTTTTTTGGGGGGGGGGGGGATGGGGGGTTGTAGAGAAACTCCACAGACAGACTTAATTCAAATATTGACGATAATAACAAAAATACAGTAACAAGAGCTAAAAAAATGGTAAACAGAGTGAGATAGACATGAATCTCTTCAATGCTTATGTTTGGCACCATTTATTTAAAAGTACTATGTCAAATAAAGTCTATTATCAAATCAAGGCTATTATCACTTCTTTTTTTTTCTGGGATGTAACTCGCATGTTGATTTGAAACCAACAGGCTAGTAAACGCTTTTTTGTTTTCTGCCAGTTTTCTACACAGGGTGACCAGTGGCTGCGAAATTCTGAATGAATGATCAAATCATGTTCTGCTATAAATGTGCACAAACGTATTTTTTTAATCACAGACACGGTCAGTCATAGACAACGGTTTGTCAGCTAATAGTTGCTCCCGGCTAGAGACCTGGCACCGAGTGCGGCGCGGGACAATATTTGATGGGTGAATGCGGACGCGGGCGGCAAGATATTACTGTGTACGGGTTGCGGGAAAATACAATTATTTGCGGGACTCCTGCAAAGTGGAAATATGTAACAAAACACAATAACTGGAAACAAATAGACCTTTAGGCTATTTATAATAAAATAAAATAGACTTTGCGGAATGGGAGGATGCGGATGATACCCTAGACAGCGACGTGTAATTCGATTCCGAAATAGCGATATATTTAAATGTCAAGTTGGATGGATTAGAAGCACACAGACCGGACGATGTCCTCAGTGGTGGAAAAGACGAATTTCCGAGATTAAGCAAACATGCCATGTACTTTGCATTCCAGCTAGCGCACCATCGGAGAGGGCTGTCAGTATGTGCGGTCACATACTGGAGCAGAGACGGATTAAACTGAAGCTCTCAACATGACATGATATTCCTGCATTGGCACATTAAGTAGTCGTACAGTTTTTTTTAGTCAATTCAGTTTATCTTGATTTATTTATTTAGCTAAATATTTAAAATTGGTCTATTTTGTTATTGAGGAATAAGGATATTTTTCGTTAAATGTTTGAATGAATTGCTCAGGCCCCATAAACTACTTTTCCTTTGAACATGAAATAAATCCAGGTTTATTATTATTATATAATTTATTAGGCTATATAGCCTAATTATTATAGGTATATATTTTTTATTTACATTTCTTACTTTTTTACTGTATTTCTATGTTCTATGTTCTAAGTTCCTTGTTCATGTTCATACTTTTAATTAAACGCAAATAAAACGAAACATTTATTTTCCGTTTCTTTTTTAAATTTATATTCAACAGGGAGCAAGTGAAAAAAATAAAAGAGTAGCAGGCAGAATATGCAATGTATTAAGAAAAAAAAAAAAACTATACTGATTTTGCGGGCGGGAGCGGGACGGAAAAATCCCTTCTACTCCCGGCAACGTCGTGGTAAGTTTAAGTGCACGGGCAGCGGCTCTATGACCGCAGTCAAATCATAACGAGCAAGCACTTTCTTACCGCTGCTGGCATACAGTAGCTTCCTCGAGCAAATCAGGCAGAAACAAGCGGGCTCTCTTAGTTTCTTGCACCAACTGCCAAAAAGCGCCATTTATTTTTGAGTCCTTTATCTATTGCTAGGAGTCTAGGACATCATCCCCAGGCTGCATAAACTTACGATCCATTTTTTTTTCTCCGACAACGCTAACGTGACATTGACGTATGGGCGTCAATCATACTGTGTTGCAAGGATACGCCCTTCTCTGCTTCTGATAGGCTTGTAACGTTAGTTAAAGCTGCGTTCCTCTCATATGATTGGTAGGTGAAATAAATTGGCTCGAAAATATTAAACTGCATGCGCAGGCTCTCAAATATTATTATTTTTTTTTTTCCTCACGGCCACACGCCGGAGATCCGGCACGGTGCCGGAATACTTTAAGCCCTGAATATGGCCTCTCACAGAGTTTGAGTGGGGCGGTCTGAGCTGGAAGAGATAGTCCAGTCCAGAGCGCCCATCTCAGCTCTCCATTTCTACAAACCCCTTCCGCTCATTAAAGAGGCTTAAACGACACTGCTGCCCTTGAGAAGTTCATAAAATAATTAAAGGAAAAGCAGAAATATCAAAACAAGCTTATACTCACACTGCCGTCACTACGCTGGCCTCCTTTATGTGTGATCACCACCACCTCCATCCATTTACGCAGATGTTGCTGCAAGAGCAGAAGAAACATTGAGTCTGTGCTCTTGACTGTTTAAATTCATTGTATGTATATGCATTAAACTGGTTTACAGTGTTCACTTACCATCATTTGGTCACAGAATTTGTCATTGAAGGAGTTGGGGAAGAGACGAGTGACTGATGTCAGTCTGTTGACCACATTGAGCGTCAGACTGCGATAGTCTCCAAGCATCATCAGCAAGGGCCGCATGTGTGTATGGATCTGATCCACCTCAATAGTAGCCCCCTCTAAGAACTGAGAAACACATTTGAACATGAAGACACACTCAGACTTCAAAGCATATATAGGGCCATTAAACAGCCCATGAGTGCTTAATAGAGACAGCTGCATTTACATGCCCTACAAGAAAGACTACAAGATAATGGCATCTTAAAACCCTGTTTTTCGCTTCTGTCCTGTCACTCACAGGAGCAGGAAAACTCTAAACCCAGCTCAATAAGAAAGGCCAAGCCAGTGTTCTGCAATGAGACGATGCATCACGGCCAAATTCATTTTCCTCTCAGCCTGCTTCACTCCATCCTGTATTGATCTTTTCAGGCAGGACTCATTAGAGGCAGCAGGGCAGCGGAAGAAAGTGCGAAAGAGACAGAGATAGGAGAAAGGAAACGAGGCTTGTGGAGGAAGAGGGCTGACCTTTCTCATGCAGGCCTCTCCGGCCTCCTGGAGCTCGCTGTTAGTAGAGTTGAGTGCCTTGAAGAGGGCAGCGATGATCTTCTCTCGGGACTGGGGAAGATAGTTACAGGCCGCCAGGGCATCTGACAGACACACACGGGAGGGTTCAACAGAAAAAATATTAATTTAATATATTTAATATACAGTGCCCCCTTATTATTGTTTTTCAGTTATGTGGCACACCAAAACATTTGCATTTATTAGTATTTGACAGTGTCATATAATAGGTCACCGTTCCAAAACCTAGTGAACTGTCTATGCAGGCAGCATATTTAGGCATCACATGAACACAAAGGCTGTTCCAGACTGCACACAAAGAAAATTGTTCACTACAATATTAAGCAGCACAACCGTTTTTATCCATCCATCCATCCATCCATCCATCCATCTTCTTCCGCTTATCCGGGGCCGGGTCGCGGGGGCAGCAGTCTAAGCAGAGAACCCCAGACTTCCCTCTCCCTAGACACTTCCTCCAGCTCTTCTGGGGGGACACCGAGGCGTTCCCAGGCCAGCCGGGAGACATAGTCTCTCCAGCGTGTCCTAGGTCTTCCCCGGGGTCTCCTCCCAGTGGGACGCGCCCGGAACACCTTCCCGGGAAGGCGTCCAGGAGGCATCCGGAACAGATTTTTATCCATGATGTTAATAAGAAGTTTCTTGAGCACCAAATCGGTATATTAGAATAAGGAAACGTGTGATACTGGAGACTGGAGTAACAGCTGCGGAAAATTCATCTTTGCCATCACAGGTCAATTTTCTTTTATTTTTTTTTTAAATAAGAAACAGCTATTCCAATTTGTAATAATAAACTTATTACAAATAAAATGTTTTTCCTGTAATAAGCTATTTTTCCTGTATTTTTAAATCAAATTAATGCAACCTTGTTGAGCATGACACTTCTGAACAAACTTATGCATTTCAACATTTCAACTTTTGAAATGTTGCAAGTACAAAAAAAGTATCATTAAAACAACTTAGGACAACTTTGCCTTGGCACCATGCGAACTACAAAATCCTTTTTCACACCACATAGTTCTAGGAACTGAGTTACAGGAAATAGCCGGTCGGGAAGTTCCCAGGGAACTTTAGTTTCCCCTGGCTGTTTTCCTGGTTGCATTCACACCACCAACAGAAATTCAGAAGTGACGTAAGCCGGCAACGTCATTTAAGGGCAGTATTCAACAACATTAACAACAAAAGGATGGAGGACACCGTGATCGGAGCTATTTTTGATGTATATACTGGGTTTCATGATAATGGAGATAGAATGTAGACATAGAAGTTATGTGACAGAAAGAGCTAATCAGAGGACTAAGAGACGAAATCTACTACGTCATCTTGTATTTCTACATATGATCAAATCTGAGAAAAGAGCATAAATGTTTAGAAGTGCTTGCACTTCGGCTTCGGTCCATTTATCGCTGTTTTCTATTTTGTAGCTACTGTAAACTGCTCCATGATTAATAAACTGTTGTGTGTTTATCCGGCTTTTTAGACCCAATTCTGAACCCCATAATAGGAGTTCCTACTAGAATTAAAATTGTTCTTCGTTCCTGCAGTACAAATGCATGAGCATCTGATCAAAAATCAGCCAGCCAGCTCACTAGGCTTTGGAAGACAGCCTATTTATAGTTTCTTGTATAGTTAGAAAAAAAAAGTAGCACATACTGAGAGCAGCAATGCGCAGCGGCACCAGTGAAGGAAGGCTTTTATAACAGGGCAGCTTCATCAAAGCAGCATCCTCAGCTTCACACAGGTTCAGCAACTGTGTCAAATCAGAGACACTGGAGCTCAGAGAAGTAGTACACAGAGCATCAACACATTGGTGATTTCATATAACCCACTGAAAAGCAGACAGTTTCAGACTGACCTCTGTGTAAAAGACTTTGTGCTCCACCACGTTGAGGTCCATGGTGAAGAGGCGGGGCTGTAGAGTGGTGCAGAAGGTGTTGCCCTCCATCAGGCCGATCTGAGCATTGGCAGGCTGATGCCGCAGCAGGTGTTTTTTTGGAGGAACCATGTCTTGCAGCACCTGGTGGAAATAAGGAGTCTTTTAAACTTTCCCTAAATAGAAAATGGAAGCTGACTGGCCTTATGTTCCTTCCTTGCAAGAGTTAACAATAAGAATTGAGTGTTAGCCCTGGGCTCATGTTGAGATAGTTGATGGAATGGTCACTTGGCCAGTGTAGCATTATCTAAAATTACAAAATGTAAGTGTGTTGTAAAAAACAATTGCTTTTGCGTGAAATATTGTGCCCATGAATTCCGCTGATTTAAGTAACTCATTAACATAATATTTAGCAGACTAGCTGTGCGTTCACACTGCCGCCGCTGATGAGAGAGTCAAAGTTAGCTCTGGCTGCCCTGCAAACAAAGATTTGTGGATGTTCTGACGTAGAAGGAATGCTTGGTTTTGTGAACTTTATTCAAAGGGGCTGCAAAGCAAACAAGCATGTTGATCTTTGCAGACTGACAACAAATAGGGTTTAAGTTAACCTCTTAAAATATTTCTAATGTGAAAGAAATTGATCGATAGAAATAACTGTTACATGTTTGCTAACAGAAAACAAACAAAAAAACTATTAAAACCATGTGTGGTGTGACTTTTGTGTACATGGTTAAGTGCAAGTCTAATTTCAATATGCAGTTTATAGGAAACGTTTAGTAGCCTTGGACTTTAATTAACATTAACATTAATTTGTGCGCAGCCTGCATTACAAAATGTCCTGGTTGAAGTGTGGCCTTAATGCAATTGGTCAAATTGGTGTTGTTTTGAACAAATTAATTGCATTCTCACTGAAAAACAAGCATTACAGTGTGAAAATGTTTCTTATAGTGTTGCATGCCTTCTTATCAAATTCACATCACAAATGATTGGGAAACCAGCCACAGCAAAGATAAAGCTATATTAAATTTTTACTTGGGAACTAATGTGGTCGGAGGTCAGATTGGTTGCCGCCGAACCGCTTCATAGCTCACACAGTCTAAGACATGCAGCGCTGCTGCCTGCCGACGGCTCACATTGAAAATAAATGACCTCCGGCCACTTTGACTCTCTCAAGATTGTCTCGGTGAGAACACGGTATATTAAATCTTGCAAAACCTTATAATTTAAAGGTCCCATTTTTAGTGCTTTTTTGAAGCTTTGATTGTGTTTACAGTGTGCAATATAACATGCGTTCATGTTTCGCGTGTAAAAAAACACAGTATTTTTCATACAATTTACAATCTGTATACCGCTGTTTTCACGGTCATAAAAACGGGCTGATGACTTCCTTGTTCTATGAAGTCCCTCCTTCAGAAATACGTAACGAGTTGTGATTGTGCCAGCGGTTCCTGTGTTGTGATTCGACAGCAGCTGAGCACAGGCTGCCCTCCTGTAAACGCGATTGGGCTAGTTTTGAGAAGCAAGTGGGCAGGATTTGTTTTGAAAACCTGGCAATCCTGATCTGAACCATAGACAGTAAAAGAACGCACGTGCTGGAGATGTACTTATAATCACAAGAGCGTTTTTACTGACAAGATGCGCATGAAAATCGCACACAATCCTAACATCTAGTTAACAAAGCTAAACAGCATTGCCCTTTATGTAATAAGTTACAGAAACTGTTAAACGCACCAACTTAAATAATAAAATACACTTACCGGTTGTGGTCCATAAACAACGCCTTCAGACAAAGAGGGAACTGCTCCATCTTTCAGGAATAATCTTTGTGCGAATCCGTCATTAAACTGATTGAGATTGAGGAAACTGTCCTCAGCCAAATGTGCTGCACATAGTTTTACATGTGGATTATAATTTTCGGGAACCGAGTTAAACATAAATTGTAACCATTAATCTCCAAGAACAGCGTCCCTCGGAAGGCCAAACAAAAATGATTGGACTCAGAGATGAAAATAACAGCGTTTCAACGACATGGTGACAAACACAAACGCAGCTCTTCCTCCTTCTCTGTCGGAGCGCAACAAGACCACGCCCCCCTTTTTGGTGTATTCATGTGGGCGGAGGTTAGTCAAAAAACGGTTTTAGTGACGTCATTACTGCAGGAACTAGAGGGATGTAGTCCAAACGGGTCGTTTTTTTGTAGGCGAATTCTGTTAAATAAAATATCTCGCTTGGCATTGAACTTTGAGCTTTAGAATTTTACAGATATTTTTTTATACTCTAACATCAACATTACACACGAACTAAAGTTTAAAACATGGGATCACGAAGAACGGGACCTTTAAATATACACATTTTAAATGTGTAAAACATGTATTTGCATGCTTTAAATGTGTTTGCATGTAAAACAAATGCAAACAAATGTAAAGCAAATGAAAGCAATTGATATTTAATTTTAATAAAAAGAAATATGAAAACTAAATCTAAAAAAATCTGATATATATAGTAAGTGGTTTCTATTTTAGCAAAGAAAACTTAAAAAATAATCAAGTGTAAACCTAATTATAAGTTGCAAATGGTTTATTAATTAGAAAAGAAAACAAAAACGGAATATAAAGTTGAATGAAAACTTGTTAAAAAAATAACAACATGTTTTTAAAAATATAAATGCATCATTTTAAATAATGGGGCCAGTAAAAAGTAAGTAAAAATCTGACAGAGCCGGCAAAGAAAGTCCTGCCATAGTCCTCATAATCGTATAGAAATATATCACACTCACTTCTTTGTGAGGCTCCATGATGATGGTGACGCTCTTGCCTGTGACTTGAGCCAGCACCTGCAGGGAGTGCATGGCCTGCTTGCGGACAGTGGAATTGGGGGAGGTGACCTCCCGCACAAGGTCATGGGTCACCAGATGGAAGGATTTATCCTGGGCAGACAGAAGCTCCTCAGTCTTTTCCTCATCCTTAAGAGGAGTGGCACAGCGTATCAACAACTGCTCCAACGTGGTCTTTGCCATGGCAACTGCCCCGTTAGACACCTAAGAGGAACATTAGGGGATACAGAAGTTCATGCAGGTAACCCGCATGAAGGTAAGTTAATGATGTAGGTAAACATCAATGATTTCAAATGACATTAGAAATTGTTTGTACCTCTCCTGTGAGGTCCATCATGACAAAGAGCAGAGCTTTGAGGAAAGTCAGTTGGTTTTGCAACACCCAAATCAGAGGAAGCCTCTCCATCAGGAACTTAATGGACACCACTCCACCCAGCTTCGCATACCAGGCCTGCTCATAGCAGCATGCACATAGACGCTCCACTATGTAGGAGAATAACGGCAGCTGGCACGCCTGAAGAAAGCAGACCAAGTTTTAAAAGAAGGCCCTTCAAAGTGAAACCTGTCTACTAAAAAAAAAAGTTTATGGAAAGAAAAATATCAAGAGGAGAGCTCACCCTTTCTTTGGAGCCCAGGATAATGCTGGCGACATCAAAGATGACGGCAAGTGCCACTTCCCCAATCTTGCACAGCTCCTTCTCCTCATAGGCCATGCAGATGGCGATGGCATCGATCAGCACGAGTGGGTCCATGCCTTTGGAGCCGTTCTCTTCACTGTGGAACATAGCCGTGCTGGCCTGGCTGCCTGACTGGTAGCATGGCAGCAAGAAGGGACCTAGGGCAGAAAATTGACTTGATGATCTGAGTGCACTTTTCTCACACTCAGACAGAAAATAAAAACTTACATGTACATTTCAAGTCATGTCAAGACTGATTTTCAATATAGATGACATTAGCACAGAGGCAGAAAGATTCCTCACCGCACTGCTGAGCCACTGCCACCATGGTGTAATGGCGGATCAAGCTGGCAACGAAAGGCAGCGCGCTGGGCCTGAGATCCTTGATGACCGCCGACATGAATGCCCCTGTCAGGGCCTGCTCGAACGTCCTGCGTGCTGGGGTGTCCTGGGCTTTGTAGCGATGGGAGATGATCACGTTAGGGATCCACTTCTCTGTGAAGCTGTTGAAAAACAGCAAAGGGATTTAGCTCATAATTTGCATCGCATTCATGAACTTGCTCCATTACATGCGCCTCAGGTTGAATAAACCAATCAGGCGATTTGATTACCAAGTATAAAAGGCTTTTTGTGTTTGGACAGCTGAGCCCCATGGGAGTCTGGCTTTGTCTCTGGCTGACATTTTGTCTCATGTTTGGTTATTTATCCCAGCTGATAGCAGCACAGTGATGGAGTGAGTGTTTTATTCTTCCTCAAGCTTGTTTTCTATAATGCCAAAGCCGGTAGCAGTGGTGATGGATCGCTCCATTTCATTATCGCCATTTAAAAGGCTTGGCTTAGGGAGAGGGCTGAGCCAAAGAGAGCGGTCAGATCAATTCAAATTCATAATGCTGCCACTTGAATGGGACTCAATTATCCTGCCTGGCATTTGCGATATTAAGAGGGCATTCCGCCTCCTGAAAAAGGCCCATTTCATGATGACCAGCGCACTGTGCCACACTGAAAGAGGGAGAGAGGATGTCGTGAATCAAGACTTCTGACAGCAGCAGCGGCTCTCCTCCCATATAACTAGCACCTGGTTATTTCGGAAGAGGCCCGAATGACTTTTGGGGTAAACAGATCAAGTACAGTCAATTAGCCTCAGCGTCGAGATCAATGACTCTGTTTTGTGACCCTCCTGCCCAGCCAGTAGAAAAAAGCTCTGAGTAATTAGCCCTTTGAACACTGTAGACAGTGGCGGCCAGGCTGGATGAGGCCCAGAGGAGCTGTAAACACAGCAAAAACAGTGAGAAGCACCCGGCTGCAGCATGCAGATCGAGGCGGGGTTGAACCTGAGGTGGAGCTGCACGTGTCGCCCCGCCCCATACCTACTCTGATTGGTTCGATCGTCTTTCATAGACATAGATGATGAGAAATATGTGCGTAGTTGGTGTAGGACGGAGTATGTTGTTTAAAAAGCTAAAAACTGTACAGTTTTACAAAGCCTTCATTATAATGCACAGAAGAACAAAAAAAAAAAACTCATGTTTGTACCTTGCCATGTCCCTGAAATGACTGTTTAGCTAAATTGATAAATGATTGTTAAATGACACCACAATAGGCTAATGTCTATGTGTCTAATGTGTTTTATGAAACTTTAATTTTCTTTACTACATTGCAAAGCATAGACTTTTTCCTCCCCTTTATTTCAGTTAAATATGCTGCTCCTCATTATTTTCAAGTGAATAAATCGAGAAACTTTTATTTCTACCGTCCAGTGATGATTGTAAAAAGACATACCTGTAATCTGTTGCTATAGTAACAAACGCAATTTTATGCGCATCGTGTAACTTATTTTAGTGCAGTTGTTAAGATTGTGGTTATTTCAGCAGACAGTTTCATACATTTTAACTGCGTTAAATTAAACTTTTATACATCATTCAGTGGTTTAGAGATGAGTGATTCACATACATTTTAGACACTTTTTAATGTTTTTACTCAGTCCATGTAATAAATGTAAATCGTTTAAATAAGCCACGTCTTAACGTGGGTTTAATAATGCATTCAAATGTTTAAAAAGCCCAAACTCAGTAAACATTTTTAACATTCTATTTACAAGCAAGTTATGGGAGGAAAATGCTTAAATTAAATGTTGCATTCGTATTCTGGGCTCATATCTGCTTGTCTGTGTATAGAATGCTTGTTTACTGAGTTTGGTCTTTTTAAAACACCGTTTTAATGCATAAAGCCCCACACTTTCATGCTAAGCGTTTTAGAATGTCCCAGTGATTCATTTGTCAATTCAACTGGTCCAGAAGATTAAACTTGCAGCAGCTAACATCTCGTGATTCAATAAATCAGACATAGTGAGTCAAGTTAGCAATAAACAACTGTGCATTATAATGAAGTCTTTGTAAAACTGCACAGTTCTTAGCTTTTTAAACAACATACTCCGTCCTACACCAACTACGAACATATTTCTTATTATGTATGTCTATGAAAGACAAATCAAACCAATCAGAGTAGGTATGGGGCGGAGCAACACGTGCAGTTCCACCCCAGGTTCAACCCCGCCTCGATCTGCAGGCTTCAGCCAGGTGAACTTGAAAACAGTGAAAAATGCAGAGGCATGTGCAGCCTCACAGGGCTGCAACTAATGGCTATTTTGATAAATGAATGATTGTCAATTGTTCCGCCCGATTTATAGGGTTTTTTAAAAACCAAAATTAATTTTGTGTATTTTTAATATATATAAATTAAGGTCTATAAAAAAACAATCTGTGGATGTATGTATGCATGTATGTATGTATGTAGGCTATTCTGTAATTTATATTATCTGCAAAAAAGAAAATTATAAAAGAAAAACTATAGAAAAATATAATATAAGAAAACTAAAGTTTTCAACTCAACAGCAATTATATAAATAAAATATTCTCTCGTTTTGGATTACTTTCGTGCAGTTTTCCCATAGTAGAACAGCCTGCGTTGTAAACATTTTATCAGATAAATATACATTTTTGAATACTTAAGTAGTTGTTGCATCACAAAACAAGCACTTGAGTTGATAAGTGTCACACCTTTCCCACCAAATGTAAATAATAAGCCTGAGATTTTGAATAGAAAAAAATATTGTTTCATATTGGATAGTTTACACAAATGCCAATGCATTAAATGGCTGACTTACTTGGGATGGGCGAGTAGCTGGTAAAGGGCATGCTTGTTGTCTTCCAGGCTGGTCATGGCTACCAGGAAGCATTTGATCACCTCCCAGGCCTGTCGTCTGTAATACGGCTCAGTATTGGCACTCTTCAGGCAATCCAGTGCAGTCTCTATTGCCTAAATCCAGAAGGAGAACAACTTATAATGGTAGCTGACCCAATGCATGCATCACAAATAACATTTAACAGCGTAGTGCCTTACATCAACAACACAAAGATTTGACTAGTTGAAGTAGTGATAACCTTTTTACAAAATTGCATATGATTGCATGCCTCACACATTTTTATTCAAGTTATGTTGCATATTTATACGACACTAATCTCCCTCACTTGAGTGAAATTTTCTGTGATGACACTTAAAGACCCATCATACATTAAAACATTCTGCAGTGATTAGATGCCACTTAAACCCTTAAATTATAAAGAGACAAGCTAAAGTGGCAAGAAATGTCGAGGGAGAAGATGAGCTAATTAGTAAGATTCAAAGATAGAGAAGGCAGCTCGCCACAGAAAGGGCTGTCTGAATGAATTATCGCCAAAGACAGCGTGACCACTGACAGCCATGCAGGTCATTTCAAGTGAGAAACCCCCAAACCAGCCCTTAATACTTGTGTGCTCTTGAAAAAGGTGAAATAAAATGGCACATGAGCTGAGAAAACAGGCTAGTACATGGCAGTACAGGACTGTTTTTAAAATTCTTGAGGGTCCTGAACTGTTCCTGCCTTGTAGAGACAGTATTATAAATGTCATATAACCGTGTACACATGTTCTATTCCCAAGAGTCCCCTTTACACACCATTTTTCAAAAGCTCAAGGCCTCTACATTGAAGGCCTGGCTCTTTAAAATGTTGTGTGTTCTATATATGAGCACAAGTTTTTCTTAAATGTTAAATTGTTGCTCCTCCTCAGCAGCACTGAGAACATACAACATACAAGAGTATAGGAAACCCCTTGTGACGGACTCAGACACCATGTCTGAATGTTTCAACTTCGTTTAATACCATGATGCTTGTAAATAAGATAAATATGGGCAAAATTAATCAAGCAAGAGAGACGATCAAGTGCTGGCGGGAGTCCAATCTGTCTCTGACTTCCTATATTGAAGTTTCACAGAGAACTAACTTGAACTACGCTACATTAGCTCTCATTTACAACCGTCTGGGTTCCTGGAGAGGAGGAATGAAGAACTGATTATTATTATTAAACAGGAAGACAGATCAGTTCAGTTCTGCTGGTGTCCATATCAAACTGCGCTTTGAGAGTGAAGGCCGGTCCTATAGGGGACAGAATGAGTTGTTGTCTGGCTCGATCCAAACACATTGCTGGGCTCCGGGCGGCTGCAAACAGCAGCTGCAGCCTGCGGCAACCACAGGGAGCAAGTAAATTAAATTAAGCAGTGATGGCGCAATGTTGGTAGCATTCATCTTTGTGGAGTGAACACAATTACAGAAATGACAGTTTGTGTTTTCCCAAGCAGCGATGAGCAGCAGGAAGGGCCATTAGCTGGAGTAAATAATCCCGTCTGCACAGCAGGGAGAGATTGATTAAAGGAGGGTGGGCAGGAGAGAAGAGATGAGCACAGCTTACAGCCTGATGATCTATTTAATTACCTGGGGAAGACAATGTCTTTCTGCACACACTACACTTTGACAAGGATTCATTACATGAAGAGAATCCCTCTTCCAACCTCTGAACCTCCCCTCCCCCTTTCACACACACATATAGGAGGGCAAATTGACATTTAAAAGGGAGTGGATTCATTACTGTTTCTTGAGTTATTGAGACTCAAGCAAGCCAGAAAGTGGTGATTCCGTATGCCCTGGTGGTACTGTTTTTAAAAACATGATATAATCTCTTATGGCTCTCTGAGAGACCTTAAAAGACAACCAACACAAGTAGATTCATCTCAAATCAACCTCAAACTCAACTGGATTCATTCAACAGCACTGAAAAGGTGCTATTAATTATGAATAGCAATTTCCTATTAAAGAAATAATTGAAACAAATGAAAAGTAAAAATGAAGTAAAACTGGTTATCCTGCTGAATTTTTGACCTGTTGTATGGGTTTGGAATACTCATGTGGACCTTTTATTGTGCTTTTTTTGACATTTTAAAACTTGACCCTACTTTAACTTTCTTTATGTAGAAACATTTGGCCAGCACATTCTTCAGTGTGTGCGACTCAGTGTGTTCGAAAAAAAAAAGGTTTTTGTTTGAAATAACATTGAGATAAATATATGACAACTACTCCTTTAAAGCCAACAGTGTATATTTTTTTTGTGATTATTATAAGCAAACAATATAGGAAATAAGAATGTAGTAATGCTTTTAAAAATTTAACTGTAAACATTTTTTACTTCATAGTACAACTTTAAAAGTATAAAACGACTATTTACGTTTTAATTTCTTCATTTTTCAAATGTTAAACTATCAAGCTTTTTCAGTATTTTTCCCAAATAAATGCTCGTCTCAAGCCCCTTTCACACCGCACGTCGGACCAGGAAAATTGCCGGAACATTGCCGTGTCGCCTTCTGTGTGAACGCAAACACCTAGTAACCTAGGGACCTAGTAACATTGCCGGGTTCAGTGCCAGAACGAGCTCTGTGTGAACAAGAGCCAGAACTAATGTCCTTAAAGGGTGTGTCGTAGTGATGACGCACGTTATCACGCGACTCTTTTACCGGGTGTTTTGAAGGCAGATTAACGTTCGCAGATTAACGAAACAAATATGTGCAAACTGTAACGAAGCAGAGATCAGTTAGTTCCTCACTTTCCGTGCTGAAGCTGAGATCGTTTGCCAGCTTAAGTGAAAGTTAACATGCCTAGCGTTTTTGACTAAGGATGCATCGATCTGATACTCAGGATCGGTATCGGCTCTGATCCAGGTATACGGTATCGGTCAGACGAGACCGATCCAAATCCGATCCTGTGTATACTATTCTGTGTTATTGTTGAGCTACACGAAAGGCACAAAACATTATAAAGCACCAAAACATTTTCATGGACATATTTCAAGTGTTCTGAAGCTGTTCCGTAGTTCAATGTGAGGTACAGATTAATATTAAAGTCATTAAAATCAGTTCACATAAACAATGCCATCCTTTACTCTGAACCCTGCAGAGAATATATTTAATCATAATGCAGTATTGGTTTTGCAAGTCATGCAAGGTACTAATTATATCATGCACTGATTTTACAATAAGATGCTGCTTGTAAGAGAATGATATAAGCATCACCTTTTCCATGGGAAGCTGAATGGAGGCTTTGCAGTCTGTGAACTCTGCCTTGATGCTGGGGCCTTGAACCTCAGTCACCACATACTGCAGCTTCTGCGACTCCTTCAACATTTTCCGGTTACTTCCTCCAAACTTGCCCAGTACCCGGTAAGCAACATGGGAGATGGTCTCCGCAGGGTTACGAAGCGTTCGCCACAATGCCTTTTTATAAACGAATTAAAAAAACAACAACATTTGAACCATCCATCAGGCCTCGGTCAGGTGTCAAGTGAAAGGTCAGAGGTTGTACCTGCATCAGTTCAGCCCGGACTGGCTGGATGTGATCATAGAGGAAGTCAGGCTGCAGGTTGTCCACACAGAGCTCCAGTGTGCGCAGGCCCTGGCTGACAAGAGTCTGGGAGCCGTTGAGTGCAGACACCAGTGGGTCCATGAGCATGGGCAGGTAAGGCAAAAGAGAGCTCAGTCGCACAGGGACAGTGAGACACAGCTCCACAAACAGATCCTTCATGTGCTGCTTATGGAGGCCACTCTGCAGCATGTTCAAACCTAAGGGATGCCACAAAGGATCAATACTCAAAGTGGTGTTTTCATGGTGACAAACACCTCAGTTTTTAATTTAAAAAACTGCTTTTTGTTTGGTGTTAACAACAGAAAACTGAGAAACATTTATTTTACTACCCCCACAATGCATTATATGGTTAACTACCTATTTTATTCTTACATTTACCTACACCAGGACCCTTTTAGAAGTGTCCCTAAAGCCACCAGTTAAGAACCACTGTTCTGAGGAACTGCTATTGTTAGTGATCTCACTCACCTTGCAGCAAATTAGGCAGCAAAGGCAGAAACTCCTGGTACAAGAGGTCATGGCTGCCCCCTCCTATAGAGCGGAACAGAGCTCTCAGCAACAGGAAGTAATTATAGGGCTCTTTAGCAGATTGAGCCAGCTCCATGGAACTGTTCACTATTTTATGAAGGTGAGGCTGTGAAAGAGAGATTCAATACATTCTTGAGAAGAAATAAACTTTTGCTGAATAACTGAGCAAAAGTTCTGATACATTAGCCAGGCTGATTGACAGGAATAAATTTGGCCAAAAAAAAAAAAAAAAAGTAAACAAATTTTTTTTTTTAAACGATTTTGAAAGATGTCTCATCTTAACCAAGACTACATTTATTTGATGAAAAATACATACATGAAAAATTTGAAACCATCACTCCAGTGTGATATGATCCTTTAGAAATCATTCTAACATGCTGAGTAGGTGCTAATTAATTATTTCTATTGTCAATGTCGAAAGCTGTAACCATTAGCTTAAAAACGACTATTTCAAAACAGTGACAACAGGATAATTTCAGTGGGCAACGGGGTTAATGGAAAGTGAGATACAGAAGCCTCTTCCTTTTCCACTATTTCACAGTGACCTTCACTTGGGTCTTTCCTGTCAATCTGATGCACAAGTGTCATTTCTCATCAGAAGAGCTGACAGAACACATTAAAATTATTGCAGCACGGTTACTAGCTCAGAGGGTCAGAGCGATCCTGCTGTCCAAATGCTGAGCAAAAAATTCATATTTCCTACGCAATACTCTAAATAAGCACATTAGCCAACTAATAAACAAAAGAGGCCACAATTTGTTTAATAAACCTGCATGTGCATAAGAAAATACTCACCTTGAGCATTTGCTCATTTTCAGCAGCAAAGAGAGACACTGAGCCAAAGACCAGTTTGAAGAGTTTGAGATACAGGTTTGATAACTCCACATTGGAGCCCATCTCAGGCAGACGCTCCAACAGATACTCTACCAAAATGGTTGCAAACAGTGCGGAGGTGGTCAGGTTGGCCAGGAAGGAATTTGCCACAATCTGTTGAAGAATTGAACAGCCATGTCATATCAACAATCAATCAAAATAAATAAAAAAAATCAATGTCTAGTCAATCCTGCAGTTTAATATCTCCACAATTACCTGTAGGGCGTAGTTTTTGGAAATGCGTTCCACCATGTATGGAACAGTGGTCTGGAAGATCTCTTTAAAAGTGAGAGGGTTCATCATGGTGAAGACTCCGGCGAAGTGCTCTAAAACCTCCTTCTCCTCCTTCATCCGCACCGTCTGACAGTTAGCCACACGAATGTATGTCTGCCCATTCCCGGTTATCTGTACCTAGCCAAAAGGGGGTTGGCTCTGTGATAAGCTGTAAACTTCAGCTCTTAGTATCACAAGCGCTCAAATAAACTGACTTTTTTTACGTACTGAGATGTGGCAATATAATAGCACTTTCAGTTTTACACACCTCAGCCATTCTACTAGAAAGCTGAAGTGACTTTGTGTAAGGATTTGTATTTTGGTGTGGTAATCTGCACAAATCAGCGGACGGTCGTACCTGGTAGATGTCCAAGGCCTGCATGGCATATTTTACCAGCTTGATGTAGATCTGTGTTTCTTTGGGCTGGAGTTGCTTGTTGGGAATGAACTGTGCCTCTGTAATACAACAATATTAAGTTGAGAATATTCAAATGGGAATGCTGAGCAGAGATAGTCCTTTAATGACTTTGATAGGCTTCACAAACTTCAACAATACTGACTCAAAGAAAATGTTAAACAGAACCACCATTTAATGATTTGGTCCAATCTAAAGCCAAGTAAAAGTTCATCCATCTCACCACCAGGAGCTTTACAAGAAGTGATGCCCCATGTGATAGTTTTCACTCCACACACTAGAGTCTTCACCAAGCTGCGACAGTCGGACACTTGGAAGGTCTGTTTGTCCTCCTTGTCCCCAGGTCGATCAAAAGATGTGGCCGGTGGTGGTGCAGGGGTGACGGGTGTTGGGGGTGCAGGTGGAGGTAAGGCGGGTGTAGTTACAGTAGGGGTGGCTGGTACTCCTGGTAACACCCCTGGGTCCACCACACCCATCTCTGACTGGGGCTTGCACTTCTTAAAGATAGATACCAGCTGGTACCTTGCAATGGTGTGAAACTTTAACACAAACACCTGAGAATATAAAAATCATATGATGTCAGACCGATATTTTTGTGCTTTACAAATGCATTTACATATGGCCAGTCACTGGCATCTTGTAGCCCATTGTTATTGCAATCACAATGTAGTTTACACGGCTAATGTGCCAGTCTACCTCACCTCCAGCATTCTCATGAGAATATCTCTGCCGTTTCCGTTCTCCTGTTCACTCTTTGATCGGATGCAGTCTACAAGGTTTAGCAAAAGCTTACAGGACATGGTTTGGATACTGCTGGGAAGGGACTCATCGTCAATATTCTTAGCGAACAGTTGCACAGCCAGGGAGAGGTCCGTCAACGGGAGGTTCTGTCTAACATGGTGCACCAGATCTGCTAGTGTACTGTATGCCAAAGGCCTGAAACAACAAGAGACTCACTGTTAGAAAACAGAATATAAGCTTTCTAGAGGAGTTCTGTTAAAGTGATGATACACAGGGCAACTTTTTTGAGCAATGTTGCCATCAATGGGCAACCAGGTGAGACACATGACCGTGTTCTAAAGTAAACGGATTGAAATTTGTTGTACCCAAGCAACATTGCTTAAAAAGTTGCCCATTTAGGGTTGTGACAAAACTGAAACTTCAACAGTTGATAGCAATTTCAGTACAATTTCAAGTTTCTCAGAGAGATTCCGATTCCATGGTAATGTCCATTATTGACCTTTCTGTTTAACCCTTCACCAAGAGGGCTATGTTTAACTGCATTTGCTTATGCACAGATGTACACTACCATTCAAATGATTTTTTTGCGTTTTCATGGTTCACTGTTATAAACAAAATTCAAAAGAACATTTGAAACAGAAACCTTCTGTAACAATATAAATGTCTATACAGACACTTTTGATCAATGTAAAGCATTCTTGCTGAAGAAAAGTATTAGTTCATTTAGTATCATTTCATAAAGTATCATTTAATTTTAATTTTATAGTGCTATTGACTTGTTACAGACATCCCTACTCATTTGGTGTGAAACCCCCAGCCTGAAATTGATCAAAACCAACCCTCCAAGAACAAATAGCTCTCAACCCTGGCTAATAATAATAATAATATATTGGGTCGATACCAGGGGGATTTTAGGCAAAGTTTCAGAATAAACAACACTAATGGCTTTGACAGATTTTGACTCCTGCCAAATTTACTTTCGGAAGGCTGATGGAAGCTGGGATGAAAGAGGGGCGGTGTTGGCCGGTATAAGACCTCTGGGGCAGGGAGACTGACAGTGGGCAATGCCAGGACAGCCTGGCACATGAAGACGGGCACCTGGATCTCTTCTGCCCAGTGGGGTAACTCAGCTCAGTCACGCACCATTAACAATCAATTCTGATATGGTGCACTTGATGAAATCTAACTTTTCTTTTTTCTCCAAAGAAACTTGGAAAAAGATTGTGGCCTCTAGCCACACTGAAAAAATGACAATAAAATGAACACTATTATTGTGGCTCCACTCCAAAACTTAGTCAGCTACCTTGCTGTCTACATAGTCAGCTGCCTTCTAAGAGAGCAGTCCTACAGAAATAGGACCTTATAAGTGACTGCCTTGTAACCCTTATAATTTATTATTTCCTCTCTCATTCTCAATGCATGTATCCTTCTACTAAAAGTGCAAAGCATCATATCTTTGGTTTTATGTTGTAAGTGGTTTAAATGTTATTAAAAAGTGTTTTTTAAAAGCATTTAATTTGCCAACATATTAGAATTTGCTTGTTGTAATGCATTTTGGGATTGCCTTATCTGCAGAGCACAGCATGTATCTTACCTTAGAATTTGGCCAAAATGAGTCATAACTGTGGTGCCTGCTTTTTAAAAAGACACTTAGCCTCATGAGCGGCTCTACAATGCCTTGCAATGCTGCATAGGTAGGCAGCTTACTAGGCTTTGGGTGTTAAATATGTGCCCTGCAAATTGCACAGACTCCTTATACTCGAAACATAATATTGGTTTAGAGAGGGTTAATCTGTGTTCTTACCTCAGTGTCTCTCTCGCAGTGTATCCTGAGCCAATGAGTATTGACTCATCGAAAAGCTTGTCCATGCATGGAATGAATTCTGCAACACAAACAGACTTTATCAGATGCCATCGAAGGCTCTGAAGCCCACCGGAACAGCTCCGGGGCCCATGAACTGTGAGACACATCAATGCCAGAGCTCAACAGTCAGAGTTTCTCATCGATTCATTTAACCTTCTCTACAGGATTAATGATTTAGAAGAGTGTATCAGATTCCTCTCTGAAATCCTATTGATTGAGAGGTGAAGCTCAAAGAGAATGCAGCAGTTGCACATCAAAGCGGTACCCCGTGAAGCTCAGTGGTGTTTAACACCAGATGTGAGTGCCCTTCCAATAGCAAACACTTTGCATATCTTATTTGGGAATATCTGGCAACAATCTGCAAAGTGTTTAGCAGTGGATGACTCACGGCTGCGTAGATCTGTGGTGAGGATGTGCTTGGCAGCGATCAGGAGCTCTTTCCGCAGGTGAGCAGTCTCAGGGGGGCAGTAAGACAGCAGCTGCAACATCCCCTTCACCATCTGCTGGGAGTACTTCCCAACCAAGTCCTGACACACAATGATTCACACTGCCACAGTCACTGCATGAGTATTTAAACAAGTTTAGATAAGTTTAATAAACAGGTGGTTGAGCTATGTTTTGTGATGCCACTCTACCTGGTAGATCCGGATAATGTAAGCGAGGAATGACAAGGTCTTGATCTGTGCCGCGATAAAATCTGCATACAGCTCCTTGTTGAAGAGTTTGTGTTGCCTGTCACGAACAGAAACCAGGAAAAACTTTAAACGTCACTGTGTGTTAAATTGCATCTATGAAATCCATTTCTAAGCATTAGCAGTGATGTAACACCACCCGCTCAATGACAACAAGTCACTGACCGACCCTGAGGAGACACCTGCAGCATGATGGTGTTCATGATAAGAGGCACAAAATCCGACACCACGTTGTGAATGTTCAGTTTGTAGAGCTAAGAAAAATGCCATACAGGAGAGCAATTAGTGCATCGAGTAGACTCCCTCTTGAAACATTGTTGCATCAAATGTTACACCATTTATAAGATTCATGCATGCTACATTTTAAGCAGAAAAAAGAAGTACACCTGCTGGTCAAATGTATAACAGTAACATGCAGAGAAGATGAAACAAAAGCTATGTTTTGTTTGATCGTAGCTTCCTAGCAGCTGTGTACTGTCATTATATGACTCAAAACTGATTGCCTTTACAATTTAAACTCATAATGACAAAGGCAAAAACATCTAATCACAACAATCATTTCTAGAAGAGTGGCAGGTTTGAGAAAACAGTTGATTTAGCTATAAAGTATGGGTTTCAGTTGATTGACAGCACCTTTTATAAACGAGCCAAATGTCTAAATGAGGGATGTGTCCTTTAAAAAAAAAAAGAGGATGGCTGGCATAAAGTCAATACTGAATGAGTGTTTTCATGGGCTCTCACCTGATACATGAGGACGACGATGATGGGCAGCTCTGCCAACACTTTGAGTGACAGCGACCCCCGGGGGATTATGGTATGCTGGAGGACAAAGAGGAGATGGATGAGACCACTGAACCAGATAAAACTTGTCACCATAAAACTTTTTTTTCTTGGCACCCATATGGATTTGCTACAAGCAACTGCGTTTTAGCACTTTTTAAGCAAGATTGAGAATAAGCAGGAATTGGGTGCCCTCTAGTGTCTACATTTAGTAAATGTTATGTGCATCTGAAAACTCTTTGAAACTTTTGGTGACTGATTTTGTTCATGAAGACACACAGATCAGCATTTGGACACTCAGATCTTATCAGTTTTACTTTCAGCGTCCAGGCTTAAAGGTACTTTACAGTTCACTCACACACACACACACAAAATCATACACACAGTACCATTCTCTGGACTAAAGCACATCGCTCTCATCATTGTGTCCCCGCTGATCATATTTATCACCACTATTGATTCAGCCAGTGAGGATTTTGCACAGGTCTGCTGAAGTCTGTACTGACCGTCCGGGTCTCGCTGTCCTCACGCTCTGGTGCGGTCTTCACCAATACTGAAGTGATCATACCCACCATTTCTGGAGAAGGCACTGTGTTTTCTGCTATAACCTGAGGGTTCTCAAAGTACCTCGCCTGACAGACAGAAACATAGGTTTAGAAAACACATACTTTAACACAGACATATACTTTAAACCCATTTGTTTTTTGTTAAAACCCCTTACCACCACTTTTGGCAGTTCTTTGTAAATTTGCTTCACAAAGTCCAAGAAATGATGGATCTGTAAGAGTTGAAAGGAAGATGTTATTTAATAACATTTATTGAAACGCGAATGCTAGTCAACATCAGAGAGTGCCAGAAGGTTAAATCTTACCTCTTGAGAGATCGGCGGACGAAACTGTTTATGCAGTTCGATGATGATCCGTAAACAAATGAGCACGTTCTCCTCACTTTCAATCTAAATGGTGAAGCACAGAGGCAGGAACCAGTCAGAGCCATTATTTAAATACAAAACATACACACAATCACACACACACACACGCACAAGATGATGCATTACATATGGAAAGTAAATTATTTAATATACCTGTTGATTCCTTTGTAAGAGAATTAAAAGAACAGTTTTCTATTTTCATGCAATTTATTCCCCTTATTTTACTATGATACCACTATGTTATTTTGTTTGTTTGTTTTATCTTAAAGACACAATGATCTAGCAAGAATTCACACAGATCAGCATTTGGACACTTAGATCTTATCAGTGCTAGTTTCAGTGCCCCGGCTTAGAGGTACTTTACAGTTCTCACACTCACAAACACACACACCCAAAATCTCAAACACCCTACCATTCTCTGGACTTGAGTACATCACTCTCTCATCATTGTGTCTCTGCTGTCACTCTTGCATGTAGTTACATATACAAATATTTGTCCGAAAATGCTCTATAAAATGAGAATTCTACAGCTATTTTATTGGCTCTTTAAATTATAATATGCTTGGCATGCAGGTAAAGAAAGCTGACCTCAAGGAAGCGGAACATGACAGAAAGGATGTTCTTGGCATGAGTCCGCAGATGTTCATTAGTTGGGATTCGGTGGATGATCTCCAGGACAAGTTTCCTTAATTGCTAAAACAGGAGTCATAGACATCTCATGTTTACTTAAATGTCAGGAATGAGGGCTTAATAAAGACAATATGCATCATGATTTTTTTACTAAAGAGCACACCTGCGTTGGTTTCTCTTGAAGGAACTGCACTTCTCCATCCTGAAGAAACGTTAGAAAACGAGGGATGATGTGCTCCAAGAAAGTACAATACTGTGGCGAGGATGTGACATTCTGTGGAATAGGATTGACATGAATTAATGAGGAAGTATCTTTCACTTCAAGCTTTTTAGAAGCAAAATTTAAGGGGCTTACCTCAAAATTCTCACTGACTTCCTGCATCATTTTCAGTTTGGTCTCATCCGCTGATGTTTAAACGAAAGAGAAGCCCACCAGTAAGAAGAGACAACGCTTTCAACTAACAGTGCAACTTTTTAGTTGAATGGAATACACTCACGTGTGTTGTTGTCAGTGAGCGCCGCCACAAACTGCAGGTATTTCTTCATAAGGGTGGTCTGATCCACCACAGTTGGGCTCGGGGTGGGCACTAAAGCCATGGTGGCTGCCGGGACAGACAGGATTCCACTGAATAAGGGCAGACTAGTGTCTGCGCTCGTCTCAATAGAAGTTCATGACATCTGTAAGAGAGTAAACATAAAAGGAAACGTCAATACTAGTTTTCAGCCATGCACAAACACGTACAGTATTGTATCAGATGGTACTACCATCATGGGAACACATGATAGGTAAAAATTGATAGCCTGAATGCACTGTAAGTCGCTTTGGATAATAAGCGTCTGCTAAATGCATAAATTTAATTTAATTTTAATTTTACTACCATGGTATTTTGATGCAGTGGTACTGAATTATAACCATATTCATGTAACATGGTATTTACATGTCAGAATGTAATGATTTTGCATTAAGTGCAAATGATTTTGCAATTAAACTTGCCATTGCATTTACACCAAATACCAATGCATCCAGCACAATTACTTACAAATTGTTTTATGCAGCCAGGTTTATAAGCTCGGTGGGCGCGCCACTGCAACAACACGCCTCCTGCAGTCATGCTCTCTGACATGATGCGATGCGCTCGAACTAAAACCTAAATGAACCCCCTCTATCACAAAGCTGCCATTAACACAGAAACTCCGCGTTTCTCGAAAAAAGGATTTACACGTGTTTATAATACTACAGAGTAAGCTGGCAGCATACCAGGCCATTCACCGTAGAAAGAGCCTACTGTCGCTAACTGACTAGCCGGCTGCTAACCCACACCATGCCATTATTCACTTGCAGAACTCAGGCATTGCACTTGTTACCTCAGTTGGTGCAAATAGCAAAGGCTGTTGTCTTTCACGCAAAAGGAACTTTTGCACTCATTATGCATATAAAGTACAAAACAATTCGCAAAAAAAAAAATCAGCACCAACTTACCACAAGGGGACCGGATGAAGTTGTAAATGAACTTCCGCAATCCCGATTGAAATTTAGTGAAAGGGATGAAAACAGTCCGCCGTTGTTTTGTTTGCAAATTGTGTTAATATTTATACATTGTAAAACGTAACATGCTGATTTTATGCTTATATACTAGTCTTTCTCCACTGGAACTGGGCGCCCGTGCTGTGTCCTAGTCCTAAGCAGTGATTTTCAAATTTACACAGAAATATAGTTCCACGCGGACGGATACCAAGAGAGCGCAGGCGTGCGAAGACCATCGAAAACGATGGTCTTTCCAGTTTTCATTAAATCTGGTATATAACGCGTTTGATGTAACTTTTTTGCACCCCAGTATACAACAAAGTATTTTAATAATCGCAAAACGCGATTTATAAAGACTAAATTTGATTATTAATAAATGTTTTTTCCAACGTTTGTGTTGGACCAGGTTTATAAATTATGTATAAACGACACTAAAATGCTTCATAGATTAGATGCATTGATGTGAACCTTTTACTGGATCCAATAAAATATAATGATTGTGATAATGAGGATGCTGAGTAAATCCATTATGACAAATAACATGCAAGTTCATATTTGACCACTTGGGGGAGTTTGATTAGAACTAGGTGACAGAAAAGCTAGATTCTCATCTGAATGTATTATCTCAAAAGGACAACATAAAAAAACATAATAATTTTGTGGAAAAGACAACTAAATTTCAAACAAATCTTGCATAAAAAGTGTGTTATCATATTTCATTTTGATAAATGTCACTTGGTTCAATATTTTCTCATGTAAATGTAATGTCAGAAATGTGTTTACTATAAAAAATTATATGACAGTTAAAGAAGTATACAGCATGTTGAGACTTATTATTTAATATAATGAATGCAAACTTTTTTATTATTATTATTATTATTATTATTTAAAGTTTTGTTTGATCTTGAAATAGCTGTCTATTTCAATTTGTACTAATTAAGTCGAATCCCAGCAGTGGTATCAGATGTAATCCTGGTAGAGCTTCAACAGTGCAGATGGTGAAAGGTTACATTATCATTTCAGTAGGCCCTATGCTGAGCTGGGAGCATAACAGGAACAGGAACAGAATCCCGTCTCCCACTGAACATGTGAACTGATTAACGTGATAGTTTTAAATGAACTGGAAAAAAAGTTGCAATTTAATGCAATAAAGTAATGCAAATTACCCCTTTTTACATTTCTGAGGTTCTCAGGGTTGTTCAGAAAAAAGAAATATGTCAAATTTGTTGTCACTCCCTCAGCTGTTGTGTAAGAAACACTCACACACCAGCGTTAACCAGTTTTCTGTCCTTTAATGTCAAAGTAATAAAAATATAGTGTTAGAAATGACTTTTGATTTTTAAAAATCAAAATATAAAAAACGGTGTAAACATGTGAATAGGGTCCGTTCCCATTCTTACACACTGTTTAGAAAAAAGGGAACCCAGGACTGATTATTTTGTACACCAGCCTAAATATTAAATCCTGATAAAACAGAAGCAGTGACGGATCTCTTTTGACATATATCTGAGTGAAACAGCTTTTTGATTACAATTTTTTAGAGATTCTAAAAAATGATGAGGTCAAAGCAAATATTTAAAAAATGAAACTTGCATTGATTAATCATTCACTCAGAGATTTAACTTGCATTTCATTTTAAAAAGAAGTTAAGGTAAGTTTGTGATGTGAAGAAAGATTCAAACTAGAAAAGAAAAAAACATTGAAATCTAAAGAATATTCTCAGGGTGAGGCTGTGAGAGCACAGAGATGTTCACTCACTCAGATTCTGTTATAAAGAGGGTCACTGGTTCACAGCACAAATGTGTTTCTGCTGTAAACAGAGCTCTCATCTTTCAGTTTAATGAGTGTAAGGTATCAGGCTCATAGTTTAATATCTGGATAACATTTTCTCTGCAAAATGCATCAGCTCATTTAGATGTTTTGTGAAAGGCCTTGTTTATTCACTGGCTTTTGCATCTCTCATAAACATGCATGTATGAGATGTTTATAGTCATAAGCGCTCTATTCACGGGCAAGGACTAATGTGTTGCTCCTGATTATACTTCATTACTGATTATACTTCAACAGTTGTATTTTTGTACAGTGTATCCATGGGATATCAGGCTACATTTGAGTAAATCATCTGAGCAGTGGTCCTAAGGAAAAACCCCTTAGCACTGCACATTTTGGATGTGTCCCTTACTTGATTTTTTGTTTATTGTTATACACAAATATATACAAAATATATTATTGTATTCTTTGTGACCCAGTGAGTAAGAGCACCCTAATGGATATATTAAAGATAATGTAACTTGCAGTAAGTGAGTCACTGATTGATTTAGTATCTGCTCTGATGAATTCTGTGAGTTTATTCAGTGAATAATCTATGTGAAACAGATTCTGGTAACTGGATTGGGTGTGCTATATTTCTTGCAGTGTTACGTGCAGTGACATAAAGCACTGCATTAAACACATATGCTGCAATCCACGCCACACTTTTAATGCATCATGTCAGAAAAGTTGTTCCCTATGAAATGAAATCAATTGAAATCAGTTGCACTAAAGCCCAAAGTAGGATATAGTTTGTTTCCTATGCATAGTGTATGTTCACAGTGTTTTGACATAAAAATCATCAGCAGCATTTTTCTGCAGTATTGTAAATAATCCATGATCAGGATTGTTTTATGGTTAACAAAACCCAAATCTGACAAATTTAAAATCTTGTTGTCCAAATCTAACAAAATGTATTTCCATAGATAACATTATTAGGACATTTTACAAATCTCACTGAATTCAGAGCATTCTACCGTACATTGAATTCCCAGGAATAGAAGTAATGGCCCTGGTATTGCTTAGTGGCATGCTCCATTGTTTGATGAAAGTCTTGACTTATACCAAACATTACTCAAAGAATATGCACAGATGATCTCAATGTAATGCGTCATATGAAATCTTGCAAGTACAGAGATGTTTTTTTTTTCTTTTAAATCTGTTCTATTTACATAGCTCCACCTCTCTTACAAATATAAATGCTATACATAACTCTTATTACTATCCTTATATTTTCCAGGTTCTCAAGCTAAGGTGGCCACAAAGAGTGTTGCTGTTGGCAACACCACAGCCAAGCTTCTTCTGCTCTGCTCTTCAACTCCTCTTAAGCGGAAAGCAGCATCACCTGATAGACCACCAAAGCGTTCTCTCTTAGAGTTTCCCTCTTTTCTGGACTCTGTAAACAGTTTCAACATGGCAGATCCTGATGACTCCACCTACCTCCCCAGCATGTCTGAATTGGTTGACACCAGCAGTGAACAGTAAGTTAACTTTTTGTTGTAGATCCTTGTTAATCAAACATATGAACAATCTCTTCCTCAGCATAATTTTAATTGATTTTGATGTGATTGTAGTGTAATTTTACTATGAAGTTGAGAAATTAGAAAAATACAAACAAGTTGTTACAAACAAGACTTTTTTTTTTGTGGTTTCCTTTGTCAATAGAGCACCATCCAAGCCACCACAGGACATGGTGAAATACTTGATATATGAGGAGTGCCTGCTTGAGCTTTTTAAAATCTGCCCCACCTGCTCAAGAGTCTGCAAGGTGATCAAATTTGTAAAAGGAACATTCCTTTCTGTGACCCAGAAGTGCCTCCACCAGAGTTGTTCATACACCAGAGAGTGGAAGAGTCAACCACTTCTGGGCAGCTGTCCAGCAGGGAATCTGCACCTATCAGCCGCTGTGTACTACACTGGCTCTTCTTTCATCCAGACTAACAAGGTTTGTAAAAAATAGTGACCTTATTTTTTAAAAAGTTTATAAGGCCAGTGCGTAGCACAATGCTATGGTGGTATGTAGTACATGTAGTAGTACATGCTATTTCTGATTTTACTTTACAGGTACTCAATGCAATGCATGTGAGAACCTTCAGCAGAATGACACATCGAAATCATGTGCACAACTACATTCTGCCTTCCGTGCTGCATAAATGGCGATCACACCAGTCCGACCTGCTTGAGGGACTAAAACAGAGCGAAACTGTATCTCTTGGTGGTGATATGAGAGCTGACAGTCCAGGACATTGCGCAAAGTATGACACACCCAGGTTCAAAAGTTTGTTCGAGAACAGAAACCAGACATTGACCACTTTTATGATGTATGGCATTTATGTAAAGGTAGGATGATTTTAAAAATTTAGTTAATTTTAGATTAATTATTTGTAGCACAGCTAATCCTGTGCAACATTAACACCCACTGTAGAAGAAATGTATTACATCTTTTTTAAACCATTGTCAGCACTCACCAAGAAGGTGGATGCCATGTCCAAAGAGAAAGACTGCAACACGGTGAAAATGTGGCAGAAGAGCATAAAAAATCACCTCTACTGGTCCGCATCCGGTTCATCAAATGGAGAGGAAACCATGGCAAAATGGACATCTCTTCTCAACCATGTCCAGAATGTGCATGTCCATGAAAACCCACTCTTCCCCAAGTGCCTCCACCCTCCTTCCACTGACAAAAACAAGTGGCTGAAGCCCGGTACGCCAATATTCAATAGCAATTATGATAAATCCTGTAGTATACTCTAAGCTGCAATGCACTCATCTTTTATGTATTGATTATTCTCTGTCCTCTTCTAGCAACAAAGGCCATCTACAAGCTGGAGAAGGTGCTAATGAACAAGCATGTTCTTGGCGATGTGAAAAAGCTAAGCCCTCTCTACCAAACATCTGCCTTGGAGGGGTTCCACAGTGTGATTCTGAGGTTCGCACCAAAAAACGTGGTCTTCTCGTACTTGGGGATGCTTTGCAGGTAAATTATGTGTATGTTGTCAATATTGTATAGTAACAACACTTTGTATAGTTATAACACTCAGCACTTGCCATACTGTCTACATGAGCGAGGTGTGTGCGTAGTGGAAGCTTTTCATAACAGATTAGAGCAGCCGCACAGGTAGAGCGAGAGGGCCAGTCTGGCCATGGCGTCATTATGTTGGAGTAATCCCATACAAAATCTTCATTTCAGACTTTACCTGGCTGCTTTGCATTTCAATGAAAATTCTGGCCGTACCCAAGCGAGGACTACAGCCGGAGAACTGCAGTTCAAAATTAAATTTCCCAAGGCCAAGAGAGGGGAACATGTGGTGTCCATAGTGAAGACAAAATATTCTACTGGTAAGTTAATTCTCAATTGTCTTTTGATATCTCCATACTAACATATACATAATTTAGAATTTTTGCATTTACCCCACTGGCAAGATTTTGGCACCACCTGATGAAAAATGTGTAGCATGTTTGCCAGTGTGACATGCAGTAAAAACATTTCTATTGCAGTTACTTTAAACAGTTCGTCAACAGTTACCATATGAATGACTTAAACTGTATCCTATGTGATCTCGCCTGTGTTTTAGAATATGTGACTGAGCTGATGGACATCCTCTTTAACGAGGTCATCCAGGACCCTGCACCCTTTGTGGCTAACATGAAAGCGGTGGCTGTTCCTGGATTCCTGTGTTCAGAGTATGAGCGACCTGGGAAATCCGATGCAATTGCCAGCCACGTATCCAGGTTCAGCTGTCCAGGTTGTGAGGGAACGGCTCTAACAACACCCATCTAAGTCCACAATCCCTTTCTGTTTTCTGCCAACATGTAAGTTACCATCTCCACAGTACTATTCTTGCCTTTATTCAATTTTTGTTATTTGGGTAATCTATACAGTACATTAGATCTGTCACACTTACATTATCAACTTGTTGCACAATGTATATATGGACATGATAGTCCAGATTTGACAGTAAGTTGTGACGCATACAAACATGGTTGACTTTGAAATTTATTAAGTGTATTGAATAATTGTTTACATGGCTCATGTCCCAAACAAGTACAATATATTTTTTAAATTTAAATGGGAGGCCTAAAGCCTGTGTACTCCCCATCTTCATCCGAGTACTCCTGGTGAATACGGAGTACAACACAAGAAGGTATGACAACCCTGTTGTGCTTTCCCAAGTATCCCCAACACCAGGAAACAAAACATCTGTAGGCCAGGTAGCGAGCACGACTGTAATTAAAAAAATAAAAACAAAATGTCATGTCACATAATATATTATTTATATAGGTTTGTATTTGGTCGGTGGTCCTCTCTGATAATTGCAACAAAAACTGACATTGTGAAGTTATCAATATCTGGTGTCTTTGTACAACAAAAACAGCCTTTGTCTTATTTTTCCTATTTTTGGTCAGGTCTAACAGAATGGGACCCCAGAAGATGACCGTTTGATTCAACCTGCAATCTGCCTCATATCATTCATGTATACATTAATAAACATTTCCTAATATGATTGAATAAACAGTGTGACTTTGTTCTTGTGTCCTAATAAACCTTACCAGTTTTTGACAGGCATGCCATTTGATCAGCACAAACGTAATTTATACACATTCAAAATTATTTTGTCTAACTTACACGGCTCTTTCCTTCATCTCCAGTGGCCCATGGTCTGCCTGGTAGGTGTTTAGGGCATTCTGCAGGGAGTAGGGGTTCAGGCAGACAGGTTCAAGGCCTGGATGAAGAGTCATACACCGTGGCTCTTCAGGAAGCTCTCCGCATCTATTCTGAACCTGTTGGAGTATGTGTTATAAGGTGTTTTAGTGCTAGAGATCTAATACTCTTCTAGTTGGGCATTCATACTTTTAATGATCATTGTGGGAGGGAGACACATTTATAAATCTTAACATACAGCATTAATGTCTTTGCAGCAGACATTCTCATCCTCTGTGGGCATTGTCCTGCATTCTCCACAGGTGCACCTACAGTTTAATTCAGTGTGACTTAACAGTGTTATAACAGTTACAGAAAAGTTATCTGAACAATTAGAGCATATTTGGAGCATATTCTGTTTCTCAGCTTGTGTGTTATAGTAATATTCAGCAGTCCATTTCTCATGGATTTATGCACATCATTTTCATACTTAAAAACAACCATGATGGCTACTAGTTAGATCCGTAACTATAAAGCGTAAAAATGTTTTATTCTGTTATTTATTGCTAGCTTAACTTTATTTGGCTAAGTGAGGTTATGCTAGTTACATATAACGCTAGCTAACTTGCATAAAAGGGAGAAAAAAATCTTACCATTCTGTTGCAGACCGAGGGGGATGATGATTCTCTAGAAGCTGGTCAATGTCCTCTGAATTATATTCTGGCTCTGGAGGCTCAAACATGTATGGCTTTGTAGAACCAATTAAGCTGCTAGGAGCATCCATTTCGGCTGTAGCGGTGACAGTTGAGTGTGACGACGGCAGCTTTCCCGCGAGTGGGCGTGGTTTCAGCGCAGCCAGCGGACACGCCCGCAGCGTTTGAGAGCAGAGTCTACTGCTCATTTTTTCAATATTTTGATAGCTTATTTTATGTACTTGACGGCTTTCTTATCATTCAAATTTGGCTGGGTGGCTAATAACACATTTTTCTGTGGTGTGATAGACTCAGAACACATACTTTATTTTGACTTTACAGGGACTTTGATAACATTCTCTTTTTTGACTGGCTTTTTGTCACGGTGTCTGGTCTGTGTATCCCTGGGGGTCCACTAGTGGTCTCACTTCCCCATTGGCACCTCACCGCAGGCACTACATTTCTAAGCCTTGTCTCTTCATCACGGTAATTGCACACCTGTTAATTGCACTCAGCTTTCTTCACTTTCATCATTATCCTGTCTATATAAACCGGTCTGTTTTCTGTCTGTGTCATGGAGTCCTTATTTTCCGTCACCCACTTTCCTTGCGATTTCTTGTTTGTTTTGTTCCTGACTGATTTCATGTTTTTGACCCCATGCTTGTTTTGGATTTTGATTTTTGGATTACCCAATAAACACTGCTCTTGGATCTCTCGTCTCCAGTGTCCGATCGTTACACTTTTACTGTATATTATTTCCACAATATGCCACTTAAGGTCTCAGAAATTTTAACTGTAAAAGACAAGTGAAACTCCATTAACTGGGTAACAATAAATAAAATACAACGTGATCTCATGAGAATACGTGTGTATTTTTACGTTAAATGTGGTTCTACCTTACTTACGTTTTCATGCACATAAAAACGTACAATTTAGACGTATTTATAGCAGTAAATCGTACAAATACTTACGTTTTAGCAGCTAAAAAAATGTAAATAATCAAACGTAAAGTGTGAATTTATATGAATTCCCATGTATTAATATTAAAATCGCGGCTTTAATGATTTAAATCTGTTATATTTAATTGTCATATCAATAAATGTTTTATTGAATTTATTGAAAGCAGTTTACTCATCTACTTAATAGGAAATAACATTTCTGTGCATGCTGCAAACCATAGATACACAAAAGCACAGCATAAAATTACAAATCACATCCATTTTATTTGTTTGCTGTACTCCATATCTTTAGAATCCAGATGTTTTCAAGGAACATATCCATATCAATCGATCTTCATCTTCATTCTCAGCAACAGCGTCCGTCACAGTCAAAGCCCACACTCGTTATGATTCGAATTTGAAAATAGCGCCAGTGCGCCACAGGAACGTTACGACATGGTTTACGGCACTAGTATCGAACTCTCATTGGTTCTCACATAATTCGTCACAGATTGCGACATGTCGTGTTTCAGTTGATAGACATTTGAAATCAGCAGTACTGCTACTGCGCCAGTGCGCCTTCACGGAGAGAAGACAGATTCATAATTTCACGGATTAATAAATTAAATTCTGCTCTGTACCCTATAAAAACTATTACCTCTAGAGAGGACTGCGACTGGAACTCATTATCATTTGAACTACTTTTGGTACCACTTTTGATATTTTTTCGCAAAAAATAAATGATTAACATTATGTTTGTTTGTCTGTTTTTTTTGTTTATTTATGTTTTTTGTTTATTTTTTTGTTTATTTGTTTATTTATAACAGTAACGTTATGTAGTTTTAAGAAATGGTTATGGGTAGGTTTAGGGGTAGGTGTAAGATTAACGTTAGTGGCTCAAAATAACGTTTTAATGTTATATTTTTACTAAAATTGTGTTTTATTATGTTTTATTCTTTTAACATTCTGTATAAAATGGGTAGGTTTAGGTTCGGGTGAGGTATAGGGATCTTACATTTATCAAAAAAAAATTATAAAAAGGGAAAATAAACAAATATTTAAAAAATTAATCCGATACACATTGAAAAGCAGTTTCATGAGGAAATTTCTATGGATAACTGACTGGTCAGAGAACACGTTCTATCTGTACGTATTTGAGGTTGTTTTTACGTAAATTTCGATACGTATCAAACCTGTAATTACGTCCAGATAATACGTAAATGACACTGTAAATACGTAAAGGCACATACGTATTGGACAGTTTTAATTTACGTCTAAATATGTACGTTTTGATTGTGAGATCAGGCTGTAAAATACTATACAATTTTTGGAACGGAAAGAACAAACAATTTACAGCATAAAAAAACTAATGAAAATTCCAGAATTCCTCATGACATTTCACATTTAATGGGTTTTCATTGAAATAACTTTGTTAGGCTTTTGTTATCAGATATATACAATAGGGTTTTATGTTACATTGTATCTCGTTAAATTGTAACACTTTACAATAGTGTCAAGTGCCAAGAAATGTGTAACATTTGGATCAATTTAAAGGGACACATTGTGTGTTGTCCCTTTGACAGCAATACAATTGAGCTGCTCCCGGCATCGGTTTTCTCTTAGCAGTGGCTCTGGTGAATAGCTACAATCTGGTCATGATCCTGTTAAATCTCTGCCCTGGTCCAAAGACACACCACGTTGAGTTAATGTACGTAAATTAGATTGATATCTTATATTTTTCTATTCAAAGTATACGTAGTTCTGTTTCTATTTATGATTAGAACTTTTTGTTTTGAAAAATTTGAAGCTACATTTTAAATAGATTAAAACTGACATGAGCATTGATTAACCTGGCTAAAACTATACTGCATATAGCACGTATTGTCAACGGCTCACAGCAGTGTGAATAAGCTTACTAAGCCTAAAATGCAGCACTGGCATTTTTTTATTTACGTTTTACTGCATATGACATGTGACCTATGGCAGTGACCTATAAGACTAATCTAAATCTCATTTAACTTCATCTTGTCCACATACAGTACATAGTTACAGAACAGACCTAAACTATAGAGTACACCAGAGAGTGTTCAGATTAAAATTATTTAAAGCAGGGATGCAATTATACATGACCTCCACCACCAATCTTTAGAAGCTGTATCTGTTAAAAAAAAAACAAAAAAAAAACATACAGTCCAAAAAAACAAATTTAAAGGTAAGGAAGTAAAATTTCATTTTTTGTGTTTTTATATCACAGAACCAGTATCACCTGAGTTTTTTTTTATTGTAATTCGCAATATAATTTTTATATAATATCCACACAAGATTTTCATTTAAATGTTTAAGTAAACTAGAAATATCATCTTATGTTGTTGTTACTGTTATGTTATGGTAATAATTTTGTAAACAATCTGCAGCTGCCGCAGGTTTCGGACGCTGTCATGAGCTAACAAGGCTTTTTTTTCTGAAAAGATTACACTGTTTAAAAATAAGGCTTAAAATTTAACTAATTTATAGCCAAGAAGGTTAATATATGAGCACATTATATATTTATACATCGACTGTAGTGATGCGTGGGTCGTCTCATAACCCGGGTTAAGAAATTAGAACTTTATTGTGGGGCGGGTCACCAAAAACAATTTAAAAAAAAATCCATTTATGTTTCATGGAATTTAGTGGTGGAAAATTTGATTCTTTCAAGAGATTCGTTGATTTTCAGTTCGTTCACCAAAATGATTCAATCATTGATTCGTTCAGTGACCATTTCTTCATATTACACAAATCATCTCAGTTACGTAACCTTGGTTCCCTGAATAGGGAACGATGCTGCGGTGACGTCACCACTATGGGAACACCTTCGGTGTGATGAATGTCTGAAGCCCTATACCATCCCGCCAATCCTATTGGCCAAATAGCGCATGGCACCGCCCATGCATGCGTACGCATATATATACCTGGTGCCGCGCGCCATTTCACTCAGATTTCATGACTGAAGAAGAATGCTATCCAGGTACGGCACGGCCAGAACCGCAGCATCTCGTTCCCTATTCAGGGAACCAAGGTTACATACGTAACCGAGATGTTCCCTTTCATAGGTCACTTCAATGCTGCGGTGACGTCACCACTATGGGAACGCTATACCATAACGCCTGACGTACCTGATAGCTGGGATCCAAGGAAGCATTTGCTCAAACGGAGAGAACCCGGGAGCCAAGAGCCATCGTCACATCCAGACTGTAAGTCTTGATAAAAGTGCTCGGTGAGGACCAGCCTGCCGCAGCACAGATATCATCCATAGAAGATCCACTGAGAAAGGCTTGAGAAGAAGCCACTGCTCTCGTGGAATGACCTTTTTCTCCTAAGGGCGAAGCGAGCCCGTGCGCCTCATAGGCTAAATATATTGCCTCCACCATCCAATGGGACATGCGTTGTTTGTAACCGCATGGCCTTTATTCCTTTGTCCAAACAGACAACTGCTGGTCAGACTCAACCATGGGGCAGTACGATCCAAATAAGTCTTAAGCTCTCACAGGGCAAGACTTAGATCTCCAGACTTCGCCACAGCAGGGGAAAAAGCCTCCAGGACCACCTGCTGAAAGCGAAAGGGATAGATGCGATCTAGGGACATAATTAGGCCTTGGTCGCAACAACACTTCCACAGAGTCTGTGTTATAAAAGTCAGGATTTATCCGGAACAAATTCCAAGGGCTCCAACAGATGCCCTGATAAACCATGCAACACAATGGAAAATCCATGAAGGAACTCGCACGGGGCGGAAAGGCCTCAGCACCCTGTATGAACGAGAAACAGTGGATGACGGCCCACTGAGGCACCATTTATATATTCGTGGTAAGTTGAATGGCTGCCACGTAAACCTTAGGGTAGCTGGTGTCACTCCATCCGAAAAACGTTCCTGAAAGAACTCCAGTACTGACGCCACTGGGCAGTAAACTGGATCCATATTATGAGCTTCACACCAGGCCGTAAACAGTCTCCACTTGAAAGCATATAAGCGTCTCGTAGAAGCTGCTCTAGAATTCAGTATAGTCTCGGTAGTTTCAGCAGAAAGACCGGGACATATGAACTCACTCCGCTCTGAGGCCACGCACACAGATTCCATAGATCTGGCCTCGGGTGCCAAATCAGTCCCTGTGCTTGTGATAATAAATCCTGTCTGAGGGGAATCTCCCATGGAGAGCCAGCTAACAGATTGATCAGATCCACAAACCACGGCTGTGTGTGTGCCACCACGGAGCCACCAGCAGCAGCTGTTCCACCCTGTCCACCCGTATTCTGCATAATACCGCCGAAATCAGACAGATTGGGGGAAAACACATACAAACTGGTCCTGGGCCAGTTGTGGGCTAATGCATCCAAGCCCAGGGGTGCTGGAGGGCATAGGGAGAACCAAAGCGGGTAATGCGTAGTCGTGTTTGATGCAAACAAATACACTTAGTTTCCCCGAAAATCTGCCATAGGAGACTCACCGTTTGAGGGTGCAATCCCCACTCCGCTTGCTCCAGAGTCTGCCTGGATAGCAAATTCGCTCCAAAGTCCAACGTCCGGGGACATGAACAGCTCGGATCGATAGAATTTAGTTCTGAAACCAAAGAACATGTTTTGCCAGCCTGCACAGGGGGCGAGAGCATTATCCTCTCTGATGATTCAGGTACGACACAACCGCTGTGTTGTCTGATCTGAGCAGCACATGACGGCCGATCAGCAGATTCGAGAAATACTGGAGAGCCAGAAAACAGCCAGTAATTCCAACCTGTTTATGTGCCAACTCCCTTGACAAACAGCTCCCCAGTCGGTCAAAGACGCATCCGTCATGACAGTCTCTCGGGAAGCGCAAATCCCCAGCCGGACTCCGGTCAGGAGAATTCGGTTGACATACATAGTTTTAGCGACATCACACATCGCCGTGTCACCGGAATCGTCCGATGCGGAGACAACGGGGTGAAACATTCCATGCGTAAGCCCAGGCTGTTAAATGATTCAGCACAAGATCCCCATGAGAGTGTGCTTGAGTCTGCGATTGCGCTAAACACCAGCCAATCGCCTAAAATAGTTCAAACACGAACGCCCTGGGGCCGCAACGGGGCCAGAGATCCATCCATGCACTTTGAGAAGTACTGATACGCTTTGCCCTCTAAAGCGAATCTGAGGAACTTCCTGAGTCTCCTGATGATCATCAAAATCTTGAATTTCCTCGGCCTGAGTGCAAGATTCAGATGGTGTAAATCCAGAATGGGTCGTAATCCGCCGTGTTTTTAAAAAAAAATTTTTACCACAAAATGACGGCTGTAAAAAACCCCGCCTCCATCTGAGAGGGGTGTACTTCCTCTATAGCCCCTTTGCTCAGCAGAGTTGACATCTCCTGTCGCAGCACCGCTATTTCCATCAGAAAGGAGGCGGGCCTTATTGAAACTGAATGGTGTATCCGTGACAAATCGTGCGTAACACCCATAGAGAAATGTCGGGCAAGCGTTCACACACGGCCCGAGACCATACTAGCGGTCTCAAAATTTCCGCTTCCTGCAACGCTGTCATACATGTTAAAATGTCCGGGCACGAAAAGTTCGTGGCGTTCGTGCACAGGGGAAGTGTATGTATAAGAGCCGTTGCGTCTCGTTGTGTATAATCCTGAAACGTGTCCACGGCAGGAATTAGGCCAACAGATTGAACATCGGGCTCTGCCGCTAGTGAAAAACGGCGGCTGTGCGAGACGTCATAAATGGGTCGTCTGTTTTTTTTTGCAGGACCCTTGAATCGCCCCTCAAATTCTGAAAGCTGGATTGCGCAGAGTGTCTGAGTGAACGTTTGGCATTACAGCTCAATCCAATGCTGCTCGAAGCACCGTTTGCTGCGAGGCAGACAATGTAGAGTGTGGGGACTGCAGTGAGAGGGTTAGATGTGCACAGCAATCCAACAGCACTCTCTGGTGGAGGGCACAGTCCCTGGCAAACATTAAGGAAAACGCATGCGTCAAACTCGCTGCATTTCGTTGTGTATAATCCTGAAGCGTATCCACGGCAGGATTAATCCAACAAGATAAACATCGAGCCACGCAGCTAGCGAGAACGCGGCGGCTGTGTGAACCGTCATACGCTGGCCATCTTTGCCAGCCGACGCGCCGTCCCTCAAACTCTGAAGGCTGGATTATGCAGAGTGTCTGAGGGGGCGCGCGAATGAGAGCTTAGTTCAATGACGCTCGAGGTGCCTTTGCTGCTAGACAGTCAATGTTAGAGAACATGAAGGAAACGCATGCATCAAACTCGCTGCGTTTCGTTGTGTATAATCCTGAAGCGTATCCACGGCAGGATTTAATCCAACAAGATAAACATCGGGCCACACTGCTAGCGAGAACGCGGCGGCCGTGTGAACCGTCATACGCTGGCCATCTTTGCCAGCCTCCGCGCCGTCCCTCAAACTCTGAAGGCTGGATTGTGCAGAGTGTCTGAGGGGGCGCTCAAATGATAGCTCAGTTAAATGACGCTCGAGGTGCCCTTGCTGCGAGACAGTCAAATGTTAGAGTGTGGAAACTGCAGTGAGAGGCTTAGATGTGCATTAGCAGTCCAACAGCGCTCTCTGGAGGCGGGCACAGTCCTTGGCAAACATGAAGGAAAAACGCATGCGTCACACTCGCTGCGTTTCGTTGTGTATAATCCTGAAGCGTATCCACGGCAGGATTTAATCCAACAAGATAAACATCGGGCCACGCCGCTAGCGAGAACGCGGCGGCTGTGTGAACCGTCATACGCTGGCCATATTTGACAGCCTCCGTGCCGTCCCTCAAACTCTGAAGGCTGGATTGTGCAGAGTGTCTGAGGGGGCGCGCGAATGATAGCTCCGTTCAATGATGCTCGAGGTGCCTTTGCTGCGAGACAGTCAAAGTTAGAGTATGGGGACTGCAGTGAGAGGGTAGATGTGCATTAGCAGTCTAACAGCACTCTCAGTGAAGGGCATAGTCCCTGGCATATTAACATGAAGAAAAGCGTGTGCGTCAAACTCGCTGCATTTCGTTGTATATAATCCTGAAGCGTATCCACGGCAGGATTTAATCCAACAAGATAACATCGGGCCAAGCAGCTAGCGAAAACGCGGCGGCTGTGTGAGCCCTAATCCACCATTTGAAGAGCAAAACTGTTGATTAACGCGCTCGAGTGGGGGAGAGCGAGCACATGGAACTCCAGTGCATCCCTGTATTCATAGTCAAGCTGCACATATCGCCCCTAACCAACACCTCGTGCGGGGCCTCTGCGACCGCAGAAGCGAAACGGTGGGGGTTAGACGCGAGGCGACTTAAGAAATACACTCCGAGCGCGGATACTTCCTATTGGCGTTAGTGCACAGGGGAAGTGTATGCATATTTTACTGTAGCCGTAGGCTATCAAGGAGAGAACGTGTAGAGAGGCTGCAACGAACCTCTCATAAGTGCTTCCTCGTGATAACCCATCATACGGCTCCTACCTTTCGTTGACTCATCGCGTCCGCGGTTAAGGAGTATACTGCTCGTGACGATCGCTGTTGAACGCGAGATAATAGGGCACAGAAGATTCGCTTCGTTACTGAAGGAATGAAATCTGAGTGAAATGGCGCGCGGCACCAGGTATATATATGCGTATGCATGCATGGGCAGTGCCACGCGCTATTTGGCCAATAGGATTGGCGGGATGGTATAGGGCTTCAGACATTCGTCACACCGAAGGTGTTCCCATAGTGGTGACGTCACCGCAGCATTGAAGTGACCTATGAAAGGGAAACGCCAGCAGTTGGCGAAAAAGATTGTCTTATGTGTTTTGTCTTAAGCTAACGAACGCATTTACTTGTGACCAAAACTGATTTGGCTTTATTAGTGTGTGCATGATCGCATTAAATAAATAGTCTAAATAATTGTTCAGATAAACAAAGCACGAGGTTTTATCGTGAATTAAACTCGGAGTTTCTGTTCTGTATTCCAAATATGAAAACAAGCGTATGTGCACCAATAACTGCGCTTTGTATCTGCTGATTGAGGAACGAGATTTACATGCTTGGCCGACTGACCCTATACTCTCATTCATTTCATTCACGAACGAGATGTATCAGTTCATTCAACTCTTTCACTTACGAGAAGATCGTATTCGTTCCCTACATTCAACAAGTCACATGCTCCGTCACATCTTGAGTAAATCTTTTTGACAGGATGAAACAGTTCACAGACCTGTTCGCGAGCTGCGTCTATTGTCAGTGGATTACCTAAACGAGAACGATTCGTTCACCTTAAAGATTTGTTCACGAACGAACCATCATAGTGCAATTACCTATAGCCTATATTGATAAGGTAACGATACGAAGGTCTAAAACTTCCGTGATGTCCCCGATGCGCGAGGCGGGTCGGGGCGGGTGAAGAAATTTTACTTTATTTGCGGGGCGGGCTGGGGCGGGCCAAATAATTTCATAAAAGCGGGACCCGCGGGTTGGAAAAAACCCCGGCCCGAGCCGCGCATCACTAATCGACTGAAAAAAAAAAGCCTATGCAGTCAATGGTCAGAGCACTCCACCCACTAAAAATAAAAATCCAGAATCTCACAGATTAGTTATAACCCAAAGCACTAGGTGTTAAAAAAAAAACTCTCTCGCTACCGTGCTGGATTAGGGCTGCTTGGTCTTTCTTTTTAGGAACGTTATAGTATAGCTACCCTAAAAGGGGCAGTGACGTTAATACTACAGCCAATCAGATTCATCTAGTCACTGAAGTTCATTTGTTGACTGTCGCTCTTCTTGTGGAGGAGCACTAGAGCGAGAAGCGCGGCGTCAGGTGTTCAAAGGGCAAGGAGGAGTTCATTACTAATACCCACTGATGGAAATGTATAACTGGTATGTGTAGTTTGAGGTCATTTTTGTGACTGAACACAGTTTTACATTTCCGTTCATATGATTTAACCCCGCGCGGCTTTTACATCGCTACAAAATGTTTCATCTCCTCGCAGGACTAATGTGCATCTATGCACTGACGTGTGTAAAAGTTGTCTATGGACAAAATGAAAAAGGTGAGCGCTTTCTATGTACTGCAGTCCCCATTGACAAGGATACATATTGCCCCGTGCAGTCTCTGACTGTTCAAAGCGCATCGGTCCGTGAGGAGGAACTGAGAAACACCGTCATGCAACTCCGCGAGACCATCCTACAACAGAAGGAGACGATTGTCAATCAGTTAGAAACGATTAAAGAGCTGACGTCTAAACTATCGCGCTGTGAGTCTGACTCCGAAACGTTTAGGAAAATGAATAAGGACACAATGGATGATGTGCCTAAAGATCCGAATGACACCATTGACGTTCTTGGAAAAACCACGCAGAGTCTGAAAGATCGATTGGAAAATCTAGAGGTAAGAGGATTTGTTTTAGCTATGTAAGTTTGACGCTTTGTCATATTATACATGAATAAATAAGCAGATTAATTGACTAAAATCACATTTGTGCTGGAAGTTTCTCTGCCATGACTATTTTGGTAATTATGTGGAGGCGTTGAGGATTTCCAGGGTTGATCTCATTAGTTAGTACGTCTCTATCCCGTAACCACAAACACCAAAGTTACTTAAGATGCCCCAGCGGCAAAATGTCTGGATTGTGTCAGTGCCACTGAAAGGTCAGGTGTTAATCTGAATGTGTGAAATGATGGAGCGAAGGGTAACTCTAATAGCTTATTATTATTATTTGTATTATTATTACCGTATTAAGCCCGCATTTATTTATTTATTTTACAGTGTATGTACTCAATTACAATTAAATATCAGCAATTGCATGTCTTAAAAATATTTGTATTTACTTACCTATGTTATTAAAAACATTTAACCATGAGACCTTAAATAGTTTTTGTCCTTAGGAGAAATTTCTGTACATGTTTTTATTATTTATTTTTATTTATCCTGCATGGCGCATCTTCTAGACATTAATGTGGGTGTTTAAAAATATTCATTAAAAAATTTAAAAGAAACATGAAAAAAAAACGAACTGGATTTGTGCATTATAGCCTATATGTACAAATAAATTTTACTTATTTTTAATGTTCAGAACGGAATAGGTCCTATAAGGCAAAGAAAATAATTTGTACAATTCTGTCAGCTATATATTAGGAAGCCTTGAAGAGTAACCTTCTCATTTATTTAACTTTCCAAAGCAACAGCAAATGCGAGCCAATATCTCCGGTGCATCCTTTCCTAATGAGCTGAGAAATCTACTGCAGCGTAGACTGGAGGACTTGGAAAATCAACTGCTGGTGAAGGTCAATGAGCTCGAGGAAGAGAAGTCCCAGCTATACAATGAGACAGTCTCTCATCGCCAGCGCACTGACAGTACCCTCAACTCTCTCATGAACAGGATCTCTGAACTGGAGAAAGGTCTGCATAAAATAACTCTTATGTTCTCTAGTCATTCTTCTTTCCCAAGTTCATGACACTAGGGAGTGTTTATTTGTTAATGTTTGTTACTGTTTAGCATTATTTATGTACCTCAAAATTTAATAAAATATTCCCATAGTGTTACAGTTCACTTCTTGGTTTCCTCTACACTAAAATACCCTCCAGAGCTGAGGGAGTAATCAGGTGGTTTTGTGGTCCTTCAGCATATTTTCTGCATCATTCAAGAGATGACGGCGCAATAATAAATCACACTTTTTGACTTTAGGAGGAGGTGGATTTAAATCACCAGAGAATTTCAAGATCTCTCTTCCTCTTCGCACAAATTACCTTTTCGGACAAGTAAAGAAAAGCCTGCCAGAAATGTACGCCTTCACTATCTGCATGTGGCTTAAGTCAGGTTTGAGCCCTGGCATTGGAACCCCATTTTCCTATGGAGTGCCTGGACAGGCAAATGAGATCGTACTGATCGAATGGGGCCATAACCCTATGGAACTGCTCATTAATGACAAGGTAAAGAACCAATGTAAGAAATGCTAATTTGCCATTGAATGTTATGAGGACACTGATTATTATTACGTTTATTACACTGCAGATTATTATTCATCATTTAACTTATACCTTCTACATTGACATAGATTATACATAATGAATGTATAAGAAATCTTATGAGTGATGTTTATAAACAATAGAAATGTCTTTCATAACTTTTAACAACAAATAGCTGAATAGTAAAAAAAGATGGTGATTTATACTGACAAGCTTTAAAAGAAGGAAAAGCAGCATAAAAGTATCAGAGTTGCTAATACTGTCTAGACGCATTGCGTGACGATTGACGCCAACACAGAGTTCAAGTGACCTGGAAATGTAATATGGAAATTTAAAAAAACACAACTGCAAATGAGATTGGAGAGCGTAAATTATAATTATAAGTGTACAATGACTTGAAAGCATAGTTCACCTAAAAATTACAATTCTGTCACCATTTACCCACGCTCATGTCATTCCAACCCTGTGTGACTTTCTTAGATTTTTTTCCCCATACAATAGAAGTCAATGGTATCTAAAACAGTCATATAAGTTTAGAATGACATATGGGTGAGTTAATGATGGATATGTCACATGAAGTTATAGTTCTCCCCTAAAAATTTGAGCACTATGAGCATTATGATATATGAACTTTACCTTCACTTTATAACTCCACAAGAACTCCATATGGTTACATGTTGTTTTAAATCTTGCTGGGAAAATTACTTGTATGGAAAAAAAGAAGCTTAAGATCTGATTTTGTGCATCAAAGAAAATAATATTTCTAAACAATTTTAATACCTCCTGTTGTCAAATAGGTGGCACAGCTGCCTCTATCACTAAGTGATGGGAGGTGGCACCATGTCTGCATCACTTGGACTACTAGGGATGGGCTTTGGGAAGCCTATCAGGATGGCCAAAGATTGGGCTCAGGAGAAAATCTGGCACCCTGGCACCCTATCAAGTCCGGAGGAGTCCTTATCCTCGGCCAAGAGCAGGTGAGAACATAAACAGAGCTGATGCAGCAGGTTTTGCTGAATTCCCAGACCCTTACAGTGCACAGTCACACTGTATCTGTAATACTATGCCATCCCTGCACAATAGTGTTACTGACTCACAAACTTTACACTTTAAATGAAACTTGACCTCAGGCAGTAAATAGTGTCATAGAGTTAGCATGCACATCATCTAACTGTGAATAAAAGGGGTTAATTTTGTTGTCTTAACGAGGCCTGTCGTTTATGGCCTCAACAGGATGTAGTAGGGGGACGCTTTGATGCCACCCAGGCCTTTGTGGGGGAACTGAGCCACTTTAATGTCTGGGATCGGATCCTGCGCTCCACGGATATCATTGCCATGTCAAACTGCTCGTTCTACATGCCTGGGAATGTGGTGGCATGGACGGACAGTAACATCGAGGTGTTTGGGGGAGCATCAAAGTGGCCACTGGAGCTATGCGAAGATCGGCTGTTTGACAATTAATATGTCAAATATTGTATTTGTGAGCAATATTAAATCCTTTTCATCCTTAAATGAACTATATATTTAAATATTCCTGGATAGCTCAAAATGCAGAGAAATGGAACATTTCAGTTAATATATTCAGTTAAAGGAAAGGAAACTGCCATTACAAAACATACTGTGACGGATGGTACAACCATGGTACTCTGATAAATACCATATCACTGAATGATTATCATTTATGTACAGTGTATTCACATGATACTCCATGGTACATTACCATGTCACCTTTTTGATGCACACAAAAGCACACATACCTTATGCGTATCCTATTAGAATATAGCTGCTTTCAAACCATGTTGGAATTACCGGAATTATGAGATTACGACGTCCTTGTAAGACTCATTTTTTTAACTTGTAAACTCAGATTTTTCTTCAAACTTGTCATGTGGAAAAACTTAAAATGACAACAGCTTCAGAAGTAAAATGTAGTTAAGCGGTTATTTCATAATATTCCTGTTTAATAATTCCTATGTATGCGACTACTGTTAATTTCTTAATAATGCAAGACTAATCTGCAAAAAACATTTTAATGTAGCTAGCACAGAGTTTGCATAGAATAACTTTCTAATGCCCCACTGAATAAACTATAAGATTATTAATAATACATTTGCATTATCTCTTGTATTGAGGCTTTTATTGTTTACTCAAATTACACAGATTAATTTTGTTGTTGAGTGTTGTTTTAAAAACTCATAGTTCCAATTCTGAGGACATGAACAGCTCTAAGTAGGACATCCTGGGTTGTCATCAAATAATATTTATTACAGCATAGCATGAATGCAGCCAGGCCTGGCCCTGACCAATTAGGTGCCCTAGGGAAGATTTTAGCTGGTGCCCCTTGCATCACCACCAGTTCCACCACCGATCCTTCACACAGAAAGCTTCATGACATGAAACAAATTACATATGAAATAAGACTGTTGCAGAGAAAAAAAAACTGACATTAACTCGGCTTGCTATTTAAATTAGAGAAATGTATTGTCCAAAGGCAGCTACAATACTAACATTTAAATCTTACTTTCTTCATTTCAGACATTCTTAAACTTTTGCAGAATCCAGTATTGATTTTTAATGTATTCAATTTAAGCAAAAAACTAAAATTAATCAGAGTATAGGAAGAATATGGTTAGTTGCTTCATTAGCCTATACTTTGATCTAAATTATATTGTATCATTTCAAAACCTCCAGCAAAAACATAATAATCTGACTTTAGTTTTGTGAAACAAAAGCAAAACATACCGAACAGCAGATGGGCTGAATAAAAATACAAATTCACTCTCTGCCAGCTGGTGGTGCTTAAAGAACAGCAGTGTTGCATTGTTTCCTTGATTACCACTGTAAACACTAAATGCATTATTGAGAGGCAAGATGAAAGGAAAAAGCCATCTAAACAGTTTCTTAGGACAGTCAGTTCCCCTCAGAAATACATTTGTACTTCACGCATTGTGAACAGTGAGCTTGCTCTGCCAGCTAATGTATTTTCTCCTCTTTGCACCTTTGGGCTCTGTTAATGCCGTTTACAGACTCTGAAATAAAACAAAAAAACGTCTGGTTCTGATTTATAGCCAATTGGTGCATCTCTGCTTAAACTCAAATATTAAACTGCTTTTATTATCATGGTTTGCCAGCAAAAATAAATGTGCTGTATGTTTTAGAGTGAAGCTCTGCACTCAAACACATTACTCGCTTCGGTCTGAAAAATGCAGCGCATAGTTATTTTTAATTTAATTTAATCACAGCCTTTGTGATATTACTATGGCATTAAGCCATAATGCGATATCAATTATATGTCGATATATAGTGCACCCCTTATTAAAATAAAATTATAAAAAAAAAAAAATCATACTTTGGGTGCCCATATGGATGGAAGGGTCCAGCCTGAATGCAGCAAAAAGCTTCAATAGAATAGATCAATAGAAAGTGTTCCATGTTCCATGTCCTCTTTTGAATGTGTATTGTTGCCCTGTGGTCTTAGAGAGCCTAAGTTAACATGCTAATGTTTCATTACAAATCTGTTTTTGATTTAAGAACAAGGCTATACATTATACAGGAGGAACATTTTGGATCTTGTGTTGTACTGAAGTCTTAAATTTAGACTTTGGTGAGGGAAATCACATTTGAGATCAAATTTACAGTGGTGCCGTTAGCCTGTGATTTATTATCGCAGACCGCCAGAGCTAATAATGTGCATAAATATTTCTTCTTAAAATCTGTCATAGATTCTTATAAATAGAGATTTAATTACAAATGTTGAGAATCAACTCTTTTTTTCGAGTCTAAACCACATCTCTGTTTACACTGACTGTATTACCCATTGAAAATGATAAATGCTTTAACACTGTCAGATATTTGAAGACAAATGAAATGTGAATTATGCTGCAGGGTCCGTTTCTTGAAATATATTATCATATTTTTATACCCTGTTTTTAAAGATGCATTTTTTTTTCATATTTCATTTGTGTTGTTTTGTTTGTTGGAATGTCAAGATACCCATATATTGTTTTAAAGCCTTTTTTGTTTACCGTGCCAATTATTCAGGGTTTGCTTGACACAGCGATTTCATAACCTGTGATTGCCAATGAAAAATAAAGTTTGCTTAGAATTCATTTTATTGCTCCGTTTACTTTTTTTTCTACCGTTGTATTATCCTTTTGTGTTTTAGTGTGTTTTCTCAGCACCAATAAATTAAATAAATAAATATATTATAATAGCAAGCAGTTTTCTTTACAGCAGACATTGTGCATTGACCTTGCTTGTTTGTGGCAGTAGTGATTGAGGTCAAAAATGGAAGGAGAGCATGCAATCACACTGTTCTGACAGACAGGTGGCTGAGGGCATTAGCCTGTCTTAAGGGGATGAGATCAGTCCCAAGCCAAAGCTTGTGTCACAAAGGGACAAACTATTTAAAAAAAGAAAAGGAAATGACCTTTAGAGAGGTGGAAATGGAGATAAAAAGCTCATAGGTGGTGGTACATACTGTACTGAGTTTGGAAAGCTGGAAAGGTCTTTGGGTTCTAGAAAGAAAACAGCTGCATCTCTGTGACCTTCACCTGCAGGGGGTGAAAATTTCCAGCTTCCTCACAGCTCACATCCTTGAGATGATTAACACTTTAAAGAATTGTGTTTACTCATGCTCTGCCAAATGCATTTCAGTCACACACCAACATGAGCTTTAAAGTGGAGTAGATATTGGATTGAATTACTGAATGATGTGTGAATTCCGGAAAGAATTAAGAATTAATCTGAATAAGGAAGATTATGCTTATTAATAAAGCTTAGAGATAATGCTTATTAATAGTTAGTAAAGAAGTTGTTAAATTTGGGTATAGAGTAGAATTAATGGATCTAACATATGGTCATGCAGAATAACGAATTAAAATGTGCTTTATGAGTACTAATAAACAGCCAATAAGCAAATAGTTATTAGCCAGAATTAGTCCCTAAACTTATGTGTTAGCAAAAAGTTTGTACTGTACTTGTCACTATAAGATTTATTAATATTAGAAAGATGAAAATTGTTTATCGAATTTATAGTTATTGTGTTTACATGAATATAATGATTAGATCTCAAACGAGTAGCTGTTTAAAAATGAGTATAACACAATAATAAATGAAAAACAATACAAATATTTACAGCACAGTTGAAATGTTTGGGGTCTGATTTTTTTTTTTTAAAGAAGGAATTGCATAGTTTTATTTAGATGGATGCATTAAAGTTATCAAAAGTGATATTAAAAACATTCATAATGTTGCAAACCATTTATACAGTATTTGAATTACATGCTGTTCTTTTCAATCCTTCTATTCATCAAAGAATCCTAGTGTGTGTGTGTGTGTGTGTGTGTGTGTTTGTGTGTGCGTGTGTGTAAAGCAATCAGATTTTCCATCAAAGGAATAAATTACATTTGAATTACTTCCAACTGTAATATTATGCCACAATATTACTGTTTGTACTGTATTTTGATCAAATAAATACAGCTTTGGTGAACACAAGAACGTAAAAAAATATTTATGACCACAAACTTCTGAACGGTGGTGTAAGTTATTAAGTTTTACTAATTGGACAACTGTTTCCTTGTGGAATAAAGACAGGGAAACAAATCTTTGATAAAGTTTTGTAAAGAAACATTCAAGTCTTTTCACATACATACAGTAAGACTCCTGCTACACGTCTAATGGCAAGAATAGTTTCTTTTGAGCTGAAGTGCACAGTTATTACTAGACATATGATGCATTGCTCATCTGTAGCCTTTAACCTAGAGAGGTATTTTGCGGTCCCTTGTGGAGCTGTAATTCTTGTCTTCCTGGTACTAGTACAGATGGCAAATATCATTGATCATGAGGAATATATAGGTCAGACTCATTCTTTCCAGGAGAAAGAGCTCTATGTCTTAAGAAAGCTCTCGCTCATAATCACTTGCAAAGAAATATAATCATTCTGTACAGTGGTGCATTTTGCACATTTGGGTCAGGTTTAAAATTGTAACAATATTTCAAGGCACGCTTGTTGAACTGCATGCAATCGCTCTAACCTCATGTACTTTCATACTTTTAAAGATTCATCACCAGTGACAACATCCATTAGGATCCCAGGGAGGTTTGCATTAACAAATGGAACCCTCGTGAAGTAAACCTTGAAACCCATTTAAGTACAAACAAAAAGAGCACAGAAAGCATTAGTGCATTCACACTGACAGAGAAGAGTGAATCAGATGAGCAAAAAAGCTTTCAGTGCTTCTGTATTGTGTTGATTCACAGGGTGTTGAGTCGAGACCTGCCAAGATCTCAACCAAAAACCTTAATTTCAATAGTAAATAGATAGACCACGTAACAAAAAAATTACACTGAAAGATTGATTTTAATGAATATGTCAAGTGTAATGTAGACAGGGCAATCAGGGCTGGGTGCTGTAGGGAGTCTCTGACTGTTGAAGAAGGGGCTGGGCTTCATTTGTTTTAGAAGCAGGAGAATGATCCTGTAAGGGGACTGAAGCATCTTTGGCACGCAGCTCGATTTCTGTGAAGGAAAGATAGTTCATATCTGCCATCTGAAGACACACAAAAAGAGAAAACAGACATTTATTATAATTGGTAATGACACTTAAATACATATTCTCTTATATAAGATTATATAGGCTATAATCTGATACAAAAATCTGAAAATTACACTTCAGACTGCCACTGTTTTAAGAGAGATGTGCTGACCTGTCATTTCTCAATTCCTTCATAAACAGAAACCTTTATTGGAAAACTAGTACATGGGAATAAATTGAGAAAATATGATTCTTATGAAAATAAATTTTTATGAAAAGTGCAAATGAGATTTTTCCAGGAGGATGGCCAGTTGCATTAACATAGCCACTATGTTAGAGTCCACCCAAAATATGAAAATGTGTTCACCCTCAGGCCATTTGTGATGTAGGAGAATTGGAGAAATTTAATGCTACATTACTGTAAATGGGTCCCTTTACAATGACCATCCAAACCGCTGATGAAGGCATCAGTAATCCACACATCTCCAGTCCAGTCCATCAATTAATGTCTTGTGAAGCGAAAAGGTGCATGTTTTTAATAAACAAATCAATCATTAAATGGTTAAAATATAAGCCTTCTATTCATAATGCTGTTTTCACCAGTTAAAGTCCTCTAAAGATATCAGCACCACCTTGAAGAGCAAATCAATCACTATTTATAAGCAAAAACAGTCCATAACAGTTATACAGATATGTTGATGGATTTTGAGTGTTTTTTTTTTTTAGATGTGAGAGGACAACAGAGATTAAAGATTTTATTTTACTGGAGGAAACATTATTATGGATTATGGACTTGTATTTTGTCCAAAAACATCTTATTGATGCATTTGTTTCTTATACATAGCTTTTGACTTCACAAGACATCGACTGGAGTCATGTTGAGAGTTATTGTGTTATTTATCAGCTGTTTGAATTCTCATTCTGATTGCATCCTTTCACTATACTGGATCCATTGTTGAGCAAGTGATCCAAATCTGTTCCGAGGGTGAGTATATAGCAAATTTCCATTTTTGGGTGGACTTGGACTATTCCTTTAAGACTGTGTCTGACCAACTAGCAATTAGTCAGGGGGTAATCTGGCTTGATATTCTGTTAAATTTAACATTTCAACACTTACTTCAACAAATTAGGCTAAGACACTATTAACAAACTTACAAAAAATGTCAGACTACATTGATTTAAAAAGTTCTTTTAAAATCATTGTTTTGATTTTTATTTTATATATATGTATATGTATATATATATATATATATATATATATATATATATATATATATATATATATTTTTTTTTTTTTTTTTTAATAACCTTCAAAAATATCAAAATAAAGTATTTAACGTATAGCTTATTTTCAAGAGAGTAGTTATACAACTTAACCATGAAAGAAAGAAACACTGGCTCATTACTTGAATGACATTTTTTGACCAAATATAACCCTCTGACAAAGGCAGTTTCATTTAATTTCTGGTTTATGTCAACCTCTAGTGGACAAACATGAATGTAACATTTAATTAAAAGCATTTGTGTCTATTCTTGTTCTCTTTCCTGATCTAAATCACTCACCAGAGCCTTAGACAGGAGGGATTGCTGTTTTGGACGAATCACTGTCACAGCGATGAATATGAGAGTAGCAACTATCACTGCAGCACAGGGCAATATGAAGATGAGACTCACAGCTAGGGGGAAAAGGATATATGAGAGTGAATGTATAAAACATAAAAATAGCATACAAAGATTAGTCGGAAATGGCACTGCATGACCGATTTACAGCCTAATATTTGATGTGATATTGCTTTTATTTTAAATAAAAGTAGAGGCCAACTTGTGCTTTTAGGGGGCACACACATCTTGACCAATTTTCCAGATTATTGGAAGGTTGAGTGGCCTATCACAATGCAATCACAAAGGCCTCATCCAAAAATATGTCAAGTTCATTTGTTTGAAATTAATCTTTCCGACAACACACTTTCCTTAGGCCCTTTCCTCTATCTGTAAACTTGACACATACGTATAATTTACAAATGCACACACACACACAAACACACACCAAAATTCTGCATCATTTTATACATAGGCTAACACCTATATATTTGGTTGCATTATATTGATTTCCTAACTTGAAATATGATCAGAGATTGCGTATGTGCACATATTCGGAGAATCTATTGAAGATATTTTAACTCGCTCAGATGAATGAAATGATTTGAAAAATATATATATATTTTGCTGGACGAAATTCAAATATCAAGTCGGTAAAATGATCGGATATAACACTATTGCTTAAGTTACACAACACATATTTTACATGGTATGTAGCAAACATTTGGCTACGCATTTTAAAAGTAGGCTATTTGGCCAAACGCAGACTGAGTGTCGAATCTTTCATGAAGGGCCATCACTAGTGGCGCGATGCGCTTTCTTCATGTGGTTTCTCTTCTCTGCATTAATTGTACTTGGTGTAAATTATTTTACTCAGAGTTTAAAGGGTACTGCACAATAAACATCTATTTTCAGAAACCCCGATTCTGAGCAGCACACTATGGAATCAGTTTTGTTCCTGAATAAATTGGTTGAATAATGATTCAGTGACTCGCTCATGAAGACAGTCACGTGTCGCCACCTACTGGCTTAACGATTTAGTATAAGAGACACTTAAGACAAACACGTAAATAAAATGTAGCTGCAAGCAGCAATTAAGGGGCCAAGCACAACAGAGCTGTATAACTGAAGCTGTTTTAATCCAAATGTGGTCAAGCACAGGATCCTGACACCAAAAGTTATTTTTAATAGTCATGCTTATTCATATTGCTCATCTTTCCATGAAATTGAAGGGATATTTCACCCAAAATCTTAAATTCTGTCATCGCTATGTGTGTCCCCATCCACTTTATCGCAGCTTTTAATATCTCATTTTGTGTTCCACAAAAGAAAAAAAAGAAAAAGTCGTGCAGGTTTGGAATGAAATCACAGTGAGTGAATGATGAATTTTCATTTTGTGCCATTATATGTTCCAATTGTGCCACAACATGAGGAATACTTTGTATTCCACTTAATGCAGGAAACATTTCAAAGTTACTCATGAAGAAAGATAAATGTGCTGTACTCACGGCTGCTCTGCACATAGATATTGTAGGATGTCTGGAGGTCGCTGATAATATTCCTCACACTCAGGTCTAAGCAATATGTTCCTACTGATCTGAAGGTGTAGTTCAGATTGAAATGGTTCCCACAGAGCCTGACTAAATTGCAGGAAGTAGGACTGGGTGTGTGGCAATCAGACAAAACTCTCCAGCACAGCCAAACCGGAGGACTACACACAAACACATGCAATAGAAAAAATATTATAATAGTCAAGTCTGTTGACTTTTTTTAAAGAATGATGAAGAATAAAAGAGTATATGAAAAAAATAAAAAACAGTCCTCCCAAATAATTTTTTTACTTTCTTGAAATGCAGTTACCTTCCTCCAACCTGAAAGGACAGACTGCTGCTCTGGTCCACGGTGTAGGTTAAAGGTCCACTCAATTCAATGCTCTTTATAGCATCTACAAAATAAAATAATCTTTGACGTTATCACCGCTGGTGGCATATAAAGAGTCATTTAAAAGAGATAATAATTCAGCACCCACCTAACACAGTCAAATCTACAGAGTACAGCCCAGTTATTCTGGAATGTTGGGGCGTACTGGCTTCTATGCTCAGTTGAAATGTATAGTTCCCTGGTAAAGTGTAGTGATACGTCACAAAAGGCTCTGGGCCTTTACGCACTTCCCTAAAAAACAATGACAACTATAAAGAAAACCGTTTCGAAGATAAACATTTAGATAATTGAAATGGATTAAAATGTTCAAATAACAATCACCCATTGCCTAAGTCCCATGTGTATATGAACGTGATAGAGCGCAGGGTATGCCTCGGGTCAAAGTGCTCAAATGAAACCACGGTGGGTATGTAAGATGCCAACTTCCCATTATCCCGCAAGTATGTTGAATTCCCTTCCATTTGACGGAAAATGATCTTTCCTTTGACATTTCCTATAATGAAATAGAAACAATGTAACCACCAAGTAACCAGCCAAGTCAAAAGACATCAGAGAACTAGTCAGCTTACCAGATAACTGATGGGATAACTCGTCGGGTATCCCAAAAGCAAAAGAGGAAATCAGTGTGAGAAAAGCATGAACCAGAACACTCCGGATCCTGATGGAATTCAGTCTGCAGCTTGAAATATAAACATTCAACATGACTATTAAAACTGAAGACCAAATGATTAGTCATAATAGAAAATCATGTTTATACCCTTTACTCAGAACTATAAGCTATACATACCAGTTCATGTGGACTCGTCAGCATGGATCTCTAAATGAGTACAAGACGACAGCTTGTGACTTGTGAGAGCATGACTAGGTCAAGCTTTTAATGTCTTTCATGATGTTTGGTAAAGGCTTGAAATCATATCCACGTGTTGAATCCTTATGCTCATCTGAATAATGATGTTTTGTTGTGCTGCCAAAGAAAACATAATTCATGCGGAAACATGACTAATTCACAAGCCCATTCCTCTACAGATGCCTGGATAGATTTAAGAGGATGTGCACAAGTCTCTACATATTATTCCAAAGCTTTTAAAATATGGCATTTAGATTGGTGCTAGTAGTCACACTTTTTACTTCAGTAAGAATTTCTCAGGAACTCTAGCAGGCCTACAAAATAAAAGGCCACAAGGTGGCGTTGTAAAAAGTGAAATGTTTATAAGATTATTTCTATTACAGAAAAATCATCTGATACCGTATGAACATAATATCAGTCTTCGATAAACACATCACTCTCACTATCATGCTTGTTAGGGTAAAAGTTTCAATCCATAATTGCACAAAATGATCATTAATTACTCAGAGAGAAATGGAAGTTTAAATGTCAGAGTATTTTTTTTATATATATTTTTCAAACCGACAACAGTCTGCATATGTTAATTGAAACATTATTTCGTGTCTCAATAAACTACTTTATCACTTTATTATAATGTATAACCATCTTGGTAGTTACTGATTGCATGTAATCTGGATTAGGTAATCAGATTCCAAAAATGCAATGCTCGTAATCAGATTATAGTTACTTTTTTATGGATTACATGATTGCATATTATTTACATAATATCAATAAATTATTCATAATTTATTGATTCTCCCTAATTAAACTTCATCTTTAAAATTTTCCTTTCTAAATAGGCCTAATGTTTATATACATTCAGAAAGTCTTCCAGTTTTGGAAGATCACATTTGCATTTATGGTTCGCTGAGCTTGGTTACTGTCACATGACATGCAGGTAAACAAATAAAATATTTCATTTTTAAGTACGTTATTTTTAATTGATTTTAAAATTATATATTTTAATTGAAATTCGAAATATGATTTAATTAATTATTAGCGTTTCATTAAACTCACAAACCTCCTCTAGATCCTTCACAAACCCAAGTTTGGGAAACCTTGACGTAATGTGATGTTTAATGCACTTCATTTTGTTAATAACAATGAATGGAATACATAGTTTATTAATTTCCTGTTTAAATCAATGTGATAAACAAGATAGGTCAAAAGTAATCTAAAAGTAACATAAAAATAGTCTGATTATATTGTATAATGTAATCTATTACATACCTACAGTAACTAATTTTTTTTGTAATGTTATCTGGAATCAGTAGCCTAATAGGCTATATTAGCCTATCAGATAATGAAACCCAAAACAATATACTCAGAGTAACCAATAACAACAATGCAGGGGGGAAACGATGAAAGAGAAGAGAAAGAAAAATGATTTCATTGCTAAAACTCTGACGTCACGGATCGCACCTTTCCACGTGTGGCATGAGGTCGCGCGGAAAGGTTTCTTCCTTCTCTAGTGCATCAGTGCAGTATCGTGTTGTTCTCGAGCGCTCTGTTCTCTGCCGCTTCAAACACGTTAACAGGTGGGACGAAAAGATTTGAACCGGGAAAGTTGAAACAAACACATAGTCACAAAGGACGTTTGGAGAACACCTGCAAAAATGTCTCGAACCCCGGAGCACGTGAACAAACTCACCGAGAGCACATATAAGGTAGCGTTTGTTTAAACTGCGTTTATCTTGTTGTTCATTGATTAGCTGTTTTTCAGACAACCGCGTCTATAGCCTCTATATTATCTGACATTGACCACCTGTTATTATGTCCACTGCGTACAGCGTGAAAGTTGTGTTGGTTTGTTAAATAACGAAGTGTTATTTTATGGCTCTCGTACGTTTTGTCATTAGGGTGCGCGTAAGTTTTGCAATAGGGGCATGAGTGTATTTTAAAGTGCTTCAGTTGGGTTTCTGGGTTGAGTTAAGAAACCAGTTTGTGCTGGACTATTTCTGTTATTGGATACCTGACTGTTCATGGTTTTGCCAAGGGTGTGTTCTTGAGAATTAGCAGAGGAACTGCCCAGAATTATATTTCTGAAGGTTTTTCACTAGAGACTAAGAGGGCCCTTTACTTAAGCAGGACTTTTGATCTGATAGGCAATATAATTAGAATTAAAGTCAATGATTAAACAAATGTATTTTTAGCTACAGTAGAGATATTTTTAGAAAGCAAATTGTTTTGTAAATCTCTGTTGTATCTTATTGCATAGACAAAATAAAAATGGCATTTACCTCGAATGGGAATAAGAATTCACCCAATTTTAAAATTATATCATCATTTACTCATTATCATATTTCCAAACCTAGGAGGATATTTTGAAGAATGTTTCAAGTGTTGTTGGTACAAAGAAAGTCGATGGAGTCCAAAACAACATTGGACACCACTGATTGTATTGATTTAAAAAAAAAAAACTGAATCATTTTGCAAAATATCTTTAGGAAACATTATTCTGAGTCAATTTTGAAGTTTCTTCAGTTTCATTAAGTAGCAGTAAGCTGCTTTCCCTGTAAATTCGAAATATGAGCTTTATTTCCTGCTCTTCCAGAATGTGATGGAGCAGTTTAACCCAAGTCTGCGGAATCTGGTTAACCTGGGCAAGAGCTATGAGAAAGCAGTGACAGGTAATCACATCAGTTCATTTTCAAAAGAATAAATATACATAGCCTAATCCTACAGTTTTGGATAAAAAAGCTCAAATAAACCTAAAACTCTGAAAAAAAAGAAGAAGCTATATTTCTCTAAAATCTGCTGGAATACTGGTAGTTTGGCTTCCAGTTCCTGTTAATCAGTACGAGCTATTTACTCTCTTACAGCTATGACCTTAGCTGGAAAGGCATATTTCGATGGACTCTCAAAGATTGGGGAAAATGCTGCCATATCACCTGTTTCTATGGAGATGGGTGAGTATTACTCTCTGAACCGTCGTCCGGAGGTCCTAATTTGGCCTTCGCTAATATAGATGTGCTCTGTTCAGAGTGTGGCTTAACATTTCCCAGCAGATGATTCATTGTGCTCAACATGTCTTGGAAGATCCTTTCCCAGTTATTTCCTCATTTCCACATTTACATCTGCTTTAAGCCTCAGACAGGATTGGTTCTTGTTGACTTTTTGTGACTCGGCATCAGTTTGATTCATATCGTCTGGAAATAATGACAGAGCTTTACTGTGATTTATAAACCGCCATCTATTTCATGGCAACTTTTCATATTTGCCGCCACAGATCTTGCGAAGAATAATTAAACCTTTTTTGTGCAAATTAAAAAGATTAATGGCTTTGTCTTCACATTAATCTGTTAATTTACCCCAAAAATTGTACACTCCATTCTTAGTACAAATACTTTTTACTTAATGTAATTGACTTTTTGCCTTTGCCTTTTCTCTTTTTTTATCTTTGTTTAGCTCTGTTTGCAATAGAGATTTTATCAAAGCAGCTTTAAAGAGTAAACTGGAAAAATGTGCTCCTGATGCAAAAGGTAATAGAAAACAGGCAGTTTTTCAGTCAAAGTCAGTTTATCGTTAATTCAGTGATGTTATCATCCAACTCAGTTCAGTTCTCTTCCAATAGTGTCTGTGCAGTCAAGTCAACAATTATTGCCAGAAAGTGTGTCCCCAACTAAGCAAGCCAAAGGTGACAGTGGCAAGGAACCAAAACTCCATCAGTGCCAGAAATTGAGAAAAAAAAAAACAATCTAGATTTAAACTGACATAGTGCGTCTGCATCCCGAACAACATTAGGTAGATTGTTCAGGATCCTGGGCGCTAAACAGGAAAATGATCTGCTGCTCACAGTTGATTTTGATATTCTAGGTATTTTCAAATGGCCATAGTTTTGATATTGCAGCGGAAGTGAAGGACTATAATGCGATAAGAGATCATCCAAGTACTGAGGAGATAAACCTTTCAGAGCTTTATGAGTAATAAGCAAGATTTTAAAATGTATACAATGTTTAAAAGGAAGCCAGTGTAGAGTTGACAGACTCGGGCTAATATGGTCATATTTCCTGGTTCTAGTAAGAACTCTAGCTGCTGCATTTTGGACCAGCTAGTTTGTTTATTTAGAGCGCAGAGCAACCACCCAATTAAGTATTACAGCAGTGTTAATTTCGTTAACGAAGACGTCGATGAAAAATATTCGTTAACGAACATTTTTTATGTGTCTACTCTAAACATAAACATAGCTAAAAATAATATTTGATGACGAAATTGACTACATTTATGCCGCGTTTTCATTAACTAGACTAGACTGGACTATAAAGTTATTTGAAGACTACCGGACATTCAAAATGCATCCTATTGTTCTTCAAAATGTGTGTCCCTGTCATTGGATTGTGATCGGATAAGGGCCGTTCGCATATCTAGTCTCAGTATGGCAGCCGCAGTGGATGGATAGACTAATAAAACGCGAACTAGCGATCTGAAAATGGCCTCAGCAGCCAAAGTGGTAGGTGTAAGGTAACCAGAATTCCCGTTTTTCCCGGGAGTCACAATTCGTTGTCGATTAACTTAAAGTTAGTGAAGGCGGGATAGGCGGAATCACGCTGATAGAAGTGCTCTCTCTCGCGCGCAGTGTTGCCAACTTCTTTCAATGGAAAGTAGCTAAACCCTGCCTGAAAAGTCGCTAAATGCCGCTAGATGACGTCGTATGCTAATTAGCATATTGATGACGTAAGTGCGTCATATTATCTTGCCCTTTCTGTGCTCATGTACTGCATTTTAATGTAGTCAAAATTCTCAATAAAACGTTTTTTATTATTATATTTTAATGTTTCTGTTGTCCGACAACGGAATTAATATTATGACTGAAACGCGGTCCATTAAGACTGCATAACCAGCTCCAGATGTTAATCTCTGCACTAAAATCCTATTCACGACATTGTCTAATGAAATCACATACACATAAGATTAAGACAATGGTTGTACTGTGATTTTGGCTATACTTGCATGTAAAATAGAGTTAGAAGCAACAGAATATCTTTTTTTAACTGAAAGTGCTGCTCCTCTCTGCTCGCTGAATAGAGCAGACGCAGAGAGAGATAGGCGTGTGCGCGCCCTGGGAGAGAGCGAGAGAGAAATCATGATCGTGCGGCACTACCGGAGAGTCTCAGAGACTAAATAAGGTCTGTCAAAAAAAGTCGCTAGATTTGTTTTATTTATTTTTCTCCCCCCTGAGCTTCAGGACAATGACCACAAGAGGAAGTTAAACCACCTTTTAACATTATTTAACATTAGAAAACTGATGGGATATCAAATATAGACTGATGTACCGAGTACATTATATACACTGCAAACATCTGATAATTAAAATTTGCCCACACAAAAAAATGTCATCCTGAATTCCAAAATTCTTCATTTATTATTGCATAAACTCTCCTACAGTCCAGTCAGTCACCATCAGTCGCAACTCGCGTGCATTTATTTAAAGTTTACGTCATTCACTGCCTCTGATTGGCTTGTACTCATTGCCATCTGGGTCAGAGCCAATTAGAAGCAGGTGGGTGGGAAAAAACTCTGCTGTCTCCTGTGTGTATGGGGAAAGGGGAGGGACAGAGAGAACAGGCTAGAAGCTACGTTTAAATAACATATAGAAAATATCTGCTTGATAACTTATTATGGAGCTGGGAACAAGCTCAAATAAGCAGCTACACTTTAGAAACAAGCCCAAAAATGCGACCCGCGACTACCAATATTTGTAAGCGACTTTACAGAAAAACAAGCCCAAAGTGGTGTATAATAAGCGGACTTGGCAACACTGTTCCTCAGTTCTCATATACAGCGCGCGATCAGTTCTCAGCGCTCAAATACACACACAACAGTCCAAATGTTTATCGTGTAGAGTACCTCATGTAAATACAGTCGGTTATGGATTAAGTGAAGATGAACAGGTGTGTTAAAACTGAATGTGTGTCAGTATTTCATGCATGCCTTCCTTCTTAAAAGGACAGCATTCCAAATTAAATACCTATCTGTCATTAATGTTAACCAACAAAAGATGTTAAATAAATGTATACATGTTAAAGTATACAAGTAAAACCTACATTATCTGAAAAAAGTTTAATTTCTATCTCTATTGTATTTGTCTAATTGTGCTTCTTTAAATATATATATAAATAAATAAATAAATAATAGTTTTATAAGTTGCTCCTTTTTCACTTGTGTTAAAGGGATAGTTCACCCAAAATTTTTTCAAATTCAGTCCTTGATTCAAATTTCTCATAAGCTTAATTGATTTGGTTTAAAGAGAGAACAATTAGTGATTATTTTAATTTGAAAACTACATATAAAACAGTTTGGCTAAAACTATTGACTAAAATTAATGATTAAAAGTTGACAAAAATGCAATGACTTTTCATCGACTAAAACTATGAAAGACTCGAATGACTAAAATGTGACTAAGACTATTAATCATTTTCATCTCAAAACTAAGACCAAGACTGAATCAAAAATGCCTTCCAAAATTAACACTGCATTACAGTAATCTAACATTGAAATTATGAATGCATGAATTAACATTTCTGCATTTAACATTGAGAGCATTGGTCGTAATTTAGATATATTTTTGAGATGGAATAATGCAGTTTTACAAATGCTAGAAAAAGGACTTTCAAAGGAAAACTTGCTATCAAATTGCACACCTAGTTTCCTAACTGATGACATATTGACAACACAGTCATCAAGTGTTAGACACTGTTCTTTATAGATACATGCAGAGGTTTTTGGTCTGATAATTCACACCTGTTATTTTCAGAATTTTAGCAGTAGGAAATTACTTAGTATTTTTTGCGAATTGGTATGTTTTGTCAGGGCCACAAAGAAATATAGAGCTGACTCAAGTGTCCTCCGCATAACAGTGAAAGCTAACATAATATTTCCTGATGAAATCTTTTGTGATTTACTGAGCTTCACTGGTTTAATTGTTCCCTGTTCTTCCTGGAATCCCTTTCAGACAGCTCAAATGACCACCAGACAGAAAGGGTGGATTCTCTTACATGTTTTGCACCGACAGAATGCCAACAAATTTTTTCGACAAATCTTTCCACTTCTGACCCCCTTCAGAAAAGCATCATAGCTCAGCTGTTCTAGTGGAACATGCAAACTCAAAGTTCTTGTCATCGATATTTGCAACGATATAGTTCAGTCATAAGACCATGTATCACATCACCATTTTATGCTCTGCCTTTCTAATTCTGCAGTGATTGCTGGTACCACCTTATCTTAAAATTTTCATAATGACCTCTAAGGGTGTTATGACAACCTGTTTCATATATAAAGAATGCATAGCTTATGATTGCTAGTGACACTTGATTGACACGAGGACTTGATTAAGTGAGAATTGTGACAACATCAGCACGTCTGCAAGAAAGCTCCAGAAGAGTTACAAATAAATGTTGGTTAATACAATTTGTACTTAATAGTAATTAATATGAACTGTAGACTGCATGTCTGGGCCACATATCTCATCAAATGGTACTAGATAATGAATTAATTCTTAAAGTTATTTCTCAAGGGAATTTAAACATTCAGTTGGAGATGTATGATTGGAATTTAAGAAGTGCTTAGATAGTCACCACCCTTTTTCCTTTTGCTCACAAGCTCTTCTAAAATTAAGACCACAAACATTCAAATGTAGGTGTACATTTTTTATTTAAACAAAACAAGTTCCTTAATGTCAAGGTGTTTGACATCTTATGGTGGAACTGCTTGTGACAGACATTAACTCACTGCACAAACCGCATCCAGATTGTGGTTGGTAGGATCACAGCTTGGTTAAGGTGCTTGGTGATGTGAAGTGGAAAATGTCCTTCGGTTGTATTTCGTGGGAATAGGGCCATTTACCAACCCCTTAGAGGATTTTACATGTGATTTTTTTTTAGATTTACTGCAGTTGGGACTGCTGTCACACATGAATACTTTTTAAACTCAGCCTTCTCAACCAGGCATTAAATAAATGTCAGTATTTTTCCTCAAAGTAATTTTCCCACGACGGGGAAGTCGTGGCCTAATGGTTAGAGAGTCGGACTCCCAATCGAAAGGTTGTGAGTTCGAGTCCCGGGCCGGCAGGAATTGTGGGTGGGGGTAGTGCATGTACAGTTCTCTCTCCACCCTCAATACCACGACTTAGGTGCCCTTGAGCAAGGCATCGAACCCCCAACTGCTCCCCGGGCGCCGCAGCATAAATGGCTGCCAACTGCTCCGGGTGTGTGCTCACAGTGTGTGTGTGTGTGTTCACTGCTCTGTGTGTGTGCATTTCGGATGGGTTTAAATGCAGAGCACAAATTCTGAGTATGGGTTACCATACTTGGCTGAATGTCACTTCACTTCACTATTTTGTTTCTCTTTCTGTTATTTATAGTTTTAAATTAATATTTATTTTGCACAGAATAACTCTTGTTTTCATCTGAAACCTCGGAAAGCGCTTAGACATTATAGGATGACAAACACCAGTTGCCCATAAAGTAGATGTTATTTCAAGTTGTGATTTAACATAACTAGTGATGAATCTTTTCTTCCATAGTCTTGGTCTTGGTTCACTATACCAGTTGTTAATTGAACCTATTCATTACAAAAAAAAAGAAAGAAACCTATGCATGGATGAATTATTCGGAATAAGATCTATAACATGCATATTGTAAGAAGTACATTTCAAGTTGACTTTAAAGCATGTGAAATGGTAAGATTTGTTATAACGTTATTTGTAGAAAATCTGACTTTATTTGTAGAAAATTTGACTTTAAAGTCAAAAGTTGAAAACAAAATTGACTGTTCCTGCTCCTATTAATCTAATTCATCTAATCATACATATTGTTACATTTATATTACATTTAGTCACATTTAGTTACCCAAAGCGACTTATGAACGAGGACAATAGAAGCAATCTAAACCAACAAAAGGGTAATAATAAAGTGCTGTGACAAGTTTTGGTTAGTGTAATTCAGTACACATAGCAATGTTTTATATATACATATATATATATATATGTATATGTATATGTAATAAATAAAAAGAAAAACAATTGGATTGAGTTGGGCAGGTCATTTTACCGGGAGGGAACAGTTAAGGTAAAAGTCTGTGAAAGTGATTTTGTGCCTCTTTGGGATGAAAAGCACCATTCACTTGCAGAACCCAATCTTCTTTAGGGTACATAATTTGTTACATAGTTAAAAAAATAGTGAATTTAGGTAAAGAGGTGCAGAGCCAGTGGTGGTTTTGTAGGTGAACATCAATGTCTTGAATTTAATGTGAACAGCTATTGGTAGCCAGTGCAACCTGAACAGAGGTGTGATATATGTTCTTTTCAGCTTGTTAAAGACTAAACTTGCAGCCACATTCTAGATTAGTTGTAGAGGTTTGATAGATTTTCTGCAGTCTTGAGTAATTCAGCTGATCATCAGTCATCAATCAAACTCCAAAGTTTCTGGCTGTCTTTGAAGGAGTTATGGTTTATGTGCCTAGCTGGATGGTGAAATTGTGATGGAGTGTGTTTTGTTTGTTTGTTTGGGTTTGCTGAAACCACAAGCAGCTCTGTCTTAGCTAGGTTGAGGTGAAGGTGATGGTCTTTCATCCAGCAAGAAATGTCTGTCATACATGCTGAGATCAGGATCAGGATGGAATTAGAGGTAGAGTTGCGTGTCATCAGCATAGCAGTGTTATGAAAAGCATGTTTCTGAATGATAGAACGTAGTGATGCCATGTATACAGAGAAGAGAAGTGGTCCAAGAACTGAGCCCTGTGGCATCCCAGTAGCTAGATGTTGCGACTTGGACACCTTACCCCTCCAAGATACCTTAAAGGTCCTATCTGAGAGGTAAGACTCGATTCACTGGAATGCAGTTCCTGAGATGCCCTTTGCCATGCCCATGAGGATTGACAGGAGAAGCTGGTGGTTTAATCGTTGAATATCTGAAGTGTCACATTATGAAAGTAAAATGGATTGCAACCAGCAATTCATGTTGGCATTAACGCTAGCATTTCCTGCATTTGAGGTTGTACATATTTCTTATTAAAATGTTTCAGTCTGCACATGTTTACTTCCATTTTTCCCCCTCTTATATGTCTGTGTTAGTACAGGGTATTTCTCATGCATTGTGTAGTGTGGCATGGACAGATCACAGTGACATGCAAATCCCAAAGCCTGTTCATGTATACCTGAGGCGTTCTAATTATATTTTAAAAACACATTTTATTGACAGTGTGCTGTACTTTTATATTATCCAAATAAATGCAGGTGTACTTGAATGACACTTCATGGAAATAGTTGGGAACAGTCGTCATGTTGTTGTTGTAGCATGGATTTATTGTCAGAAATCAGGTCATGGGCGCTCTTGTGTATTTATAACTTGCCATTAAAAGCATTGCCTGTCATATCCATGAAACCCTCTTCCTTGTCTTAGGAATTCATTGCGTCAAACTGATTAAAGTTTGTTAGTTCAGCCAAAAATCTAAATTATGTCATTAATGATTCACCCTCATGTCGTTCCAAACCCGTGAGACCCCTGTTCATCTTCGGAACACAGTTTAAGATATTTTAGATTTAGTCCGAGAGCTCTCAGTCCCTCCATTGAAACTGTGTGTACGGTATACTGTCCATGTCCAGAAAGGTAAGAAAAACATCATCAAAGTAGTCCATGTGACATCAGAGGGTCAGTTAGAATTTTTTTAAGCATCGAAAATACATTTTGGTCCAACAATAGCAAAAACTACGACTTTATTCAGCATTGTCTTCTCTTCCGTGTCTGTTGTGAGAGAGTTCTCTCTGAAGTGTAGTGATATCCAGTTTGTGAACGAATCATTCGATGTAACCAGATCTTCTTGAACCAGTTCACCAAATCGAACTGAATCATTTGAAACGGTTCACGTCTCCAATAAGCTGAAGATGAACACTGAGCCGAGAGAGATAACGAACGAAAGATTGACTCATTCACAATTCAAGATCCGGTTGCATCGGTTTTCGGATCACCAGTAGTGATGGGAGTTCATTTCTTTTCCACGAACCTGTTCTTTCGGACAGTTCGATTCAATAAACCGGTTGAAGAAAACGGTTCACCGGTTCTTTTGCGCTCGACGTAATGACGTAATTTGCGATGATTTCCATTGATTCAAGCCTTCGGTTTACCCGCACTCATAACATTAGCACAGATTCAGTTCAGAATCAATCACCAAAAGAACCAGTTCAGTTCAGGCGCACTGTGTGTCAGTCTGCTTTACACTGAATCACACATGCGCAGTATCATCAGCTCCTCGGTTCTCGATTCAGACGCTTCCGACAGAAACGGTTCATGACTCGAGAACGAGTCAATCTTTGGTTCGTTATCTGGCTCGACTCGGTGTTCATCTTCAGTTCTCTCTTCACAGCAGTTCAGTCAGTGTACTGTTTGAGTACATGAATTACTCCAGGATATTGGTTTATTTTAACTCGGAGGGAGTGTCAGCCACATTAAAAAAGTTAACAGCTTAAAGGTCCCGTTTTTTACTTTTTTCATTGTGTTTAAAGTGTGCAATATAACGTGTTCATGTTTCGCGTGTAAAAAACAGTATTTTTCACACAATTCACCTATCTGTATACCGCTGTTTTCACTGTCATAAAAACTGGCTGTTAACTTCCTTGTTCTATAAAGTCCCTCCTTCAGAAATACGTAGCGAGTTCTGATTGTGCCAGCAGTTCCCGTGTTGTGTTTCGACAGCAGCTGAGCGCAGGCAGCCCTCCTGGAAACGCGATTGGGCTAGTTTTGAGAAGCAAGTGGGCAGGAGCATGTGCTGGAGATGTAATTATAATCACAGGAGCGTTTTTACTGACGAGATGCGAAAATCGCATTCGATTGTTTTTTGCACAGCCCTAACATCTAGTTAACAAAGCTAAACAGCGTTACCCTTTGTGTAATAAGTTACAGAAACTGTTAAACGCACCAACTTAAACAATAAAATACACTTACCGGTTGTGGTCCATAAACAACGCCTTCTCCAGATAAAAAAAGGGAACTGCTCCATCTTTCAAGAATAATCTTTGTGCGAATCCGGCATTAAACTGATTGAGATTGAGGAAGCTGTCCTCAGCAAGCTGTCCTCAGCAAAATGTGCTGCACATAGTTTTACATGTGGATTATAATTTTCGGGAACCGAGTTAAACATAAATTGTAACCATAAATCTCCAAGTACAGCATCCCTGGGAAGGCCAAACAAAGATGATTGGACTCCGAGATGAAAATAACAGCGTTTCGACAACATGGCGACAAACAAACGCAGCTCTTCCTCTTCTCCGTCGGAGCGCAACAAGACCACGCCCCCTTTTTGGTGTATTCATGTGGGCGGAGGTTAGTCAAAAAACTTTTTTAGTGACGTCATTACTGCAGGAACTAGAGGGATGTAGTCCAAACGGGTCGTTTTTTGTAGGCGAATTCTGTTAAATAAAATATCTCGCTTGGCATTGAACTTTGAACGTTAGAATTTTACAGATATTATTTATACTCTAACAACAACATTGCACACTAACTAAAGTTTAAAACATTGGATCACGAAGAATGGGACCTGTAAGTAATTTGTGGATTAATGCTTATTGGAGACACAAACAGTTTCAAATTATTTGGTTCGATTTGGTGAACTGGTTCAAGAAGATCCGGTTACATTGAAAGATTAGTTTGCGAACCGAATATCACTAAACTGCAATGTTTTGAACTCTCTCACAACAGACCCGGAAGAGAAGACAATGCTGAATAAAGTCGTAGTTTTTGCTATTTTTGGACCAAAATATATTTTCGATGCTTCAAAAAATTCTAACTGACCCTCTGATGTCACATGGACTACTTTGATGATGTTTTTCTTACCTTTCTGGACATGGACCGTATACCGTATACACATTTTCAATAGAGGGACTGAGAGCTCTCGGACTAAATCTAAAATCTCTTAAACTGTGTTCCGAAGATGAACATAGGTCTCACGGGTTTGGAATGACATGAGGGTTAGTCATTAATGACATAATTTTGATTTTTGGTTGAACTAACCCTTTAAGTATGTTGATTACACAAAAAGGGGTTGTATAAGAACACCTGTTTTTTTGAATAAATCGGTTCTTAAGCCTGTTCAACTGCAGTCATGTTTGTAATGTTTTTAGTGTGCTATTTTAGTAGCAGTACTGGTGGTTAATTAAACCTGAATTAAAGAGTCTCTCTATCATGACACTCTCACATATTTTAAGTCAAAGATAATACAAACAAAGCCTAATATGGCACACAAACGCACAATTATTAGTCTAATTATGTATCTTGCAGGGTGTTGCATTGCTGGCATATTTGCAAATTGATATTTCTTTCATTTAAATGCTGTGTTTCAGAAGTGCATTTCAAACTGGCCTGTATGCAGGATAATAAAGAACACAACGCTTGCAACAAAACTATGACTTAAGTAGGCTACTGATTTCCAATTATACATTGTAACCAACTGACTATTGTACTGTAAATCATCTGAAATAGACATCAAACATCATTCACATCCCATATTTGAAACTGTATATTCAAGGTGGAAGATTGTAGGATAGGTAACTGATTGGATCAGGGAAAAAACAAGGGTGGCAAAGAGATTCATGAGGCAGAGTAAAAAGTAAAAATGTGCATTCATGAATTTTGTGCAAGTTTGAAAATGAATGTGCATTAAGTAAAATTTCATTTGCATTACAGTTTTTGTTTAGCTTTCATACAATCAAAAGTAGATTTAATTGTTACCGATTCTTCTGCATTTGTAGGCACTACTGATAATCCATCTAGGCTTTCCATAATCCGATGTCAGGGATGCACTGTAACCTTTGTAAGGTTGTGCACTTTTTAGCAACATCTCTGCGGTTGTAAAAACACAGAGCAGGTTTTGACACTCTCAGTACAAAGATGGCATTTACTGACTCATTCTGCTGACCCTGCCATGCCAATGATGCTATTATTACTGCTAGATGAGTGATAATGCTACAGCTCACCTCTGCATGTTTACTGTAAATTTTGTTTTTATTAGCAGCACTAATGGAGCCTCCGCTAGATCAAATGACACTGATTATGCAGAGTAGGAAAAATGCATGATAAAGGTGTGATCATAATGGGAATGTGTACAGAACAGTTCAAGTCCAATGTACAACTTGATACCTCTTGGAGTCTGAAGGCAACTTTGAACTGTTTGTCCAGTTGAGATGGAAATAAAATTATAAATTAAAAAATCCATAAATATCAGTAATGTAGCAATAATGTTTATGTTTTCTCCTCAGGAGTGGTGTTAATTGAGATTTCAGAAGTGCATAAGAAGGTCCAACTGGAGCTGGAGGAGTCTGTAAGTATGCAATATGCTTTAAGATCTTGATGCATTACTGTTTTTCTCATTCATCTCTAGCTCTGGAAGAAGCTGTAGATAATAATAGGTATTCTGTATGTTCCTGGATAATTCTGTAGTTTTAATAACTAAATTCATCATCTAATGCTAGGGATGTAACGATTCGCCTCGAGCCGGTTGAAAATCGATACAAATATGTAACTATTCCTGATACATTTGGGGGTGGGAGTTTATATGAATGTATCTCTGAGGGTAAGTTTAGATTATATTTTCTTTTCATCTCCTCTCTGTATAATTCATATTAAAGCTTGCAGTCCGTAATGTTTTTGTGAGTACACCATGAATCCATTTTTCAAACCATGGTTTTTGGCTTATCCTGAATCACTATAGTACACCTATAATAAGTGTTTATATTCAGACTATTTAGACTGGTTTGGGTTGGTACAACTGCGGAGTAGCCCAGTACCTGCGTGATTCACCATTGACATAAACAGAGAGTAGCAGATCCGGCTACAGTGTTCTTCCGTAAGATGCACACAGTTCTGTTTATTAACCGCTAGAGTGCCAGAAGTAAAGGACTGTTTACACAAAGCACGATCATAGGCGCCGATTTATGTTTTTCTCCGTGGGTGCTCAAGGGCGCACGCCATTTAAAAAATAAAAAAAATAGACTAGGCTATTCAAAAAATATTGCATTTCAGAACCTTAGGCTAATGGACAGCGGCCGATACAAACAAACACAACAGCGTCACTTCTCAAAAATACAAACAGGATTGGAGATGAAAAGTTTAACTGACACGTAACCGCTAATGCGTTCAGCTTCTTGGGAAATTAATGTTTTGTAAATATTGATTAAAAAACTATTGCGAAAGGACAGCGTTTCCATTAACCGATTGTTGCGACTAAAATAATGAGTTTCTGGGAATGTCTACCTCATTTATGTTTCGAGGTTTCTTTTGATAGTGGCATGGCTTTTCTTTGAGGTTTCGAATCCATTATTCATATAGGCTAAAAAAATATTTTTTTATTTTATGTATTTAACAAAGAACTCGTATTCTGTCCAAAAGTAGGCTACTTTTGTGTCCATTAGTTTTTCCTCTTTTAAACCGTATATAGGCCTATACTTGAGCAGAAAAATGTTCCCATTTAAACCCTGTTACGAACTTTAAGGAGTCTAGGGAATGTACCATAACATTTACATATTAACGTACTGCTGGGTATGAAATGAGGTGGAAGAACATGACAGACAAAACTTTGAAAGAGAAAAAATACTGGACGTTTATTCACAAAAAGCCAAAGCCACTAGATCCAGTAAAATAACAATAATAATGTGCGCTATGTACAAGGTGAAAATGTAAACAAAATCTGTCCATTTTAGTCTGATTAATGATTAGTGATTACGGAAAGCAGTAAATGATTACATACTCGCACGGCACTGTATAGTGGGGGATGGGACTTTTTTTAGAAACGCTGTGATTGGTGGATAGGATATGGAACATGCATGCGACTGGTTATGTCACTGTCACTGACAACAACATAACCAATCACAGTGTGGCAGACGCTTCATAGCACCAAATGCAATGTTTAATTTTAAATAAATGTAGCCTACTGGCAGTCTGGCACTGGCACACGTGGGTGCTCATTTTCCGTGGGTGCTCGGTATTTTCCGTGGGTGCTCGAGCCCCGGAGCACCCACGGTATCGGCGCCTATGAGCACGATAACTATAAAGATAACGATATAGTTCTAAAAATCGTTCTCAGTATTAAAGAATAGCAGAGTCCACACCACAACTATAACGATAAAGGCACAGAGAAACGATATCGTTGGAATCACTTTCAGAACGATTTTTTTTTTCTGATGAACGATAAAAATATTGCCAACCAATCAGAATCAATCCTGCTGTAATGAGCTCGAGAATTTAAAGCAGTAGACGCGCGTCCGCTTAGAATACACAAACAATATCGTTCGCTGGTGTGGACGCTAATATCATTATCTTTATAGTTATCGTTATAGTTATCGTTCTTGGTGTGAATGGGCCTTAACGGACTGCAGCTTTAAAGCAGTTTTCATCAGCACTGTGCTGCTTTGTTTACAGCGGTAACCAAGGAAACAATGCTGTTCCATAAGCACCTCCTGCTGTCAGAGTGCATTTTCGATATAAATAAATGATCCGCAATTACACTGTCGTTTGAGATGTGTTTTTCTGAAACGATCTCCGTCTACACTACATAACAGAAAACGCATGTCACGTGACCATTAATGAACTGGGTATGCGCATAAAAGTGTAAATAAGTCGGTTGCTAGTCACTGGCAGGTTCAACAATGAGCATGATTACTGTTCAAGATATGGTTACACAGTCATCAAGGATATGCAGAGATCATGTGGGTAGCCACGGCATAATTTTTCGAAAGTCTTCGTTTTTTTCCATTTACACTGAAACGCAACCCCGGAGTTTTCCAATTAAAACTGGGTCAACAGCATTTCTAAAAGTCTCTGTTTTCGAACGTGGAAAACGCTGGAGTAGTGTAAACGATAGCAGAAGTTATGCATTTTAAAACTAAAACGCACTAGTGTAAACTGGGCCTGAATCTGCGTCTCATTCCGAGCTTCTGCTCTGTTTCGTGCAAATGTTTTATGTAGTATAGTTTCACAAAACTAAAGTCAGAACATTCTGTTTTTGTTTTAAAATGTCAGATTATGCAATCTAATTTAGATTTTTTTTGTTCTAATGCTGCATGTATTCAGCATCTTGCATGGATTGTGATTCAAATGCAGTGCCGCTAATTTTAAATGGAAAGTTCACAGGTAGCCTTTATGAAGAGTTTTTTTTTTTTTTTTGTCTTATTTGATTAGATTTATGGTTTGCATTTTGTGCAAGCAATAATAAAAGGACATCTTTTCATTTATAATTTGTCTTAAATCTAATTTTGTTTAGAAAAAATCATGAGAAAATTTAATTGTGAAATCAGTATAGTGAATCGAATCGAAACGTGAGTGAAGTAAATCATTACATCCCTATATAATATGTTAACTTTTCAAGCAATAGTAATATCTTGGAGCCTTTTGTGATATTTGAACAAGATAATTTCCTTAATTTCAGAATTATTATTATTTGTAGTATTTAGTGTTATTTTGTCTTCTGTATGCTATCTGCACTCTAACAAAAGTCTGGGGTCAGTAAGATAAAAAAAAAATAAATTAATACTTTTATCAATGGATGCAATAAATTGGTTAAAAGTGTCAGTAAAGTCACTTTTATGGCATTGTTATAAAAATCTATTTCAAATAAATGTTATTTTTTACAACATTGATAAGAAATGTTTACATTAATATAAAACTAAATAAAGGCTACATTCTACACAGATTTTAGCCCTTTTATGTAAAGCAGCACTATGTATCTTTTGGCACTCTAGCGGTTAATAAACAAAAACGCATGCATCCCGCGGAAGAACATTCTAACCAGAGCTACTTCTCTAAGTTTATGTCTATGGCGATTCATGCAGGTATATGTTACTCCACAGCAGTGACGACCCGACCAGGCTACAATAGTCCAAATATAAGCACTTCTTATAAGTTTACTGTAGTGATTCGTGATGAGAAAAAACACGGTTTGGAAGATGAATTCATGATGTACTTGCTCATGAGATGAGAATTGTAGCCAATGACAGACATGTCTGTTGAGTGTTCAAATGCAGCGATGTCATTGTAATTTTTCCACTCTCACAAATACTTTTATCATTAACAAACTGATTTACACACTCATGATTTTGAGACCAAGAACTGCCTCAACTTTACATGTATCATTACATATCAAATATCACAGATTAGGTATTAGAATTAGCACAGTTACAATGTTGGGGCATTACTGTCATGTCCAAATTTACCAGTAAAAGTCTTATTTACCAAAGAATCCACAGTGAAATGCACTAACATTAGGATCCATTGAAAAGTAATGTTATTTTTAGTTCAGTGATCCTGTAGCTCTGTTCTTTGCTTTTAATCTCACTAATGTGCTAGTGGGTGGGGCCAAAGATGCAATGATTCAATGATTTTAAATATATTAAATTTGCATTTTGCAGTAGTACTATTTATACTGTATTTCTGGTCAAATAAATGCAGCCTTGGTGAGCAAAAGCAAATACTTTCAAAAACATAAAAAAAAATCTTACTGACCCCAAACGGTTGAAAGTTGGTGTATACATACACTCACCTAAAGGATTATTAGGAACACCTGTTCAGTTTCTCATTAATGCAATTATCTAATCAACCAATCACATGGCAGTTGCTTCAATGCATTTAGGGGTGTGGTCCTGGTCAAGACAATCTCCTGAACTCCAAACTGAATGTCAGAATGGGAAAGAAAGGTGATTTAAGCAATTTTGAGCGTGGCATGGTTGTTGGTGCCAGACGGGCCAGTCTGAGTATTTCACAATCTGCTCAGTTATTGGGATTTTGACGCACAACCATTTCTAGGGTTTACAAAGAATGGTGTGAAAAGGGAAAAACATCCAGTATGTGGCAGTCCTGTGGGCGAAAATGCCTTGTTGATGCTAGAGGTCAGAGGAGAATGGGCCAACTGATTCAAGCTGATAGAAGAGCGAATTTGAATGAAATAACCACTAGTTACATTTACATTACATTTAGTCACTTAGCAGACGCTTTTATCCAAAGCGACTTACAAATGAGGACAACGGAAGCAATCAAAATACAACAAAAGAGCAATGATATATAAGTGCTATAATAAGTCTGTCAGCTTAAACACAGTAGTACACGTAGCAAGTGCTTTTAAATAATATAATAAATAAAAAGAAAACAGATAGAATAGAAAAAGACAGTTGAAGACTGGAAAAATGTTGCCTGGTCTGATGAGTCTCGATTTCTGTTGAGACATTCAGATGGTAGAGTCAGAATTTGGCGTAAACAGAATGAGAACCTGGATCCATCATGCCTTGTTACCACTGTGCAGGCTTGTGGTGGTGGTGTAATGGTGTGGGGGATGTTTTCTTGGCACACTTTAGGCCCCTTAGTGCCAATTGGGTATCGTTTAAATGCCACGGCCTACCTGAGCATCGTTTCTGACCATGTCCATCCCTTTATGACTACAGTGTACCCATCCTCTGATGTGGTGGAACGGGAGCTTCGTGTCCTGGATGTGCATCCCACAAATCTCCATCAACTGCAAGATGCTATCCTATCAATATGGGCCAACATTTCTAAAGAATGCTTTCAGCACCTTATTGAATCAATGCCACATAGAATTAAGGCAGTTCTGAAGGCGAAAGGGGGTCAAACACAGTATTAGTATGGTGTTCCTAATAATCCTTTAGGTGAGTGTATGTTCAGTAGCTTAATGATTGCAGTACTAAAAATATAAAAGGCAATATTTTTTCATGAAATTTCATGTTTGCATCATGGTGACGGGCTGAAAGCTGCTGTTCATTGTTTTTCCAGAACATTTATAGTTAAAAATAGTCTACTGGTGTTTTACCTTCAGTCATTTAGATTTTAAATAACCTTGACATTTGATATTTTTTAAAGCATTTTCCTGGTATTATTTTTGAACATATACCCCTGGTTTCACAGACAGGGCTTAAGACTAGTCCTAGACTAAAATGTAAGTCTGAGCTGTTTCCACTGAAATAAACTTGCACTGACTGATCTTAAAAATATATCAGTGCCTTTTTAGTTTTAAGATGCACATCGGTAATGTTTTTTTCCAAGCATGTTTATAAAAATTACTTAAATGTCCTAATTGATCTATGGTCTAATCCTGGCTTAGTCTAAGCCCTGTCTGTGAAACCGGGCATTAATATGTATAAGAAAAGTTGTAAAAGATGTAGTTCATGCATCTTTTTTGCAAAGATATTTAACAAGTGATTTGTTTGAAATATAAATATCTTTTAATTAGAGGGTTAATAAAGAAAAAAGTTACCTGAATCATGTTGTAGTTACATTTTTCAATTTGACTAGTTGACTCGTAAAAATCGAGAATCGTTCAAACGTTTTGTAAAAAATTCAGATTAAATTTTTTTTGCCATATCACACAGCCCAACTTTCAGAGCATTTCTTCCTTCCAAAATCATTTTTTATCAGATGATCTTAGGTATTCAGATCATCTGATAAATTATCTGAATACCTAAATGCAGGGTATTCACTTAGGTATTTATCATGTTATCGTTGTTGTAGAATTAGTGAGTGACTTCCTGCAATTTCACTGTTGATTGATTTGTATCGCTCTGTGGTGATTTATCTTTATTACCATTGTTGCTATAGTTCAAGAGGTTCCACAAAGAGCTCATTACTGAACTGGAAAGGAAAACTGATATGGATATCAAGTACATGAATGTAAGTATTGCATGTTTTTCTCTTCTTCAATCAAGCAACACGTCCTATTGCCTCACCCGTACAAGCAGGGACATCTCATTGGTATGGTATTACAATTCCTCTAGGCCACTTTCAAAAGATACCAGTCAGAACACAAATTGAAGCAAGACTTCTTGGACAAATCACAGGCTGACCTGAAGAAGCTGCGCAGGAAAAGTCAAGGGAAGCATTCGTCTAAGTATGAGATCAAAGAAAATGAGGTGAGGTTTTGAAATATGATATCTGTCTGTGGAAGTCTTTTCTGTCGGCTCATTTAACCGAATACATAAGAGAACTGTTCAGTTTGTAGTCCTACATTTTGGATAAGTTAGCAATTAGCAGAAAAAAAGACAAATTTTTGAGCCATTGTTTCCCTCTGTAATTTCCTCTGGGCTTTTAGTTTAATTTTACTTGAACTGTCATACACATTTTCTCAACATAAATGAGACAGTCATACTTCTGTCATGAATTTTAATGGGGCTGTGTGCACTTATTTGCTAACAAGTTGTTTAAAGTAGCGATGAAATGGAAGTAGCGACAGATCTTTTCTTTAATATTGTGACCTATATCTGAGTGTAATGGATTATCAAAAAAAAAAAAAAAGGCATAGGACTTAAATAGGTAGGGATTTTGTTCTTTGCATTGGCTGTTGGTTGGATTTTGAGATGTGGTTGTTGCACTCAAAAATAAAGGCAGATGAATCTCCACAGAGAAGTCTGGGATGAATGATCTATAAAATTATAGATCCAGTTATGATAATTTAATTAAACATTATGCTGTGAGATAATGAGATGTTTGAAAAACTTTAAAGAAATATGTTCACCAAAAAAAGTCACTTCAACATTTATGTTTGAGGTTTGACAGTCTGTTATTTATTTTGTAGGGCATAACTAGGACATTTTTTGCAAGTAATATTCATGACATTATATTACTCAGAAATCCAAACCTGCTATTCTAAAAGCTAATAGAAAGTTCTCAAGGGAAGCCATCACAAAGGGTTGGCTCTACAAGACAAATGGGAACAGCGCTTTTCAATATAGTTTCTGGCTCAATATCAGGAACATGAATCTATTGCGGTAGATTTTAATAGTGAGTTTTAATAGCTCACCAGTCATCATTTTGTTCCTACTTTCAAAGGCACATTGTTTTCTTTTTGAATAGCTTGCAGTGGAAACCTTTTTATGTAATGCATTTGCTTCCAAGTTTATTTCAGTCTTTTTTTTAGACAGATGTCTGAAAGAAAATTGAACTGAGCCATTGCTTAGTTTAACAAAGCATCACCCACAATTGTCAATTGTTTCACTGAATCAAACATTCACAATAAAATGCTTTTCAGTCATTGTGTTATTTGTGTTTGCTTTGCAAATCACAATGAGTCTGAAATAAAAATACAATTCTTAAAATTGCCCATGTAAGCACAGTATCAAACTTAAAATAATTTTGGATTGAAGCCATAGCCATGTTGGCAAGTTTTATTTATTTATTTACTTATTTAACATTTACAATATCTCTTCTACCAGTGAGTCCTGGTCAAGATAGGCAGCAAGGACAAAAATTAGAAAATAAATACATATCACCACATATGTAGTGTACCTTGAAGCTTGTTCCATACATAGAGCATACAAAATCTCTGTATGAAAAATCGTACAAGTAAAAGTTTATATCAAAGTTTATAACAGAATATCAACAAACTAGATATATACTGTGGTAGTTTACCCACCAAAGCTTTTAAAATAAAAATTTACATATGGGATTTCCTCTGAGCACAATGAAACCCATTTTGTAATTTCATATAAATTACAGTAGTGTACCGACACTTGTACCAGAAATAAATCATAAAGCAGCATTATAAACTACATCCAGTTTTTTCAAAGCATTCAAACGTGCATGCATATAAATTATATCACCATGGTCCAATACTGATAAAAAAGTACTTTCTAATAAACGTTTTCGAGCAACTAAGGAAACAATTTTTTTTAAACGAAAATAAAAACCTAACATTGGTCTCAATTTAATTAAAAGGCTATCAATATGAGAGCTATAAGTCAGCTTATCATCGAGCCAGATACCAAGGTACTTATAACAACCCTTTCAAGCTGTGTACCATTTAGACTTTTAATCATAAAATCATTAAACGATACTCTACTTTTTTTAGCATTCAACACAAATTTTTATTTGCCAAGCGAAGCCTGAAAAAAAATTAAAAGCATTCTGTAAAGAATCCATTGCCACTTTTAAAGATGAAGCCATAGTGTAGATAATGGTATCATCTGCATAAGTGTACATTTGCTGGCACAACTCCTTTACCAAATTCTTTAATATAAATAGAAAAAAAATTGGCCCCAAAATGTATCCTTGAGGATCACCTGTCTTCACTATTAGAAGAGCAGAAACATAAGTATCTGTGGACAAATGCATTAAGCCTTTGCAACAGAAGATCACGATTTACAGAATCGAATGCTTTCAATAAATCAACAAAGAGTGCAGCAATTTATTTATTTTATCATCTAATGTATTGATGATGTGATTAGTGACTGACATTGCAGCAGTTATAGTACTATGTCCTTGTCTAAAACCTGAATGAGTTTGATATAAAATATTATTAACTGACAAATAGTACTTTAACTGTTAACAGTCGGTTTGACTGCCGATAATTATCCAACACCGTGGAATCTCCACCCTTCAGTAATGGCCGAATAACTGCTGACTTCAAAGAAATTGGTATCAAGCCACTGCTTAAACTAAAATTAAAAATAGAAGCAATTGGTCTCACTATTATGTATGCAAAGATTTTTTTTTTTAAGTAGGGCTCTATTTTATAGTAAAAGCCAGCAATTTTTACAATCAAGGCTTATCAAGACTTTATGAACCTGAGACAGGGAAATGGGTAAAAAGTTAAAAACGTTTCTTATATTACTTGAAGAGATGTCTTTACAATCTACAAAGAAACAAGAAAGAGTGATTGAACTAACATTAGTAAAATGTATATTAAATGCATCTGCTATATTTTGTTTACCCTTAATTTCTTCATTTATCTTACCTTTAGTAAATCAGGAGCTACTGGGGCCGACATAGACCCAGTTAATGATTTTAACAACTTCCAAATCAACTAGGATATACAACTAGGATCATTAAAATTTCTTATTTATAATTTTAAGATAACTCACTTTTTGAATTTTTTATTATTGTTTTAAATGTATTCCTTAATATACTATATTGTTCCCAATCACTAATGCTATTAGTTTTTTTTAGCCTTGGCACAAGCAAAATTCTTTTCTCTAATGAAAAAAGAGACGGATGTATTAAACCACAAATTATCTTTACCACCAAGTCTAAATCTTCTTATAGGTGCATGCTTATTAATCAAAGCTCAAAAAATAAATTGTTAAATAATTCCATGCAAGCTCAACTCATGTGCCATATCACATGCATAAAAAACTTTTTTTTGCTTGCTCATTAAAAATGTCATAATTTCTTCTGGAAATAAATGTAGACATGGAAAATTTAGGAAGTTTACAATTTCTTATACATGCAACTGTGCAGTGATCAATAACATCATTAATAAATTTTCCAAATTAGGAAATACTTTTGTGGAGAATTTGTAAGTATAACCTAGAGCAATGTAGACTTTTCCATATGTTTTAAATTCAACAGAGTTGGAAAATTAATCAACTGCGACAAATTTAATTGCTTGTATCCTTAAAAGACTTTGAAGATTTCGTTCACCATTCCCAGTTCAAGTCTCCCAGCCATACAAAGCCATACATTGTCTGAAAACATTTTCATATATTCCGACCGCAGTGTTAAAGCTTCCCGAGATGCCGATTGACGACGATAGCATCCCAATACTATAAAATACACCGTTGGAAAAGTGTATCTGACATATGGTGTGGTTTCTTTTTAAAGGCAAATTGAGTTTGAGCCCCGGATTGAGGTGCTTTCCCAGTCCAGCTGCCCTCTCTCTTTTTCCACGAATTCCTGTTTGTCCTTTTACTGTCCCTTGTAAAATGAAGGCAGAAAAGCCCAAAAGCATTTTGGGTGGGGGGGGCAAATGAAGGACATATATGAAAACTTGTTTTCCCTCATGAAAATATCTATATTTTGGGTTTATGAAATGGACTGAAATATCATCCAAAAACATGTCAGGTCATGTCACTGACAAAATCCACTAAATAAAAATTTCATATAGCCATGAAATCATATCAAATGTTCTTAATGCACTGCTGTCATAAAAGCTACTGAGAGACAATACTTGTGTAGGACTTTATTGCCCAGGCATGATCTGCATATTAAAAAAAATTTCCAAGGAAACAAGCAATGTTCACCGTCACTATGACAACTTGCACAGAACTATAACAGCGAGGGGAATCCTGTGAAGAAGAACAGAGCTCTGTTTCTGGTGTCATTTTCACAGGTCCGCTGGGTAACAACTCTGTTCTATAAAAGCAATGAATCCTCAGTCTGGAAAAAGACTTACGAGAAAATTACTGCATTAGCATAAGGTAATATGACTTTGTGGAATTAAATTTATGTCTCATTTTGTTGAATGGGATGTTTTGTTTGTGTTTCCCAATGGAGTCTGTCCCTGAAAGGTGTATTTCAAGCAAGAAATAAAGAATAAATCTGCCCCTTTCTAGCTGAAACTGAGTGTCACATGATACCATATCTTATGATCATTATCATCTTTAGTGTATGGAGACCATCTTATCCCGGCAGACAGACATGCAGAGGTTTATTGCAGAAGGATGTAAGGAAGCTCTGCTGGAAGAGAAAAGGAGGTTTTGCTTCCTAGTGGACAAATACTGTGCCTTCACCAATCAGCTAACAGCCTTCCATGACAAGGTGACCCACTGAAAATATTCCGCTTTCATATTCAATAAATATTAAACTCACTAATGTTCCAGTTAATGGTATCAGACGTGGGATCTACAAGAAATCAGACGTAGTGGTACATGTACAATACTGTTGATGTTTAATACTAGGGGTGTAACGGTACGCAAAAATCACGGTTCGGTACGTACCTCGGTTTTAAAGTCACGGTTCGGTTCATTTTCGGTACAGTAAGTGAAAGAAATGCAAACATTAAACTGCAGGTTGTTTATTACTATAAACTTTTTTTAACAATTTGTTTACAATTTGTATTTTTTTAAATACTTTTTAATAAAAGATATATAAAATAAAAAAAGAATAAGAAATACAATACTGGTGCAAAGTTCTCCACTAAATAAAATAATCTCAGTCTCAAACCAATATCATATAATAAAATATAATGAAAAATATAAATAAATAACTATGATTACAGTGCAGCACTACCAATCCCAGCCTGTAGGCCTGCTCATATTTAAAAATATATATATATAACTTTTCCTAAGTGTAAAGTGCAGCATGAACAGTTTCAGTTTTTAGACCTGCTCAGATTTCGTTATTGCGTTGGACCGATCGGAATTAAGAGCAAAGGTCTTAATGCCGACGGGAGCTGCGTTTGAATTACAATCGGGTTTTTTTCCTAGTTGTAGTGATGTTCACTCTCGTGATGCCTTTTGAGAACATTAAGCCGGTGACTCACTGGCATATTGCACCCGTCAAACATAGTCGAGTTTGCTGTACAATACTGTTGACGGTGTCCTTTATCAGTGTGCTTTATATTTATGCGCAACATGAAGTATAGATATTGTTGTCGTGAAGACAAGATCCTGGTCTGTCGGCGGTCTCCCTCTATGTCACCTACAGTAGCAGCAGCGTGCCAGCGCCGCGTCAGGCACGCTTCTGGTGTGTAAAGACACAGAAAACACGAAGCAGGTGTCACGCAACTGACCAACAGCAGAAACGCCACACTCACGCCACGCAGCCAGTGTGTCACCGGCCTTAGAATCAGCTGCGGGGCGGGATTTGCGCTGAAAGCGAAGACTTCCGCCACTTAATATGTTCGTTTGGAAACACGAAAATGTATCCGCAAACAAAATATTGCATTCGGTACACACGTGCACCGTACCGAAAGCCCTGTACCGAAACGGTCCGGTACGAATACACGTACCGTTACACCCCTATTTAATACTGTTGAACAGTATTGGGGTAGATAAGATTTCTGAATGTATTTGAAAGAAGTATCTTATGCTCACCATGACTGCATTTATTTTATCAATTGAAAATAATTGAAATCGAAAATAACTATTTTAATATATAAACATTTTAATAATATTTTAAAGATTGTTTTAATATTTTTGTGGAAACCATGAAACATTATTTCAGTGGTTCTCAAACCTGCCCTGGAGTACCCCCTGCCCTGCACATTTTGTATTCCCTTAATTTTTCACACCTGATTCAACTCATCAGCTCATTTATGGAGACTGCAAGACCTGAAGTGGAGTGTCAGATATAGGGAGACATATAAAACGTGCATCACTGGGCATAATTCATAGAGAGGTTTGAGAACCCCTGTATTATTTGATTAATAGAAAGTTCAAAACAACATTTTTTTGGTATTTAAACATTACTTTTACTTTAACTGTAATTTTTGATTTAGATTTTAATGGTAGTGTACCTTGTTTTGCCTTTCTTCCTTTGAGCTGTTTTTGCTCTTTTCCCCACAGGCCAAGGAAATGCTGACCGTCAAACTGCCCAGCTGGCAAGATAAGTGTACCGATGCCACCAGGGTGCCCGACACAGTGATATTCATGATTGAGGGTCTGCGGGCTCCAATGTCAGTCGTACCAGAGTCCTCGCCTACGTTGGAGCACAGTGACAGGGTTAGTTTCACACAGAAGAGAATGCATCACCATTAACATATGAGTATGTGTAAATGCTAATTTTTTGTTTGAGAGCCACGTGAAATTCACTTATTTAACCAGAACATGAAATGATTGAGTTTTGTTCACTTTGGATTGAAAAAAGGCACACTGATTTTAAGGTCTCTGAATTTTTTTTTCTTCTTCTCCTCAGACCAATTCCGGTTCTATTGTTCCACCACCGGCCCCATCACTCAAAGCCCACACAAGGTCTGCATCTGTGTCCAGTGGCATGGATGTGGTGAAGAAGACCAGGGTGCAAACAATCTTCCCCCATACAGCAGGGAATAATGAGACCCTGCTGAGCTTTGATGATGGAGACATCATTACACTGCTTATCCAAGTGGAGCGGGATGGATGGCTGTACGGAGAACTAGAACATACTGGACAGTAAGTGAACCATCAAATATAACTGCTAGTTTTTCATCCTTAAAGGGTTAGTTCACCAAAAATTTAAAATTAGCCCATAAATTACTCACTCTCAAGGTATCCTAGGTTGTATATGAAATTTTTCTTTCAGACGAATCCAGTTGGAGTTATATAAAAAATTGTCTTTGATCTTTCAAACTGTTTAATGAAACTGTTGTAGTGCATCAGCCCAAAAGAAGTTAAATAAAAAGTGCTCATCCATAATAAAAAGTGTCTCACACAGCCCTGGGGGGTCACAAAGTCTTCCTGTAACAAATTGAAGTGTTTTTGTAAGAAAAATATCAATATTCAAAACATAATAATCACTTTAATGTAGCTTTGTAAATACAGTGAAAGTAATTGCATTTCAGTGTTTTTTGGACCCCATTGATTTTATATGGACAAAAACAGTTGAAACATTCTTCTAAATTTCATCTTTTGTGTTCTGCGGAAGAAAGTAAGTCTTAGAGGCTTGGATCAACATGAGGGACATTGAGGACACTGCATCGTCATATATTATCTGTCCATGCTGCCCTTTGACTTGACTGTTAGCAACATCAGCTTTCTTGAGCCTTCCATGCTTCTTTTCATTAGATTTACTTTCCTAATTTGCAAACTTTGGTGAGACATATTCAACATGTCAGGCATGTTAGAGGTGTTTCTTTACGTCACTGAGAGAAAACAAACACGCTGCTGAGGAAGCCTTTGCATGGCAGTAGGCTTGTTTTTTGGGCCTAAACATGATGAGGGGTGTCTGTCTTCCTCTTATCATTGTCTTTTATTTCCAACTGAAATGTATATTTACATTGTTCTCTTGATCTGGAAATGTGTTTCCAGTGTGGTCCAGAGGGGCGAGTTGAAATTTGAGCTGGCACTTTTAGAGAGAGTTTGAGTAAGGAATTATTTGTAAATGAAAATGTTGATAAATGCTTTAAATGAAAGACCTTCACGACAGACTTCTCTTAAAATCCAATCAACAGCCAATGCATAGAATCAAATCCCTGCCTATTTAAGTCATAAAAAAGGGGTTCAGTTTACAGGGGTTCAGCTCACACAAGAGTCAGCTAAGCTGATTTTCAGTACTAGCATAAAACTTCATATGAATTGAATTTTCTGCTTTTAGTGGTTTTAAATGTTTTTTAAATCAAAATGTACCGTATTTAATTTAAAACAAGTCACATTTTTCTGTACACTTTTGAGAATCACATATTTTGTGATTTACATTTGGTGACATTAGTGGCATTTAAATCAAAAACATAATTTTAAAGCAAAAAGGTGCATATATTCTTTATATTAACATTTAGATTGAATCATTCATCCATAACAACATACAAACGGGAGGTCAAATGATCGTACTGCAGTAAAGGCATCAGTACCTGTGATTTTGTGTGGTCTTATTTGTTTTGTATACTTCAATCAGCAGCTCTGTCATTTCAGAGGTCCAAGGTCCAAAGATTTTCCCTCAATACCCATTATGCTGCCACCGCTATTTTGAGAAGTGAAAATATCTTAATGCACCGACGCACTCTTGAAGCTCCGTTTAAAGTTATGCACAGCTGGCCCTGTGACGGTTTCTAAGCAACCAAAGCCAAATGTACTCTTCATACTACGTGGTGTTTCACTTTACATTTGTGCCAATGCAGTTGTTTTTGATTAGTGAAACAGTGGTTGAATCAGAATACCTTTTAATGCATATGGAAATTGAGCTGGTACCCATTTTATTCGAAAATCATGATGCACATTATGGATATTTTTTGTTTGTAACTACAGACGGGGCTGGTTTCCCTCATCTTATTGCCGGGCTTACAATGACTCAGTGATCGCAAACAGGTGAGTCTGTTTTTACTTTGAATCTGAGTGAAAATGATGGGATTTCTGCTGAAACTAACAATGTTTGTCCATCCATTAACAAAACAGTATGACATCAATTTATGTATTTTGTTCCGCAGAATTGAGAGCCCATTGCGCAGCCAGAGTGCGACTGATCCAGAGCAGCCAGAACAAGACGAGGAGGTGGAAGAGCCCATGCCGCTGCCCCCGCCTTACTACAGTGACTCATCCAGGGACAGACCCATCAAGCCCTCCACCCCCTCTCCAAAGAACACGGTAAACACACTGCGCCAGCGAAGCTAAGTGCAAAGTTAGTTGGAAAAGCAGCCAATTTCTGTAAAGAGCGACTGAGAGGAGTGACTGTGCCTCTTATCCTTTTGTGGTTGAAATGAGAGAAGTAAAGTCATTAGTGTATTCCAGGGGGGAGTCCCCTGATCGGATCAGGTTTCCTTTCCTTTCATGTGTGAACAAATATTGTTCTTTTGAAAATTCTATTTGTCAAAAAATGTATGCGTTTCCGCAAAAATATTAAGCAGCACAACTGTTTTCAACATTGATAAGAAAATGTGACCCTGGACCACAAAACCTGTCTTAAGTCTCTGGGGTGTATTTGTAGCAATAGTCAAAAAAACATTGTAATGGCTAAAAATGTTTGATTTTTCTTTTATGCCAAAAATCATTAGGATATGTTCCATGAAGATATTTTGTAAATTTCCTACCATAAATATATTAAAACATAATTTCTGATTAGTAATATGCATTGCTAAGAATTCATTTGGACAAATTTAAAGGCGATTTTCTCAGTACTTAGATTTTTTTGCACCCTCAGATACCAGATTTTCAAATAGTTGTATCTAGGCCAAATATTGTCAGATCCTAATAAACCATACATCAATGGAAAGCATATTTATTCACACTTATCCACACTTAAGACTGGTTTTGTGGTCCAGGGTCACAAATAACAAATAAATGCAGCCTTCATGAGATTCATATACACAGCTGTGTTTGTATAACTATTAAGACTTTAAATTTTACAAATTAGATCTGCATAAGTGACAATAACCACAAAAGGACACATTATAAGACCTGCAATGTAACCTTTGTTCTTTGCCGGGGGGCCTAGGGAGGGCTAGATGAATGCTCTGCATTACTGTCATTGTGAAAAATAAATAGACATCTCTAAAATGCTCCCTACCTAGATTTCTTATTGTGAGGGAGAGTTGAGTGGAGACAAATAGAGCTGTATTATATCAGCGGATGTCAGACTGAATCCAAGTATCTGGCTCCCTCTCCTGATTGACCTCAACCCACATGTACTGCCTCGGGGCAAAACTAATTCACCTTGAATGTGATCATATGATGGTGGGCTGGTGACTGTGGTAAACACACGTGGACTGTTGTGGCAGGTCTGATGACCAAAGTCTGTCCTTTGTTGAACATTTTAAGGGATAGTTCACCCAAAAATAGGAATTCTGTTATTTTCTCAACGTCACGTCATTCCAAACCTATATGCCTTGACCTTGTGCTGTGAAACACAAAATCTTCATGCACATTTCTGTAACAAAGGAACTCTTATTTAATTGTCTGCCATTCTGTTCCTTAACCATGCTATGACTTTGTATAGCAGTATTTTTGGAGATTGGGCGGGAGTCACATAGAAAACTTTTATAGTGTGTGTTTTGTTAGTATATGTGTGTATAAAGTAAACTAGTTAAAATTTGGAATGATCTGGAATGACACGAGTAAATAATGACAGAATGTTCATTTTTGAAGGATCTATTCCTTTAATATGAAATAAGGCCTGCCTTTGTCAGATTAAAACTCTAGAAAACTCCAGTACACCCTACTCTCATATATAAACAACATGGATGGTCCTTGGCTGTTTACAGTTCATGGTCTCCTAAAATGATTAGATTTTCAACGTTTCAACAGCAAAAGCAAGCGTTTCTAGATTATCAAGATTCCTGACGCATATGATGAAGTCAGAGGACACTGCGATTGTTCCAGGTACTTAGTCGGCAGATTGAGTGACAGAATCATGTGTTGACATCCTTATCCAACCAGTCTGACAGGGAAAATCCACTCTGCACTTTAAGTTCTAAAGAATGGAAGCACAGTTTATGCTGATCACTTTTTATTCTTATTTTTGTGTTTGCAACAGGCGTCTTTGCCAAATGGTATCTCGATGCCTCCATACCTTGGGTGAGTATATTTTTACAGATTTAATGACCAGTATTACTAAAGTGCACTAGCATTTAACCTATTCTCTGCTATCACAATGCCTGTTTTCCTCATCAGGAGTGGGAATCCCTTTGCCACAATCAAATTACGGCCCACTGTCACAAATGACAGATCTACACCCCACATATGATGAGACTGCATGCAGCCCCTGCCCTTATGTAAAGTGGTGTCTCAGAGGTTTTGCCTATGTTGATTGATGCATTGCAGATATGGCAGAGGAACCGAATGAAAGGGTTTTCTGTAACATCATCAATTTTAATCCTTAAAGTTTCTGAAAATGAAAACCAGCAGATTAAAATTTACAGGAGGCAATATTTATAAGAATTTTAGACTTTGATTAAATTATTATTTTAAATTGTAACGGGATTCATACACTTGAGTTTCCAAGAAAATGCAAAGCACCAAACAGGCTCTTGAATAGCTATTTTCTGACCATATTGGTCCTCTATGTTTGAGGCCTTGTAAAGGTAAACCATAATCACAAATGTATATTTTAAGATTGGAGTACTGCAGCCCCTGCTTAGAAACATGTCACATAACCGAATCATAATCCAGTGAAGTAGTGGGAGGTTTGCCAGTTGCCAAATTGTTCTGGGTTAGTATGGATTCAATTTAGGCTTTTTTTTATATATATATACAGTATCATAGTTTCATTGTTTTAAAACACTGATGTATTCCTTATCCTTAACACCTTTTTCATGTTTAAAGGAGGACCATGTAAAGACACTTAGTTGAATAGTTTATTCCTCGTGTTAAAGATGAGTGTGGTGTGTAGCGTTTAAATTATTTTTAGTGGCACAGTTGAATGTTGGCTTATTTGGCTTTAGCTGGACATCAGATCAAACTCATGAGCATTCTTCACTATGGAAGAGAAATCTTTGGGTCATAACTAAATACATGAAGTCTTGTAAGCTTGTGTACATGTTGTCATGTAGCGGAAACCATGTATTCTTTCATACCTTTTTCTATTTGTGTTTATTGATTCATTGCCCCTTTTCTTTTCATACCACATTACTCCAAAATAAAGATTTATGTCTGTTTTAAATGTGTTGGATATTATTTTACCGTTGTTCTGTTATATATTCTCTGATAATGCTATTCTTAGTAGTAGCTTAGTTGTGATGTTCCTTGAAGGATAAAGGTGAATAATTCTGTACTGATTATCATATTAAGTCAAGTCAAGTCACCTTTATTTATATAGCACTTTAAACAAAATACATTGCATCAAAGCAACTGAACAACATTAATTAGGAAAACAGTGTCAATAATGCAAAATGATAGTTAAAGGCAGTTCATCATTGAATTCAGTGATGTCATCTCTGTTCAGTTAAATAGTGTCTGTTCATTTATTTGCAATCAAGTCAACGATATCGATGTAGACTAAAGCAACTAAGCAAGCCAGAGGCGACAGCGGCAAGGAACCGAAACTCCATCGGTGACAGAATGGAGAAAAAAACCTTGGGAGAAACCAGGCTCAGTTGGGGGGCCAGTTCTCCTCCGACCAGACGAAACCAGTAGTTCAATTCCAGGCTGCAGCAAAGTCAGATTGTGCAGAAGAATCATCTGTTTCCTGTGGTCTTGTCCTGGTGGTCCTCTGAGACAAGGTCTTTACAAGGGATCTGTATCTGGGGCTCTAGCTGTCCTGGCCTCCGCTGTCTTTCAGGGATGTAGAGGTCCTTTCTAGGTGCTGATCCACCATCTGGTCTGGATACGTACTGGATTCGGGTGACTGCAGTGACCCTCTGATCTGGATACAGACTGGATCTGGTGGCTACGGTGACTTCGGAATAAGAGAGAAACAGACAAATATTAGCGTAGATGCCATTCTTCTAATGATGTAGCAAGTACATAGGGTGTTATGGGAAGTGTTTCTGGTTCCGGTTTACCTAATTAATGCAGCCTAAAAATCCTTTAACGGATTTGGATATTAAAAACATATTGGTATGTTACGTGTAAGCCAGGTTAAAGAGATGGGTCTTTAATCTAGATTTAAACTGCAAGAGTGTGTCTGCCTCCCGAACAATGTTAGGTTATTCCAGAGTTTAGGCGCCAAATAGGAAAAGGATCTGCCGCCCGCAGTTGATTTTGATATTCTAGTATTATCAAATTGTCTGAGTTTTGAGAACGTAGCGGACGTAGAGGATTATAATGTAAAAGGAGCTCATTCAAATACTGAGGTGCAAAACCTCACGGCCTTTTTAAGTAATAAGCAATATTTTAAAATCTATACGATGTTTGATAGGGAGCCAGTGCAGTGTTGACAGGACCGGGCTAATATGGTCATACTTTCTGGTTCTAGTAAAAGCTCTTGCTGCTGCATTTTGGACTAGCTGTAGTTTGTTTACTAAGCGTGCAGAACAACCACCCAATAAAGCATTACAATAATCTAACCTTGAGGTCATAAATGCATGGATTAACATTTCTGCATTTGACATTGAGAGCATAGGCCGTAATTTAGATATATTTTTGAGATGGAAAATGCAGTTTTACAAATGCTAGAAACGTGGCTTTCTAAGGAAAGATTGCGATCAAATAGCACACCTAGGTTCCTAACTGATGACGAAGAATTGACAGAGTAACCATCAAGTCTTAGACAGTGTTCTAGGTTATTATAAGCAGAGTTTTTAGGTCCTATAATTAACACCTCTGTTTTTTCAGAATTTAGCAGTAAGAAATTACTCGTCATCCAGTTTTATATATCGACTATGCATTCCATTAGTTTTTCAAATTGGTGTGTTTCACCGGGCTGCGAAGAAATATAGAACTGAGTATCATCAGCATAACAGTGAAAGCTAACACCATGTTTCCTGATGATATCTCCCAAGGGTAACATATAAAGCGTGAAGAGTAGCGGCCCTAGTACTGAGCCTTGAGGTACTCCATACTGCACTTGTGATCGATATGATACATCTTCATTCACTGCTACGAACTGATGGCGGTCATATACCGGCAAGTACGATTTAAACCATGCTATTGCACTTCCATTGATGCCAACAAAGTGTTCAAGTCTATGCAAAAGAATTTTGTGGTCAATTGTGTCAAACACAGCACTAAGATAAATAAAATAATAATAAAACTAATAGATACACCCATGATCAGATGATAAGAGGCAGATCATTTGTAACTCTAAGGAGAGCAGTCTCAGTACTATGATACGGTCTAAATCCTGACTGGAAATCCTCACATATACCATTTTTCTCTAAGAAGGAATATAATTGTGAGGATACCACCTTTTCTAATATCTTGGACAGAAAAGGGAGATTTGAGATTGGTCTATAATTAACTAGTTCTTTGGGATCAAGTTGTGGTTTTTTGATGAGAGGCTAATAACAGCCAGTTTGAAGGTTTTGGGGACAAATCCTAATGACAATGAGGAATTAATAATAGTCAGAAGAGGATCTATGACTTCTGTAAGCACCTATTTTAGGAGCTTAGATGGTATAGGGTCTAACATACATGTTGTTGGTTTAGATGATTTAACAAGTTTATACAGTGGAACTGTTCCTCAGGGGGTCTATAGTGCACTGTCTGATGTGATACTGTAGCTGACGGCTGAATAGTTGCAATTTTATCTCTAATAGTATCGATTTTAGAAGTAGTTCATAAAGTCATTACTGCTGTGGTGTTGGGAAATGTCAACACTTGTTGAGGCTTTATTTTTTGTTAATTTAGCCACTGTATTGAATAAATACCTGGGGCCTGTTGCACAAAACTAGAATAAGGGATTAAACCAGGATCTTGGAGATCCTGGCTCAATTGATCCGTAATCCGGTTGCACTTAAGCTGGATAGGGGGCAGGAGGATATGTTATGGCATAAATTACCATGGAGATTTATTCTGTGGAGCTAGCCTGCTCCAGACCAGGCTAAATTCCAGGATCTATTTAATCTCATCCCTAATGTCAGTCAGCAGTCACCACAAATGGAAACCAATAGTTATTTCACTGCTCACTATACATTGTTATCACATATAACTAGACCCACTGTCATTATTAAAACGTTTGTGATCATTAATTTCAATCATTTTGGATAAATAATGATTTTTAGATGATGTTCCTATCATTAGATAATTTACAGTTTCCCATAGACTATAAGGCTATATATAAAATGATAGAATATTAGGGCCACAGAGGGAAAAAAAAGACAAGTCATAATATTGTAACCAGTTGTTTTAAAGGAGGACAGTTGTTAAAATGACAGATGTGGGGCATTTCGTGAAATTGTACTTCAGTATGGTTTCATAAACAAAGACATGCTGATGTGCCAGAATATTAAGTATCACATTGTCATAAGTATCAAAACTGTAAAAAAAAAAAAAAAAAAGTAGCTTTTCTGCAGAAAGAACCAGCCTCATAAATTTATGACTATCCTTTTTCCTCAGTGTGGCCATGGTACTCTGTCATATAAACAAATACACATTCCATATGAATATAAAAACACAATGTGTAACATTATGTTCCTTTATTGAATAAGGACAAAACAAAGCAGGTAATCCAAGCACAGAATCAAAGCATATTATACAAAATGATACATACACATTCAAAGGTCTGTATATAACACACCCTGCATGTCTGCACACTAAAATAAATGCAGGACAAATCCATACACATCAACTGAACAGACAAATGAATGGATGCAGTAGCCTCCCTGCAGCCTTGTATTACACACAGTATACCGCACAAACATCATAAGAGGCCAAATTCGTAAAAAAACGAACCCAAAAAAACCCAAATTCCTCTGCCACCGCAGGACATATTTAACCAAAATTGAAAGCACACATACTAACTAAAATAATTCAACACATATTGGTCCCTCAGCAGCCGACCACTGTCGTCATCAGGGAAGATTGCCGGATTGTCCCAGTCCATGGCTGGTGGCACTCTGGGGGCCCTCTCCTTCCTCAGGCAGGCCACATTGTGGAGGACAGCACAAGCCACAGTAATATCACATGCCCTAACAGGGCTGACCCTTAATTTGTGAAGGCAGTGAAAGCGTGCCTTCAGGAGGCCAAAGGTCATTTCAACTCTGGCCCTGGTCCTGGCATGGGCATGGTTGTAGGCCTGCTGTGCTTCCTGGGGGTCTGTGAAAGGTGTCAGGAGAAAAGGCTGGCAGCCATACCCCCTGTCTCCCAGCAACACACCAGAGAATTCACCTGTCAACACAAAATCTCATCATTACTACCTCATAAACACAGTGATATTCTTGACACAGCCATGATGGTTATAAATAGGGGTTGTGTGGCTTACCTTGTGATAGGCACTGATAGATTTCAGAGGCCCGAAAGATTCTGGAGTCATGGACTGAGCCAGGCCATTTTGCCACAACATTGCTGATCACACAGTCAGCATTGCAGACCATCTGAAATCATAAGATGAGGAATATTACACCAATCAATGCACATCACTGGCAATGCAGAGTGTTCGTCAATGGACAATATCAAAAAGTTATGTTCACCTGAACATTAATGCTGTGAAAGGATTTCCTATTCACAAAATCGGCCTCATGGGCACCTGAGGGGGCTTTTATCCTTATGTGTGTGCAGTCCACTGCACCAATGACATTGGGGAAACCTGTCACACAAAGTAATGAGTATCCTACTATGTGTTAACAGTTGTCCTGTAATTTGTAGATCCTCTTACCTGCAATCCTATAGAACTCCTCTTTGATGTCACAGAGTCTTCTGTGGCCAGGGAAGGAGATGAAGACATCTGCTAATGCTTTGATAGCCAGACACACACTCCTTATTGTGCGGCAAATTGTGGCCTTGTTCAGCTGTTCTGCATCCCCCACTGAGTACAGGAAGGCTCCACTAGCAAAAAAGCGCAAGGCCACACAAACCATTTGCTCCACACTCAGTGCATGGCTCCGTGCAGTGCGGTGCTTAATCCTGGGACCCAGTAGTCTGCATAGATACCTGATGCCATCTGCAGAAAACCTGTATCTTTCATATAGATGGTCATCAGGGAAGGCCAGTGGGTCCAACTGGTCCCTGAAGACCCTTTCTCGCCTGAAGGCTCTCCTCAGCAGTGCTTCAGAAGTGCTTCTTCATCCACCACATCTCGCAAGAATGGGCATGCCATTGTCAGAGCAGAAAGGAACACACAATTTTGGGCCTTCATATAGGCTAGTGGCCACACCTGGTGCTGGGGGGGTGGGCAAAAGATGCCGGTGCCTTATAACGATGACTTGGTTGTACTGATTGCTGGGAAAATAAAAAAAACCTTAGAAAGATGCCACCGTCCTGTGTGCTCACAATAAGAGCTCATATGTCATGGCTCACTTGACTTTACGAGAATATACCTAATTTTTATTTTGAGCTGTGTCATCTTCTTGGAGCTGGGGGAGGAAAGAAAAATAATGATTAATACATTTGTGTTACAGTTAGCATACAGTGTACATTGAAGGCATATCTCACCTCCCTCTCAAGTTTTTTTTATTTCAAGGTCCAGTTTCCTAATTGTCCTCTTTTTTATTTCGGACTCCAGTGCAAGATTTTCCATCTTTTTCTTCTTGTACTGAATGTCTATGTCTGCCAGTTCTATTTGGCGCCGGAGGTGGTTGCCATACAACTTTCTGATAGCTTGTGAGCTCTGTGAACACAATACAATTAGCGCAGCTGGAATTTGGCAGGATGTGGTGTCCTTTTATTAATACTCACTATGTTGCCAGGCTGGTTTTCCCACTGTATAGCATCTGGGTCCTGTAAAAGAAATTAGATTTTTTGATTTTGATGAGGACTCACCATTGTAGAGTAAATAGTACTTTCACAGTCTTAACATGATACCTCATGCCTTCTGGAATCCAGAGAGATGGTCTCCTCCTCATCATCGTCTCCATCATGTGCTGTTGCTGCTGCACTGGGGCTTTCACCCGATCACATTTAATCGGATTCATATTGAAGCTAGTAGACAAGACATGCCAGGCCTACAGTATGCCTTTGATGGAGTACTCACTGGATCAGCATCGTCTGGTGCTTGTGCTGGTGGCTCTAACAGGAACACAGTGCTGCCAGACACTGCAAGGCAATAGGTAAACCAAAGTCAGACAGTCCAAATTGATTCAATATGAATGTGGTTGTATCCCATGTAGAGATGGAAGGACATACCTTGAATGAAGCGGGTGGCATCTTGGGAGGAACCTATGCTCGTCTCTTTCCCCCCAGGGATCCCCTCTAAGACGGGCCTGCCTTTATTTAGCTCCAAGGCCATGTCCTCTGCTGGGGTAAGGTCAGCCTTTGGTGACCCACCACCCGTGCCTTGTCTGTGGGTATTCTTTTTCACTGCTAAAACAGTACAGACAATGTGTGAGCAGGCACCTTCTGGGTACAATATATGCTTGTGCTTTGTTAAATATTAGTCAGGGACCATACCATTCTGCAGAATGTTCTTGTATTTGATTTTGACCTGCTGCCATGTGCGCTTTGGCCCGTTCATGTTTAACCACTTCAGCTGTTATTTAGATTTTTTGAGAATTAGGCATATGCAATATTGGACCCACCGGTGGGTCCCCAGAGTTGATGTGGTTAATCTACATCACACGCACACACACACACACACACACACACACACACATTCTTTATCACAAGAACATTTAATGGAGTCACACTGCAAAAAAAGACTTGGTATTTTTGTCTTGTTTTCAGTAAAAATATAAAAAAAAAAAAATCTTAAATAAAGATGTATTTTCTTGATTTGCTAAATGACCCAGCAAAATAAGTATAGTTTAGACAAAAAATATAAACTTTAAGTAAATGTGTGCTTAACACAAGCAAAAAAATAAAAAATCTGTCAATATAATAAGAAAATTTCTCTTGAAATAAGTTTACTTTTTCCATAAACACTTAATTTTAGAAAAGTTCTCTTGTTTCACTGGCAGATTTTTTTGCTTATTTTCCTAGGTAATTTTGCTCAAGAAAATATTTAAGATTTTTTTTAGATATTTTTTTTTTACTGAAAACAAGACAAAAATACTAAGTAAGAAAGACATTTTTGCAGTGCAGTGAGCAACCGACCTTGGGTCCTTTGAAAGGCGCTATATAAATTAAAGTGATTATTATTATAGCTCATCTATTTATTCAATTAAATTTTATTCATATAGCACTTTTCACAATTGTTTCATTCTGTCAAAGCAGCTTTACATTAATAAAAGCAGGAGAAACACACAAAAAAAACGGTGGACAACATAAGAAGCAGAGTACAACGGCTAAGATTAAACCGTACTGAGCGTAGTAACGTTAAATAATAATGTAAGGCTTTAATAATAATTTATCACAGCTTTATACAGTGTGATGGAGTTACTTCACACAATTTCACTCATATTTGCAGTGCATTTCAATTAAAAATTTAACCGTTTCATAATTACAGTACAACTGCAGTTTTGGAGATATTAATTAAATATTTAAATTGTAATTGTGATGTTTCAGCGGAGCGGTGAGTGTGTAATTGTGCACTACTTACGCATTCAGGCGGTCTGCAATACTTTGCCACGCTTTTTCTCTTTGCTTTATCACTGTGGCGGTGTTGCCTTTCTTCTTAATTATATCTTTTACCTCCTCGTATGCCTCCATGAGGATTTGTGCTTCCGACGGGGAAAAGTACGCGGCTCTAGTTGCCATGGTAAATCAGTTAATCTGTGATCTGTGGCGGGGTCTATTTGAGTGAGCCGTGAGCACGCACCTATCCAGGATTGGTTTCACCTGGCTTAATGAATCCGTGTCTGCTCATCCTGGCTTGGTCTTTGTGCAACCAATTAAGCCTGGACGCACATGTTTTGGCTTCATTGAGCTCAGCTGAGTCATTTATCCCGGATGTCTTAATTCTACTTTTGTGCAACAGGCCTCTGGGGTTATGTTTGTTTTCTTCTAAAAGAGAAGAAAAGTAATCTGATCAGTTTTTATTGCTTTTCTGTAGGATAGGTTACTTTCCCGCCAAGCAATACGAAATACCTCTAGTTTTGTTTTCCTCCAGCTGCACTCCATTTTTCGGGCTGCTCTCTTTAGGGTGCAAGTATGCTCATTATACCATGGTGTCAAACTGTTTTCCTTAACCTTCCTTAAGCATAAAGGAGCAACTTTATTTAAAGTGCTAGTAAAGAGAGAGTCCATAGTTTCTGTTACATCATCAAGTTGTTCTGAGGTTTTGGATATGCTAAGGAATTTGGATACATCAGGAAGATAACTTAAAAAGCAGTCTTTTGTGGTAGAAGTGATGGTTCTTCCATACTTGTAACAAGAAGTAGAATTTACAATTTTGGCTATATTAAGTTTGCACAGAACTAAATAATGATCTGAGATATTATTATTATTTTTAATTTTCGAATTTATTTTCCCCATACACTATATAAAAATATATGCTGTATTGGCTAAACTGGTGCAGGTGAGTAAGAAATCTACTGTGTCCGTTGTAAAAAAAAAAAAAAAAAAAAAAAAAAAAAATTCCGATTTTGTTATATGGGTTTGTTTTGAGGTAAGAGTTTTCAGTAATACCAGCATGTTGTAAAACTGAATCATATCATAGAGCAGATAACTGATTAACCTCAGCACATTTTCTGTAGTCAAGGTTGCGCCTAAAAACAGCCAGCTATATCTGTGTTGGATATGTTTCTCTTAATCAGACCTTCACCTTCAGAAAAATATCCATACTTTGATGCTTTGTCTTTTTCGCTGTTACCTCAAAACATCACCAGTAAGGCATTAGAATACCGTTAATCACAATATTGATTAGCAATCTAGTCTTCCGTTTAAATATATGCGTTATAACAATGGTGCTAGTCAAAAAAAGTAATTGGGTGGTGTTAAGTGCAAATAAGTTTAATAATGTTTTAAGACCTCCACCCTTTTGAGAGAAAAAAGGGAATGTTGCAAATTGCTTCGATTTTGGAATGTTTTTTTCTCCCTCTCCCTTTTAATGTTTAAAATATATTGTTATTTGAGGGTGTATTGATAGAGATAGAAAGAGAGAGGGAAGTTAGTAATAATAATATAACATGTAAGTGTTAAGAATATGTTTGTTATCACAAGTTTAACGGAAAGAAAATGTGTAGATGGGGTGTATTCTCTTTGGGTGCACCATAACAACTTCTACCATCCATCCCATTATGTTTTTATACAGTTTACGGTTTTAACCTGTTTTTATTATACAGTCTGTTGTTTTAACGAGTTATTGGCGCCCCTTGCCGGGCCGATAATTTGCTGCCAGTGCAACAATCAGGAACTTCCTGTTTGGGACCTGGGGTGTTCAATATCGTGCATATCACAGGCAGACTTCGCAAAGCCGAAGGGTGTCAAAATGACAACATAAGCTAAGTGCCTACAACTTTGACACAGATAAGGTATGTAACTCTGGCTACAGTTGATATATTCTGTCAGCTATACTGAAGATGCACCTTCCATGATTTTTACCTTCCTGTTGTAATGTACACATACCTGTCATTTCAAAATGTTTCTCTTCTGGTTGTAACATAGTCGTATTCCAGTTTTTGACAGATAACATGCTATTGTCAAGTACTCTACACGCTTATTGCTTATGTGCTGTCATTGCTAAGTTAGCTAGCGTGCTATCCCCGGCATTATCACTGCATCAACACACAAGCGTTCAACAACAACAACGTGCGTTCTCAAAATATATTTCTTCAATAACGTTTCTAACATTTTGAACTTAACTAACAAATAAAGTTTACAAAAAACACGTTATTACCACTGTTAATACATGAATGGTATCCTGTTAATCCCATTTTTTTATTTTACCATGGTATCTGCCATCGTAATTACTACTTACTTACAGTATTAATATGATGGCATTTTGTGATATACCTTGCAGTGCTGATACAGTAATTAAAAGCAGTAATCATTCAGTTCCATGGCATTACAAACTCATACTGTAACATGCTTAAACATGGTTCCACCACAGTAGTGTTTTGTAAGGGTGTTCTGTGGTTTAGTTGGAGCTTTTTGGTGTATTGCAGAAAGCATGGGTTACTGTTACAGCTTAAAAAGGCAACAAAATAGCAGTTGTTAACAGGCAGTGTTTTGGCAGCATGAGGGACAGTAATGAGGATCAGCTGACTTCAAAACTGCTGTCAAAGCAAAGAAAAGAGTAGGCACTAGGCAGGAATTTCTTTCTTTATTCGAGAGCAATTCACTTTGTGTCCTTGTTTTCTTCGAAACATGTTTGTAGCCATAAACTGTTGCTGAAGTGTTTGTTTTTTCTTAAAAAAAAAAGTTTGTGTGTCTTGTCTCTTGCAGCAGGGTGCATCATGCCGAGCTCCCTCCTGTGGGCAGTTGATGTGTATGGGAGGGTTTATAGTCTTTCGACAGCGGGACAGCAGTGGGAGCATTGTCGCGATGCCGACTTGGAGTTCAAGCGTGTTGTGGCTATACAGCAGTGCTGCTGGAGCATTGCCTGTGACCACCAAATCTACCTGTACGTCCATGCAAGTGAAGTGCCCATCCGCTACCAAGAGGAGACATATGAAAACCAGGTGTGCTCGCAAGTAATATACAGACTTTTATAAGTATTTGGAAAAAATCCAGCAACTCATTTTTCAACCAACAAGCAGAAAAAAATATATACAGGAAATGTTATCAAATAGAGAGCCCATGCAGAGCATCATTGCTGTATGTTTGGGCCAATAAGTCTTTCAAATATCTGCTGATTTGGCCTTTTTAGTTAGTTCAGGTTTTACAGTCATGTAGTGTTACTCCATAAAAACACAATAATATTAATTAATTAATAACCTGTCCATATGCAATTATTGAAAAGTCTTTAAGACTGGCATTGGCAAAATTTATACAATTAAAATTAAATAAGAATGTAAAAATGAAAGAGGTCTGTTATGTCTGTTATGCATACGAGGGCTTTATTTTTGTTTGATAAAAATACAGTTATTTTTACATTTTAAAATAACAGTTTTTAATTTGACTGTATTTCTTATAAGAATTTATTCCTGTGGTGGCAAAGTTGAATTTTCAGCAGCAGTTACTTTTGTCTTCAGAGCTACATCATTCTTCATAAATCAATCTAATGTGCTAATATTTGATGCTCTATTAAAATTTCTTATACAGCTGTGCTGTCAAATAATTTTGTGGAAATTTATATATTCTTTTTTTTCTCACTTTTGACAAATTTAATGCATCTGTGATGATGTCTAATATATATATATATATATATATATTAAAATTAAATTAAATTAAATGTATGCATTTAGCAGACGCTTTTATCCAAAGCGACTTACAGTGCATTAAGGCTATCAATTTTTACCTATCATGTATTTCTGGGGAATCTAACCCCCAACCTTCCGCTTGATAACGCAATGCTCTACCACTTGAGCTACAGGAACGCATATATATTATATATATATATATATATAAAATCTTTTAAAAAATATTAGCATTTATTTATACAAAGAGTACATGCTAAAAACTTTGCACATGAGGTTTGAACTAGATTTTATCATAAACACTATTATTTTTCATTAACCCTAGAGCATTTATTATCAAGTGAGACTCACTTATGTGTTTCCTGTTCCCTGACAGAGGTGGAACCCTGTAGATGGCTTCTCGGACCGGCTGTTGCCAAGTGACCGCTGGCAGTGGAGTGATGTCACAGGGCTGAAGCACCAGCCTCTGGGTGACTTTCAGCTGCCCTCTGGAAACTGGGAGTGGGAGGCGGACTGGCATGTGGATGAAAACTTTGGAGGGGAGCCCACAGAGAAAGGGGTCAGTATTGAAAAATCATTAAAAAAAGTTATTTCACAGCTCACACTTGCTTTAAGCCATAGCTGATCTTCTTGGTTTTTTAGGGATGGACATATGCCATTGATTTTCCAGCTATTTACACAAAAGACAAAAAATGGAACTCTTGCGTGCGACGCCGCAGATGGATACGATACAGAAAGTACAAGGCACAGGACACTTGGGTCAAGGTGTGTACCAGCACAAAGGACTTGAAAGCTATTATATATCTTAGCTAGTGTTTCTCTTTAATGTTGATGGAAAAACTTATCTCTGTGTGTCCTTGAATTTTATATGTGAGAGCAGATCCCCTCAGAGCAGACTGGGTCTCTTCCTGACCCGTTTAATGACATCACTTGTGGTGGTTGGAAGATCACTGAGGAGCCCAGAGGGTGTTTGTCACTGTGGGCAGTCTCTCTGCAGGGAAAGGTCAGAGCTCCGTTTGTCCCCCATGCTTTTATAATTTATAAAATGTTCAGTTCTTACAAAGCTATAGAGAGTGCATGAATTCTTGGTTCTTAGAACTCAAATGAATTTCCATTTATTGACAAGAAGATCATTTTTATTTTTTTTATTTTTGAGTAGGTGTGGTTCCGGTGTGGCATCAACCACCATAATCCAGAGGGCTCCGTTTGGGAGGAGGTGTCAGTACCAGGGGAGGTTGTGCAGATCAGCTGCGGCCCAGGTGACCTGGTGTGGGCTGTCCTGTGGGAGGGTGATCTGCTGGTCAGAGAGGGCATTGGAAGAGACTGCCTGAAGGGTGAGTGTAGTGGTGCAGTACACTCAAAAAATTGGGTAGATGATAGACATTCTATAATATTGATGTAATCACAGGGTCATCATGGGTCACGGTGGAGTCACCAAACACTGAAGCAGCTGCCACACACATAGCTGTTGGTGTGAATGTAGTGTGGGCTGTCACTAAAGATCATAAAGTAAGTTGTATTTTAATTAATATGATTTTACGCTTACACATACAGTGGTGTCCAAAACCTGAGACCACTAATAAAAATGCTTCTGTTTCAATTTATTAATATATTTTTTTTAAATACAAGTTCATTTTTTTTTTTTTTTACAAATTCATAATGTATTGTCTATATTAGAAGAATATAGAATGTACACACTACTGTTCAAAAGTCTGGGGTCAATTCAGAAAATTGTTAGAAATGAATACATTTCATTATCTAAGTTGCATAAAATTGGTCAAAAGTTACAATAAAGTATTTTTCATTGATACAAATATTTCTATTTTAAATAAATGCTGTCTGTCTTTTGCATTTTCTATTCATTAAAGAATCCTAAAATGAAAAAAAGTGTCAAGCAACATAACTGATTCAAGATAATAATAAGAAATGTTTCTTAAATTCCAAATCTGCATGTTATAATGATTTCTAAAGAATCGGGCTATTGGCATCACAGGAATAAATAACATTTTAAAATATCTTAAAATAGAAAACAGTTATGTTTATTATGTTAAACAGTTTTGTTATATTTTGCAATATTATAGTTTTTACTGTATTTTTGATTTGATAAATCCAGCCTTGATGAGCATAAAAACTTACCATACCAAATCTTACCAACCCCTAACTTTTGAACCAATATGTACTTTTTTATTTTTATTGTTACACAGCTTGTTTTTCCACATCTGCTTATTTCTAATAGGTCTGGATTAGACGGGGTGTGAATTCTCATAATCCTTGTGGTTCAGGTTGGATAGGTATGGTTGGAGAGATGGCCATGATCAACGTGGGTCTCAATGACCAGGTCAGAGATTAGTCATGTTTCCTCTCATTAATTCCTGTCTCTGATGTATGTTTTACATTGAATAACTGTACTTGTGTGGTACATATTTCAACTTAAAAAGCAGAAAAAAGACTTTTGAAGGATTAACCCAGAAACTTTCATATGAATCAGTGTATTCATCTATGAGATATAAGGATGTAACGATGCGAGCCGGTTGAACATCTATACAAATATGTGACGATACAAATCGGCTGAGATGTTAAACGAATCGCGATACATTTAAGGGTTGGGAGTTTATATAAGTGTATCTTTGATGAGAACTGACTGTCTTTAGAAAAGTTTAGATTGTATTTTCTTTTCATCTTGACTTTGTATAATGCATATCAAAGTAGTGTTTATAAGCACAGGACTGCTTTGTTTACAGCAGTCACCAAGTACTTCACAAAACTAAAGTCAGAGCATTCTGTTTTTGTTTAAAAATTTTAAATTATACAAACTAATTTAGATTAAAAAAAAACTTCTAATGTTGCATGTATACAGCGTCGTTGTTTATATGAATAGAGATTTATTTGATTAGATTTGGGGTTTGTTTAAAACATTTTATTTAGTTTTGTTATTTGACATTTCAATTTCACAAATAAATGTGCAGTATTTTGTCCAATCAATAATAAAAGACACCTTTTCATTAAAGGGTTAGTTCACCCAAATAGCAAAATTATGTCATTAATAACTTACCCTCATGTGGTTCCAAACCCGTGAGACCTCCGTTTATCTTTGGAACACAGTGTAACTTTATACACGAATGTACAAATATTGGTGTGTTACAATACCAGATATTATGCCCTATGCATGTATTCATCTAAGTATGTGTTTCTAGTGAGAATTATAAGTTCTGAAGACATTTCAGCAGTTATTACACTGGGATCTGTGAAGGTCATCTGATGTGTCTCTGTGCTCAGGTGTGGGGTATTGGTTTTGAAGACCGGGCCATATATTTCCGCCAGGGTGTGACTCCCAGCGAGCTGAGTGGGAAGGCTTGGAAGGTTGTGTCTGTGCCAAGAGATAGTGAACGTTCCCACTCTAGCGCCAGCGCAAGCAGCCATCAAAGGTTAGTTAATTTTGTCCATAGGCGGAGGGTGAACCAACTCCAGGGTAAGGCTAAAAGCAGTCAAATGCATTAAACATCATAAACCACTCTTTTTAGGCAACAACCAAACATGGGTGTTATGTAGGATAATAAAATATGTTTAATGGCACTGAATTTGTATTTAACGTTATTACAATTTATTAAAAACATTATGGACCCACTTTATATTAAGTGGCCTTAACTACTATGTACCTACATTTTAATTAATAATTTAGTACAATGTACTTATTGTGTACATACATGTTTTTACATTGTACTTATATTTAAAAAAAACTACATGTAATTACATCTGTATTTAATTTCTGTAATTACATTTATAATTACACTGTTGACCCATACCTTACACCTTAACCCACCCTTAAACTTACCCATACCTCCAACCCTCTCCCTAACCTTACCCCTATCCCACCTCAATAGCAGCAAAAGTGTTTTACAATACAATATGAACACAATAAGTACATTGTACTTATTTTTTTATGTAAGTACATAGTTGTTAAGGCCAGCTAATATAAAGTGGGACCAACATTATAAATTGATAATTAGGCTATATGACATTTCCTTTCCACAGTTATTCAGCAAATAAATTATATAGACAATGACATTATCATAACTTTGATCTATGCCGAGTTTAAGCACACTCAAAAAAAAAAAAAAAAACTATGGTTATAAATCACTGAACCTATATACACTGTGATATTAATCTCTTATATTTTACATGCATCTGTGCTTTGTTCATGATGAGAAATTTCACGGAATTCAGTCTTGTGACAGTCCCATTGACTGCCAAGTAAAATACACTGTCATGGTCCAAAAAGTATGAAAGACATTGTCAGAATAGTACTTCTGTCATCAGTGGTTCAACCTTAACATTATGAAGTGACGAGAATACTTTTTGTAAGTGAAGAAAACCAAAATAATGACTTTATTCAACAATTCCTTTGTCAACAGTCTTCTCTGTGTCTCTCCATATCACCGTATGCTGTGTATGCTCTTCAGCGCATCGTTGTGGCGCGGCTGATACAGAAGAGCATATGCAGCATACGGCCAAGCTTTTACTGGTTTGGAACGACATGGGGGTAAGTGTTTAATGACAAAATTTTCATTTTGGGGAGGAGTATCTCTTTAATTTGATGCCTATATCGACACTATATTGTGCAAGGGCTTTTTTGTCCAATTTAGTGGCATTCTTGTCCCAAGTCCCCATGGCCAGGGGAAGGCTAAGCCTTTTAAGTTTAATATACCAAATATTATATCAAATATATATATATATATATATATATATATATATATATATATATATCGACGTGATTCCTAACTTCTGGTGCTGTACTTGTTAACAATGTGTGTCTTTACGCCTTACAGCGCTGGTTGTTTCTTTGGTGGTGAGGTGCGTCTGCAGTCCCAGCCATCAGTGATAGGTGTTGCAGACCCAGAGATTGAAAGAACTGAAGGTGAAGTGGTCCCAACACCTGAGATGGGGGACGCCCCTAAACCATGCATCCCCAAAGTGACCAGTGATAGCTTCATCTCAGAGCTCGTATCTGACCGTGAAGGCCAAATCAGTCGCGGTGACATCCCCTCAGCTGGCCCATCTATTCCTGAGGAAGATCACACAGTAAAAGAGGTGGAGGACAGGGTTTTCCCTGACCAGGTTCTGTCTCCTAGCCAATCAAGTGGGGTGGATCCTCAATGGAGCAATGTTGACTTAGAGGAAGCCCAGACGCACATCACATCTGGACCTGAAGACGCAGCTGAAACCAGCAGCCTGTCCTCTGTAGCCTCCTATATCTTGGCCCTGGATGAGCCTTATGGGCCAGATGAGCATCCAAAATGGGCCTGGGTTAGCGGTGGGGGATGTTTGGTTGAGTGTCACACACAGCTCAACTGGTTCAACTCATTTACAGCCACAGGTCAGCCAGGTGTCATGTAAGGCTGCATGATGTATTGAAAGAAAATCGATATTGCGACATGGCGTAGTGCAAATGTCAAGGTTTAAACAATTTAATATACGCTTAACCGGTTTCAAAATGAAGTGCAGCATTTACACAGTGCTTCAACTTCTGGAAATAAAGAAACTAGAATAGAAATATTAGTATTACAAATATTTTTATTTTATTTTACTGTATTCTTTACAATATTATTACAAGATGTTTCTTATTTTGTTTATTATGTTGAATTTTTTATTTCATAATAACAATAAAAAAAATAATTATTTCATAGTCATATTGAATTGGTCAAATCGTTTTTTGTTTTTTGGGCAATATTTTAGGAAAGCAAAAATCATAATGTCACATATCGTGCAGCCCTATTACCATCCGTGTAACTGAATTTGATGATTCGTTTTGTCCTTGACTGTGCCAAATGTGATTGTCTCCTCAGCCCTAAACTCCTCCATGCAGGCCGTGTCTCTGTCCATCACACCTGCACAAACGACAGAATGGCGTAAACAGATATTTGAGCAGCTCAGTGAGCGTTCCAAGAGAGAAATGGAGAATTTCAGGCATTATGAGCAGGCCATTGAACAGGTAGTCCTCACACACAAAACATTTGTGATCTCATTTAATGTTTTTTTCAATACTAACAAGCTTCGTCATTTATCTTTTTTTTTTTGGATTATATCCAGATTGTTATTGATATAGCAACAATAAGTGTTCATACAAGTGCTCCAAGAGTTAGATCAAAAGTCAGAGCAACGGTTACAGTGACCGTAGTCAGTATATAATTTGATGACTCACACCCTGATTCCTGTTCTTCTCATAGTCTGTGTGGGTGAAGAAGGGCACCATGCAGTGGTGGAGAGACTGGAAACCTCATAAGTGGGTGGATGTTCAGTTTGCACAGGAGCAGTTTTCAGGAGCAGAGGGCAACAAAGATGGGATTCTGTTCATCTACTACACCTTCAATTATGAAAAGAAGGTAACCTCGCATCTGTTATGGAATCAAAATGGTAGTTTTGTGGATTTTAATCCATGTTTATTAGTTTGAGGCTATCTAGTAAGGTTAGTGTACTGCTAAAAGTTGATACAATTATATATATATATATATATATATATATATATATATATACATATTTCCTAAACTGCTTTTCGATTGGTCAGAATTTACGTGCGGGAAAATTCCAACATAAGAAGAAAAGCCAGCAAACAACAAGGAGACAACACAACTATGGAGAGAAGACTGTGCGGGCTGGTTTTGTCCCTCGCTTGAAAACAACGTTCTAATGCACTGCAAACGGCGAGCGGGAATCGCTCGTAACTTCAAGCGGAGGCGTGCATTAATTCTTCTTAACTCTGACATGCTCATGGTCATGAGACCAAATTTCTATGAGGCTCCGCACCTCCTCTCTACTCCAAGTTTGTCCACGAGCTGCCATGCTAAAGTGCAGACTGTCAACAAACACTTCCTCATCCCATAATGCACAACGCAGCTGACTACAGCAGCTGGTTTAGTCCAAAATTTTTCAGTACTTTTTGCAGTTGGGTCTATTTGAGGTCGGATCACATTCTCACCACAAACGAACCGCTCCAGAGTTCGTTTGAAAGCGTACCGAGACCACCTCTTCAAGCAGGTCCCGTTACGCTTGTTTGGTCCACCTTTAGTGCACACCCGAGTGCGATTGCTGCTTTCACACCTGCCCAAAAGAACCGCACCAAAGGGGGAAACGAACTCTGGTACGATTCAACCAAACTAAATGAGGCAGGTGTGAAAGCACCATAAGTCGCATTTATTTAGAACCAAGAGAAAACATTACCATCTACAGTCGCGAGAGGGCGCTCTATGTTTTCAGGGAGAGGCTACAGGAGCACTGAGCAGCATAGAGCGCCCTCTCGCTGGTGTAGACGGTAATGTTTTCTCTTGGTTCATTTCTCTTGGTTCATGTCAAATTAATTTTGATAAATAAGTCGCACCTGACTATAAGTCGCAGGACCAGCCAAACTATGAAAAAAAAAGTGCTACTTATAGTCTGGAAAATGCGGTATATATACACACACAAACACACACACACATATATATATATAGGCACAAATTTACCTTTTCCCTACTGGCAAAATGGACCACAAATTGATTACACGTTATTATACTATAGCTGAAACCTAATAAAAGTATCTAAAATGTACAAGGCCTTGATACAAAAACATACAAGGCCTTGATGACCATTTCTTTAGGAAATGCACAACTGATAAAATATTTAATTTTAAGAAATTAATACTTTTATTCAGCAGGATGCATTTAATTAATCAAACATGATAGTAAAGATGTGTAATTTTACTCAATATTTCTATTTCAAATAAACGTTACACTTCAAATTTTTTGCTCATCAAGGAATCTTGACAAAATGTATAACAGTATATCAGTTTTATTAATATATCATAATAATATTGTTTTTGTGTCTTTGTAAAATAATAATAGTAGTTTAAATCAATATTAATCAAAAAAAAATTCTTTCAATTGAAAAATCTTATAAACGTCAAACTTTTAAATGGTAGTTTATATGAACATAAATCTGTGCTTGTAGAGTGATTTTATGTGGTCTCTAGATTGACTTATTTGATCAGTTCAACCCGTTTTACCTTTGCTTTGAGTCTTTTCTGTTCTCTCTCTGTCCAGTATCTCCATGTGTTCATTAATGAAGTGACAATCCTGGTGCCAGTACTGAATGACTCCAAACACACATTTGCCATCTATACAGCAGAGCGAACCAAACAGAGGTGGCCTATACGCCTGGCTGCGCCCACAGAGCTGGAGATGCACGACTGGGTGAGGAGAGAACGTTAATCATGGGAAATTGATTCTCAACAGCTTGCACTGCACTTTGTGAATTTCTTGCTATTTAACTGACAGTTTGTTTATCCTATCAGCTGGCTCTGCTCAGTGTGTCCTGCTGTGACTCTAGAGGTATTCAGGGCCCTCCCTCAAAACAAGCCATCTGGTCGGTCACCTGTAAAGGTGACATCTTTGTGAGCGAACCCACAAAAGAACTAGAGGCATTTCTCTACCCTACACCCTGTGATCAGATGTAAGAATCAGATGATTGATTGATGATTGTTTTCTGAAAATAAGTGATTCTTCAGTCAATGGACCACTTCTGTACCTTGACAAGCATCCTAATTAAAGGATGGATTATATTACCTTCAAACTTTTTTTAAGAGTCCTAAAATGTTTTATTTTTAAGCTTGTCCCCCATCCAGATATTTAACTACTCTCAACTTTTTCATAAAATTTTTATAGTAAATGTATTAAGTTTTAAAATCAAGCAAAGCTACAATTTGACTAAGAACATTGTCTCACCAGAACCACTGGGTTTTTCCAAAAACCTCTGAAAAATGTAATAAAATAAATTATATATATATATATATATATATATAACATCAAAAGATCCGCAAAATCACACATTAAAGTTAAATTCACTTGATCAAAAAGTCTTCATAAATTTGGACATAGATGAAACATAGTTTAAAGAGGTCAAGAATACCTAATTAAAATTTAGTGTCAGTGAGTAAAAAAAGTAATAATGTGAAATATTCTTAATCATAATATTATTAACTTAAAATAAGTGTTTTACCAATATGCTTTAAAATTTAATTTATGATCGCATACTGTATATATCATGTGATGGCAAAGCTGAATTTTCTGCAGCTATTTCTTCAGTGTCACATGATCCTTCAGAAATGAATCTAATATGCCGATTTGATGCTTAAAGGGTTAGTTCACCCAAAAATTTAATTAGCCAATAAATTACTCACCCTCAAGGCATCCTAGGAGTATTTGACTTACTTCTTTCAGACAAATCCAGTCAGAGTTATATAAAAAAAAACTGTCTTTGATCTTTCAAGCTGTTTAATGGCACTCAGTGGGTGTTGCAGTGCTTCAGTCTAAAAGAAGTGATATAAAAAGCCAAATAAACGATTAGTACATTTTGAATATGGATATTTTCTTACAAAAACACATCGATTTACTACAGGAGGCCTTTGTTTACCCCCCAGAGCCATGTGAGAAACTTTTTATTTTGGATGGGCGCTTTTTATATCACTTCTTTTAGACTGAAGTACTGCAACACCCGCTGAGTGCCATTAAATAGCTTGAAAGATCGAAGACGATATACGATAACTCTGACTTGATTCGTCTGAAAGAAGAAATTCATATACACCTAGGATGCCTTGAGGATGAGTAATTAACTTATTATAATTTTTGTGTGAACTAACCCTTTAAGAAACATTTCTTATCATTATAAGAAATGTAAACTTTTTTTAAGGATTTTTAATATAAAGCATTTATAGACAATTTACAAGTCTTTGTTTTCACATCCTTACATCCTTATTTTGCATCCTTACTGAATAAAGGTATTGAATTCTTAAAATAAATTGTAAAAAAAAGAAGAAAAATAAAAAAATCTTTATCATGGATAGGTTCTGGCATCAAGTCGGAGGGCATTTGCGTATTGTTGAGTCCAACAGTCTTGGTGTGGTGTGGGGGATTGGCTATGACCACATTGCCTGGGTCCACACAGGAGGCTATGGAGGAGGCTTCTTCCAGGGTATATGCATCACCTCTTTCTAAACCAATCAGTGTTTTTCGTGTATTTTAATAACACAATGTATTTATCTTACACACACAGGTTTGGCAAGCAGCACAGATCAAATCTACACACAGACTGACGTGAAGAGTGTTTATATCTATGAGAACCAGCGCTGGAATCCTGTCACTGGTTACACTAACAGGTTAATTCTGAGTGTGATGTTTGTAATCCAGGATTGTTCAGTATGCTCTCTGCTGTGCCTCACTGTTTCTCCTCCAGGGGTCTCCCTACTGACCGTTACATGTGGAGCGATGCCACGGGTCTGAAGGAGTGCACTAAAAACAACACAAAACCACCCTCCCCCAACTGGACTTGGGTTTGTCCTGTGATAAATTTCCTCCAAATACATAAAGAAATTAACTCTGAATGACATCCAGCTGCTTCATTGCTGCAAACCGTTGTATGTGTGCACACTCCCTAATATTTTGCAGGTGTCTGACTGGACTATTGACTATGCTGTGTCAGGTGGGACAGACAGAGAGGGCTGGCAGTATGCAGCTGACTTTCCTGCGTAAGTTATATTGTTTATTAACATTGCCAGTGCATCTTATAACATAAAAAGCACAATCTTCAAGTGTGAAAACTAGCTAACTCTTAATTTTTCTGAATGTATTTACCTTTCTAGGTCATACCACGGATATAAAACATTGAAGGACTTTGTCCGCCGCAGACGTTGGGCCAGGTATCTAGCACTTAATGTAGGGGACTTGATTGTAAAGATAAAAGGATTAAATTAGTTAATTATTAGGAATAAATTGATAAAAGGAAAATGTGTTTCTGTGGCTCAAATGGTAGAGCATTGCGTTAGCAGCACAAGGTTGTGGGTTCGATTCTCAGGGAGCAAATGTTAGATAAAAATCTTAGCCTGAATGCACTGTAAGTCGCTTAAGCATCTGCTAAATGCATTAATTGAATTGAATTTTTTTAAAGTGTAAAAAAAAAAAAAAAGTAAATTGGCTACTGTTAAGTAGCCAATAGAAATATTTATTAAGTGTTGGTACACTGCCTTAAAATGGTAATCAATTTTTTCTAATTGTTAAATTTGGGTCCTATCACCAATTCTTAACCATCATCTTCCACCTTAGAAAGTGTAAACTTACAACAACTGGCCCTTGGCAGGAAGTCCCGCCTATACCTTTGAGTGACATCACAATCCTGCCTTGTGGACCAAAGAGCACAGTAGAGCAGGTGCCATTATGGGCCATCAGCAACAAAGGAGACGTCTTGTGCCGTCTGGGTGTCACTTCACTTACCCCTGCAGTAAGAGCCAAGTTCCTTATTTGTTTTGTGTAGTGATGAATGATAAATATCGGCAGATATTTAATGCACATCTTGTCAGTAAAGTTCTGTAATCAGCGGCAAATCTCTACATGTGCATGATTTCACGTACGTGTAGAGATTTAACTCTGATTACAGATCCGGCATTACTGACAAGATTTGCATTAAATATCTGCCGATATTTATCGTGCATCCACAGTTTTGTGTTCAGTAGTTCCCATGCAAATAGTGTACAAATACTTCACAAACAATACCCAGAATGATGTAAGCCTGACTGATGACATGGCTTGATCCCAGGGGTCGTCATGGTTACATGTTGGAACCGACCAGCCTTTCAAGTCGATTTCCATTGGTGCTGTCCACCAGGTTTGGGCCATCGCTAAGGATGGCTCTACGTATTTCAGGGGCTCTGTGTCTACCCAGAACCCGGCAGGTGAGGGAAAAACCTTCTATCACAAAGCCTGTTTATGTATGACCCTATGAAAATTCAACAGAACATACTTGTCTCTCACTTTAGATTTTAATGCAAGTCATTCCTGTCATGCTGATGTTGCAGCATTGCTTGTATTTCTGCAGCAGCATTAGAAAGGTTTGATCTGTTTGCAGGAGATTACTGGTATCACATCCCCTCTCCAACCGGACAGAAGCTCAAACAGGTGTCAGTGGGTGGGACGTCTGTATATACAGTAGATGAAAATGGTACACCTATACATGTCACACTGATAAAAAGGTGTTAATACATCAGTGGCCACTGATACTTTTCAAAAGTGGGGAAGCGCAGATGTTACTAATCAATGGAAAAATGTGGTATTGCTATTAAATGCTTACCTAATGACTAAAATTACTTTTAATTTAATCAATAATTGATCAAACTTAAGGTTAACTGTATTTTTACAGCAAGATGCAAGTTAATGATTTTTGATATTATTATTTATACATATTTTTAAAGAAATCAATTATTTTATTCAACAAGGATGCTTATATAATTATAATGTTAGATAAAAAAATGCATATATATTTCAAATAAATGCTGTTCTATTTAACGTTCTATTCATCAAATAATCCTGAAAAAGTGTCACAGTTCCCAGCACAACTGTTTTCAAAATTGAAAAAAAAAAATAAAATATATATATATATATATATATAATTTTTTTTTTTTACACTAAATCAACATATGATTTGTAAAGAATCATGTGAAACTGAAAACTGGAGTAATGAAAATGATACTTTCCCATCACAGAAATAAATTGCATTTTAAAATATAAAAGTTATTTTAAATTATAATTTCACAATATTATTTTTATTGTATTTTTTGATCAAAGAAATACAGACTTTGTTAGCAGAAGAGACTTCTTTCAGAAACATTAAAAAAATCTTACAGACACCAAACTTTTGAATGGTGCTGTATATAATACAATACTAAAGCTAATATATATGGACTATATATATATATGTGTGTGTGTGTGTGTGTGTGTGTTATATATATATATATATATATATATATATATATAATCTAGAATCCAGTCTAAAGCAATCAACAGTTCTATACATGATGGTTTATTTAAAACTGTCAAATATAAATTGACCCATTGTTATAGTTATGATTCTGTGTATGGTTTTGTGTGAGCAGGTAACCTGTGGTACAGACATGATGTGACCCCCAGTTTGCCTCAGGGCTCATCATGGGAGCACATCTCCAATAATGTGCGCAAGGTGTCTGTGGGACCTCTGGACCAGGTCTAGACCATTTCCTTATTACGAGTTATTGCAGTCTAACTACTGCAGGTTCGCTGCTCTGCTTAATGCCTTAATGTTTTGTTGGGGGGTGGGGTGTTTCCCCAAGGTGTGGATCATTGCTGATAAGGTACAGGGGAGTCACAGTTTGAGCTGTGGCACTGTGTGTCGCCGGCTGGGGGTGCTGCCGAATGAACCCAAAGGGCACTCGTGGGACTATGGCATTGGGGTGAGGACTGCTGACATTTTCTTCATGCTCACTAGTCACTAATAGTACTTTGCAGAATGGATAGAAAATAATAAATCATCTGTTTCTTTCAGGGTGGATGGGATCATATAACAGTTAGAGGAAATGCCATGGAGGCACCTCGCATCCAGATGCCATCCCTGACTGACAACGGCAGCACGTCCACTGCAAATCAGTAACCAGCCAGAGGTGAACGGAAACCGAGTGGGCTCAGCGGAGCTCTTTACGCTAACCCTCTCTGCTGTAGCCATGAATTGTTTTCTTCCCTTCTGTAGCGCTTCTCTGGTACAGAGCAGAATTACTCAATCCCTCTTAACAAATCGTGTGCCTCACAAGCAGAGCACTCTGTGTTTTTGTTTGTACCTCCACTGAATTCACATTTTCTAGTTATCTTGAAAGACGTTTTCTTGTTGCGAGGGCTCTCTTGGATATTGAAGCCACTTCCAGTAATGCCCTCTTCCTTTTTAACACTCCCATCATTCGTCATTATGATTTTTACTCAGTACTTTTGGTAAGAGGATCTTAATTTTTTTTTTTCTCATCTGTGATAAAATCACAATTGTCCATTTGCCTTTTTGATCCTTTATTTGAATCCGGGGCATTAAATACAAAAAGTCACAATGTAAGCTACTGAAAGTACATTACAAGCATTTTATATTGAACATTACACACAAACAACATTTTTAAATAAACACCTGCTTCTGGGAATTTTCCTGCTCGGCTGCAGAGCAGTTAAACATCGGTTTAAGCCATTGGTCTTAGAAACTTCCAAGCAGGTGTGATTTTGGAGTTGGTTGGAGCAAAACTCTGCAGAGCTGTGGCCCTCCAGGAATTGAGTTTGAGACCACTGGTTTAAGCGTAAAAGAGTCTGTAATACTTTCATCATCTGCTTGTATTGGGTTATTGGTTATGTTCTTATTCAAAGCTGAGACAGCACAGTGGTTTTGCACAAATACACTACTGCTCTGAAATCTGGGGTCAGTAAGATTATTTAAATTTTTTTTAAAGAAATTAATACTTTCATTCAGCAAGGATGCATTAAATTGACTAAAATGACAGTAAAGGATTTTATATTGTGAAAGATTTGTTTCAAAAATAAATGCTGTGCTTTTGAGCTTTATTCAGAATCTTTGAAAAAAAACTTCACCGTTTCTAAGCAGCACAACTTTTTTCAACATTGATAATTGTTTCTTGAGCAACAAATCGGCATGTTTAAATGAGTGAAGGATCATATGGCAATTTCCACAATATATTAGTTTTTACTTTGATCAAATAAAAGCAATGGTGAGCATAAGATACCACAAAAAATCTTACTGACCTTTAAGTTTTTAATGGTAGTGTAAGTTCAGACGCTTATTCAGCTTTTGTCACTGATGAAAGAGTGCAATATTTTGCACTTGAAAATGTGAAGACAATGTTGTGAAACATTTCTCAGGATGTCAGCATATTTCATTTCATTCATAGATATATAGGTGGTTTAATTCTGGTTAAAGGCAGCACATTTTCAGAAAGTAACAGTATTTATAACAAATCTTTCCAAATGGTTGGGAAAATTGTTAGGATGAAAAGTTTGTTAAATTAAGTTATGTTGTACATGTGGATGTATTATTTTAAATATTTATGGGTAATTACGGTCCTAATGTGAAACTGCATCAATTATGTGACATCTTTAAGGGCATTGTTTAAGGTTGCTTCTGTACATACAAAGAAATGACATGCAGGCATGAGAGAAACCACTGGAAAAAGAAAAGGATAATATAGTTTTAAATTATTCAATGTAGACAAATAACGGGGTAATGAGTCATTATTTGGGTACAGTAAACTCCTCTCAGTTTCATATGTGTATGGTCTGTGTCCTCTGAATAAATATGAAATCTGCTCCAAAACATTGCATTTTTTAATATGAAATACTCACCCTGTTAAAGGGATAGTTCACCCAAAAATGAGAAATCATATGACTTAATTTCATGGAACACAAACATTGTTTTTTGTTTGTTTGTCCATACAATAAAAGTCAGGAGGTCCAGTGATGATTTGGACCCCATTGACTTTCGCCATATGAGCAAAGCATCTTCTTTTGTCACAGAGTGGGCTAAAGTATATTAATGACCAGCACACTGTGTCCTTTCATAATCCAAAGAGTTACTGCTAGCAATTTGGCAATGATAATGGCAAATAACTATTTTATAAAAAAATTTATGAACAACATAATCCGTGCATATTCTGTACATAAATTAGCTTGTTTATGGACCAGCTTTAGCTTGTAAACTCTGGGTTATTCAAACAGACCCTTTTGTTAGTCTTCAGAGCTGGTATTTGCCATCATGCATGTATCATGCACGTATTTACACAGCGCTCACTGAGTCCGTGGCAGTGTGTGTTAGCTGCCCTGGCTGAAGCTGTGAATGTGGCTCAGGTAGTTAGACAGATCCTCCTCTCCCTCCTCCTGTAGATGCTGTTGATAACACTGCAAGAGCCGGGAGGCGTTAGTCTCCATGTGACTGGCATTTGACATGCCCAGGATGATTGTGGTTAAGGACTTGATGTAGTTCTTTGCCAGTGTGAGAGTCTCGATCTTGGAAAGTTTCTTGTCTGTTTTGACATGAGGAATGGCCTCCCGTAGGGCCTGAAAGGCATTGTTGAGTTTGTGCATCCTCTGCCTCTCTCTCTCATTACTCTCCAGCCTGCGGACGTTGCGTTCCTTGGCGCTGCCGTGCAGACGCCTGCGCCGCGTACCCATGCGGGAACCGCCGTTCCTCTCACCCCTCAATGTTCTCCACGTCCCACCCAGCCTCACGGATGCCTCTGAACCCTCCTGCTCGCTGGAACCTGGCTCTGTTTCCAGTGTAAAGTCTGGGTCGTCCTGTTCTGCCCAAGACTGTCTGCTCCGCTTTGTCCCCTTTCCTTTGGACTTCATACTTGACTCACTCACCCACACCCTGGTGTAGGCCCTAGGATATTATCATTCACATTTGATTGGAGGAAATAAACATGCAAAATAACATTATATATCTATATAAACGGCTGTAATGAAGTGGATACTGAAAATGATTAATTACATCTCAAGTGCTCTCTGAATTCTTGGTAAGCTTTAGCTTGTTTTAACATCCTGTAGGCTACTATCTGTCTGTTTAGATTACAAGGCATTCTTCCAGATAATGTGTAATACCCTTCAATAACGTAAGTTACACCAGTGTTAGTTACACTATGGTAGTATCTCATTCATCCCAGGTTAACTGCTATCTGTTCAAAAGTGTGAAACTTTGTCAGAAAATACAGAAAAATCTACTATCGATAATGAAATACAGAAAAGTCAACTATTCATAATGACATTGATATTATTAAGCCATAAATGCTGACATAATTAAACTAGATTCATCAATGCACATTCATGTTGTCTCTATACGTTGTGTCTTATAAGCTGTCAATCATCGCTGGTTTCTGGGGTGGGGAGGGGGGTGGGATAGAGTTTTTGCTTACCTCAAAATAATATTCCACCAAACTCGTGGCGATGTCTGCGCGATAAGAGGCTTGCGATGATAGTTGACGTGTGGCTCTGTGGTCGTCCTGACAGCCGCAGTCAGAATGAAATGATAACGGTCACGCGCTCTACCTGGTCCTGCTCGACGTCCACGTAGCGCTTTTGTGGCCAATCAAAGGAGGGATCCGCTTCGTCTCGAGTCACCCATGAGTTGGCACAAGCATCGGAAATAACGATCTGAAACTTTGTTCACGCTTTCAGATGGTAAAATAGCGGACTGTGATATAGCTGCAGCTACTGCAGGTGGTACATAGTCTACAGTGAGGACTATAAATGCTTTTATTTTAAAGTATAGCTGTGCACGGAGTTACCAATGCAAATCACAGACTGTTGGATTACATTAGTGGGGACTTTCCATTGATCAAGTTGATGTAGCTTAGAAAGAAAAGAAAAGAAAAGAACAATATAGTGTTGTAATATATACAATGGTAGCCTAGGTAGTTTCATGCACAAGTTTGAATTCGAAGGTTGTATTATTTCCATGGTACTTTATCAGGTGAAACACTGTCTAATATTTGCTTAGACCTTTGCATTTCAAATGGCCATATCATTTAAACACCTTCTTGAGCTATATGGTTCTTTGGTTATTATTATTATTATTGCTGTTGTATTTTGGTATAGCCTACATGTGTGTTTTGTCAAAATATCCCTGTAAGGATTATTATTATTCTTTTTCTTATGTTAAAATGTGGAGACACACTGTTTTAAAGTCCTTTTTGGAACCTTTTGTACCTCTCCTATAAGTATCAGGCTTCTTCCTGGAACCTTTATTTGTAGGAGAGTAGATGTGTGCAAAGAACCACCCTATTCATAAACTGTGCTATCAGACAGATCAAACACAGACATGTTTATTTTGTACCTGAGTACGGCGAACCTGTTCGAAGAGTGCCTGCATTAAGAGGAGTCCTTTTGTTCTCATTCGAATCTTCAGTTGTGTTTAATACAATATTTGCAGCATTGCAGAAGGACGACTTGAAACATAATTTTGCATAAGGGATGGATACACATTTTTTATATTTTACATAATAGTGAGACACAAGTAACGTGGCGCTGGACAAACAGGACATTTTCGCATAGTTTCTGGGAACACGTACATTTCACACCTGTTTAATTCACAGCAGATATCCGCTTTAATGTTCCCTCCCCCACGTCACTGATGGCCTTGGTCGAGCAGCGTTGGACACAGGCTGGGTGAGACTGACTCCCTGTTCTGGTCTCAGAGCTGAGACTATGGAAACAGTTTCTATCCCAACCCTCAGTTTATTTAGTGTGGAACCTCCGGTATATACACCACTTACACTGATAACAATCTGCCTGTAAGCAAAGTGCTACAGACAAAGCTTGAAAAACAAAACCATGCTCACAAACAGGCTTAAAAACTAGAAGTAAAGAACTTCTGACCATTCTTACATGCAAATCCATCCAGGTATCCACTGTAGTAGTAGTAGTAGTCTAGTTTATCAGCACTTGGTAGTAGCCTACTGATATATTGCACCCCATGCATAACGCACACTTTTATAGTTTACAACTGTTCAACATTGTGTTCAATTTCAAGATAACTTTTTGATTTGCATATTCCACACAAAGGTATCTTTAAAGTCCTGCTCAAATTTCCCTTGAGTAAATAAGTCACTCATTAGCAACCCCATGCTAAGCGCTACATTCCAGCGAGGGGAGACTGTGAGATGTAAATGACCAATGAAAACACTGTCAGAAGCTTAAAAGGGTGTTTGATGAGAATTTAAGGCCATAAGGGACCATGTACACAAACTATTTTGATTAGTAAACAAACATAATGTTTTATGGGTCAATCAAGGCCCAAAGCTCACAGCTGGCTGCCTTCAAGGCTAAATGCAAAAATAGCTGTTTAAACATGGAGCCTTTCTCTCCTGCTCTGAACACCTGATGTTTCTTCACACAGAAGAGTGTTTAAATGAAGTCAAAGGTAAATTGTTTCATTGAATGAATGTTTATTTGAAGGGTTAGATGATGTCAGATATGAAAACTGCTAATTAAAGAGACCTCATTTTGTTTCCAAACCCTTATGAAGTTGTCTTCTACGTACACAAAAGGAGATATTTAGCAAAATGTTCAAGTTGCTCTTTTTCAAATGACACTTATTGGTAACCTGGGGCTTTAAAGCTGCATAAAAGCATTGATTTGACTTGTGTGGTCTATATAACAAGTGTTTTGGAGTGATGACGTAATTATGTGAATTATGTGAAGGTCACCATGGTCAAAAGAGCAGCGTGAACATTCATCCTGAATTTCCTGCATCATATGAGTTTGAAATGGCATGAACTAGACTAGACCAAAATGATCTGGCATGCTTCATCCAATAACATTATGCTAATAATGTTCTCTGTTTTGCTTCCTCACAATAACGTGATGATAAAAAAATAAAAAACCTGACCATCTAATTTTAGTGGTTATACACACATTTGATTTGCTAATCTGACCTGTAATGTGAGCAAATAGATCACCCATTGATGTCATACTGCCACTTGTGTCATCATCTGTGATCTGACTGGACACAACAGCAGCCAGGGACTAGTGTATTAAAGCCTGACTCACGCAGCATCATAAAAGGGGAAAGAGGGGACAAGTCAGTTTTTCCATGACCCAAAAGCTGGTCAGAAGAGAGTGGGAAAAGTACAAGCTGTTATGTCAGTATGGCTTGAACAGATGCTAAGGAAATGCATCTTCATAATACACATACAGAAAACATCTGCCTATATATACAGTATATATATATATAAATATATAATTGTGATTTGTTTGAATCATTTAATAATAACAAAGCTTATTTTTTTATAATAATACAAATTAATACTATAATTCTTTTTTTTTTTTTTTTTACTTGTGCCCATCCCACATTTCTGGTAAAGATCATTCACTTTTCTTTAAGAATGGCCTGTAATATAAACCATTTAACTCATAATAACATTTTGCAGACCATGCAAACCATTAATAACCACTGATAATTATTAATAATAACTATGTAATGACTTTCCACTGACCAGATGAAAATTAAAAAATTATAATTTAACAGTAACATAGACTTTTCTGCTTTTGAGAGAAAAGCAGGTCAGCATGAACCAATCCTGCAGCTGTAAGGGGATGCTTCAGAGCTTCAGAAGGCATGAATATGTGCAGTAGGTGTCTCCACCTGCTTTGTAGCGTTGGTTGTTTTCTTTATTAATGTGGATTGTGTCAAAACAGGAAATATTCTCTTGCAGCACACACACTCTAGCCTCCGTGCATTACTTGGTAGCAGTAAATATTTGTCTAGCAACACAAGATCTTCTGTTATGACACTTCTTCTAACAGGAAACCTGTAAAACCACTTCACGATCTATCGTTCAGCACACTGTTGGAACCAAACAGGCTTTATATAATTTTCTTAAATTTCAGTTGGCTTTCCTGTATATGTGTGCTGGTTTAAACTTTGTATTTGACTTAAATGTCAGCAATCAATTGCACAGTGCATCTGACGTATTTGGGGGTATATTAACTTGCTTCCTTTTCACTGGTGAGAAGTGATCTTTCTTGTGCAGGCCTGTAGCAGGAGCATTGAGCATTGAGACTCCAGATAAAGACATATGAGGGCAAATTAAATCCCTATTTTTATTTTATTTATTAATTTATTTTAGCTGTGAGGCTACTATATGATGTTTCAGTGCAGAGGGTGAAAAAGCTTTGAAACTTTTTACATTTGACTGAGAGAGAAAAGTCCTTTCAGCAGTTATTGCCAACCACAAAGGAAAAGCTCACCCAAAAATGAACATTTGCTTAAATTTTTCTCACCCTCAGGCGATTTAAGATGTAGATTAGTTTGTTTCTTTAACAAAACAGATTTGGAGATATTTAGCACTGCATTACTTGCTCACTAGTGTATCTCCTGCAGTGAATGGGTGCCGTCAAAACAAGAGTTCAAACATCTGATAAAAGCGTCACAATAATCCACAAGTATATGACTCCAGTCTGTCAATTAATGTTTTTATGAAATACAATAAATATAATATATAAAAAAAAATAAATAATGTTTTATGAAGTGAAAAGTTATGCGTTTGAAACAAATCCATCATTAAAACATTTTACCTTTAAATCACTGCTTCTGACCAAAATACAAATCCTTAAAATAAATCAAATAAAAACGTTAACAATTAAAATAAAATACGTGTTTTTTTTTGTGTTTTTTTTGTTTTTTAAACAGGCAATTTTAATAATATTAATAAAAAAGCTGAATGATGTCCAGTTAAAAAAAGTACAAATTTCTGGATAGGTGTCCATGAAAGTTTACATGACCCTTACTCATAGACTATGGGGGTACGTAAGACAAGAAAGCTTTGAAAACACTGATTCAGAGTTACCGAATCCCTTGATATATCAGTTTTATTAGTTGATTCGGTAAGCATGAAAAACCAGGGAAGTTCTGAATCCTCAGGTAAACAGTTTTTACAGATGGCCAAACGGCCGTACAATCATGTGGAATGCATCAATTATTTTCTCTGGCCCTCTTACTGCAGTGCTTGAATAAATATTGCTACCAAGCATCAGCGAATGCGCAATAGGAAACATTTCCCCACCGTTGTCACTAGGCAACCATGAAACGGATGACTCAGAGAGCTGACTCAATAGGTACTGTGACGAAGTCAGTCAAGAAACACACACTCATTCACTCACTCACCATCTGTATTCACAGAGAGAGGAAGTCTCTCAGTTGAGGTAGAGAACTAATCCCTGCTTCTTTACCTACTGGCTCAACACCTCTGTGTTCAACAGGTGTGTGTCCATCTTCTGACAGCCTCCACCCAGTCTTCTCCACACCCTGTAAATAAATACAAACATACACCAGCAAATACCTACTTACTCGCAAACTTCGTTGAAACAGCCACTTTACAAATAAAGATCCTACATTAATTAACTAAGCATTTTAGCACATTTAATGAACATGTATTCCACCTTTATCAGCTTGCCAATTTCACTAGCTAAATTAACTTCATACTACGTGCGATTAAGCATGTATAAAAATGCATAGATCATTTCAGTGCAAGTTCATACTACTGAATAATCTGCAGTACACACTGTATACTGCTTACTAATTTAAAAAAGTATATATATATATATATATATATATATATATATATAGTATGTGGGAACAATGGGCGTTATACAACAATGTTTCGACATTGTTCTAACAATGACCTCATCACATTGCAAGTGAGTAGCATCCTTTATAATCTTGAAAATAAATATGGTTATTTTTTGTAATTCAGTCTAATAATCATATTTTAACATTTAGGATTCTAATTAAATTGCGAGTAGTGAAAAAATATAACTGTATCATTATTTACATTAACTTGTCATACAGGAAATGTAATGTCAAGTCAAGCACAATGCATCAAGGGATATGGTATTTTAAGAGTTGTGCTATGTGACTGCAGAGCTTCTTTTCTGCAATGATCCAAAGCCAATGGAAAAACATATTTGGGTTTTTGTTAAGGGAACCAGGGCAATGCTATATTTCTGGAATGGCCTACAAAAATGTGTCATTACTGCAGAACTCTATACAGAGTGTGACTAAACAATTAAACAGTTAATACTTGGTTAATATGCAGACTTCATTCTCAATCTGTTAATTAGAATCTTGCATCCTTGACTTCACACCTCCACTTTCCTCATTAACAATTACTTAATAGTAACTGTTAAGACTGATGTAGTTTGGAATCGGTAAAATGTGCTTGGAAAAATATATGACTTGACTAATAATTATGCACTCCCTGTAGTTTTGTAGAAGCTGTTTTGGTCCTTTTCTTTATTGAATAAGGAGTGACTAAATAAAATAACAGCATTTGTTTAGACCAAATTCCACAAAGACTTCCAGACTCACCTCAAGACTCGGTCTGTAAGGTGTTGTGCTCTTTGTCGTGCATTGAACTCAATCAGACAAGGCCCTGCAATGGGGTTGAAACAAGGCAAAGTGTGGCGCCCTCTGCAGGACATTATCCAGAAACACAACCTCAAACTTAGGACACACAGTGGTCAATTGTGAACACAACATCTTATGGAAAATAATAATGGAATCTCAAACTGACTTTTTATTGCATTGTTGCAATTTATGCTTTTCACACACACACACACACACACACACACACACACACACACACACACACACACACACATATATATATGAACAGTAAGTAAACAATGTAAGCATCTCTGCAGAACATAATTGGCACGTATTTGGCACGTATTTGTTGTTGCTATTAAGAGTGAAATATATTTTGATTATACAAGTATAAAACATCAATTTAGCCTAATACCACCACCAGTACTGAGGCATCTTTGCTCTGCTGTCCGACTGTGTGTGGACGAGGGAAGCTCCAGCTCTGAGGACTCATGCACAGGATGTCCATGGTGCTCCTCTGGCAACAAAATCACTGATGCTGGAGTTTGACTCAACACACTCATTCAGCATCAGGATGTTGTTCCCAGCTGGCAACAGATAAATGCACACGCATATACACATATTCATCAGGTCTGAGTGTGCAGCTGGTAGTTCAATCAGACGCATGACAAGAAAGTACAGGGCGCTTCGGGTTTCTTCATCGGGAATTTCGTACACTTGTCATGGTTTTGCTCCAAGCTTCTGAAACCGGAGGCCTAATAGCTACCATTAAAATAACCAGCTAAAAGCACTTAGACAGAGAAATTGGAGCAGATTTAATAAGAGATTATTGCTAAACCAAATCCTTATGTCATGCCCTGGTGCTGTTCATTTCAAAATATGTTTCTAGAGACTAAATACCAATAGCTCTTTGTGATATAAATGAAATCTGACTTATCAGACTTTAGAAACCATGAGACTAGAGTTCTCAGATAAATCATCTGGGATCATTTTTCACGCTTCTCTGTCTTAGAGGGGAATGTGCTCACCCTGAAGGAAGTTGTTGCTCTACAGACCTTGTAAGGGTCCCGAAGCCTAGCATGCTGCCAAAAGGGAGGAGGTTCACTATTTTAAGTGGGTTTGTGATGATCTTCCCACCAAAGTAACACTCCACAAAAAAAGGGGCCCAGAAGCTCATGCTATCCTTTTACACATGTAGAGCAGAATCATCATATCCCTCAAACAGATGATAAGTGACACCAAGCAATCCATGAGAGCTGTGTAATTGGACGCCTTTGGGCTTATTCTGAGCATGCAAATCATAGCCAGTGGCGCGGAGAGTTACATGCCCTACTACAACTGCAACTTCATATGTCTGGAGCCCCAATGCATTCTGGGTAGGGGACAAAAATGAAACGTCAGCCTTGGCTGTCGTAACCTTTTTTGGAAAAGTATGGAAGTGCCTCGTACAGCAGCTCTGGTGTACAGACGGCCTGAATAGTGTGAGTAATTCAAGATGGATTTGTAAACACAAGTATATTACCACCTTCTGCTTAAATTAAAACACATGTTGTACATTGCATCATTAATTTATGTGTTTATAAATCAGCCCAGGGGCCTGCCAGTAAAATTTCAGGTCATTTGAATTGAACACAGAATAAATATCACCACATCATTTCATTTGAAAATGACCATATCATTTTCTCAGTTTTAGCTCAGCATGTAAACTTCAAATCCCTCTTTTTTATTTAATAATAATAAAAACATATATATTCATTTAAATATTGTTTAAATTAAACATATTTTATTGACCCCTGATTGACCCTACCCTGATTAGAACAAACAGTAATTTAAAGGGGATGTTGGTTGTTTGCCATTTAAATCAAATATTTAAAATATAAATACCTTAATATTCAACTGTGCAGCAAGAGTCCCCATAGTGCATCCTAAGGGGAAGTGTCTTCATGTGTGGCTCTAAGATTTCAAATACAACTTGACAGAGGATTGAGAATACAATCTATTTTAAATTATTTCTGTTTAGCTGCCCAGGAGATTGCACATACATGGGCAGGGACGTTCGGTAGATTTCTCTATATGCTGTGTCACTATAATTTAAAAATAAAGAAGCGCTGTCAGTCTCGGCAGTCTGCCTGCCCTTGCTCTGCAATCATGGATCAGGTTTACAGGTCCTGTGGGTGAAAGGACATACAGACAAAATGATTAATGTTTTATTTGATATTCCACAAATCACTTTATTCAGAAACACTATTGCAGTATGTACATATTCTGAGCTGCGTTTATGCATTTACATTTATCAGACACTTTTATCCAAAAGTTTTGTTTTTTTTTTACCTTTATGTGTGTTCCCTGGGAATTGAACCCACAACCTTTTGCACTGCTAATGCAATGCTCTACCACTGAGCCACAGGAACATTTATGCAAAAATAAAATTATATATGCCCAGTAAATTATATAATGAACACAGACCATATATCATAATAAACTATCTGCTAAATAAATAGAAAACCAGTTATTTTGCAAAAGGCACCCATAAATCATTGAAATCATCTGGATCAACTTGTCGTGAGTTTCATTAATAACTTTCATTAAGCATGTTAACTCACATTACTACATGATACAATACTAATCATATCATTAGTTTCATTTAGTCTGTTGTATGGTGTGATATAGGAATGTATGGCAATAAAAGAAAGAAAGAAAGAAAGACTTCAAAGGAGATACATTTTTAAACAATATTTTAATTAAAGATCAAAATAAATCCTATATAATAACATCTTTTTTTCTCCTTTGATATTGAGTCTAAAGTGTTGGCTCACACATCTGCAACCTTTGCCCTATAATCTCTAATACTGGTATATTTTACTCACTGAGGCTTTCTATTTTTCCCTCTTCTCTATGTTTACAGGATAGAGTTTATGCAAAGAAAAAGTCACCTGTTTTGACGTCTCACTTACTGGCGCACTAAAACTGCCAGATCTGTACCAGGCTGAGAACATGGATGTGATCTAAAATTAGAGAATGGGTAAAAATAAACAAATAAATAAAAACATTTACAGGATGAAATGCAATAAGAAATGCGATGCCATATTTGTGTCATGGCTGTATGTAGCCTTTCTGCTAAGTGTGAAGTCCATCCAATAGATACTGTTATACTCATAAAACTAGAGCCAGGGAAACCCCAAAGGTACTGTACAAGCAGAGGGACAGTCACTAAGTCATAATCAAACTGGCATGCTCTGCTCCTGTTGCATGGCTGACTGCATTTCGGTCCAAAACTCACTTAGTGAAAGATACTTGGGACCACTTCAACAGACTGACTGATCAGTATAGCACATTTCTCAATTAGCACTATGCTAAATGTTGTAGCATTCTTTGAAATCATAAAGAACAAAACTGGCAATGGAGAGCATTCCACAAACAACAGATGCTGTGACTTTACACGCAAACATCAATTCCCATAATGCCAAGTGGATGCAATATTAATAGGAGACAAGCATTGTTATATTAATGTTGCGAAATTGACAAACAGTATTGGCTGATTTGTGTGCTAAGCACAGACGCACAGCGACTTAAAAACGTTTAAAAATCATCATTAGCTGTATTTGATAAGCTTGTTTATGCATTGCTCATATGGCTGCCTCCTTTTACAATCAGAACACTCTCAGCAATAAATCCAGGTCATCAAAATATCGCTTATGGCATTTATAATACATTCATAATCAGTCTGAATACTGATATATTCAGCTTTATGGAATACAACAGACTATTCTAAAGAATATTTTTGTCCATACAATAAAAGTCAATGGAGACCAAAGTTGTTTTTTCATTGTATGGATAAAAACATTTCTTTTGTCTGTGTTCTATGTATGTGACAACTTGAGGGTGAATAAATGATGCCGGAATTCTAATATTTGAGCGAACTGTGTCCTGTTTTAAGTAAAAAAAACAGCTTGCAAGGACTCTTTCTGCATGTCAGCATGGCACTGGAAAAGACCGGGAGCTCATGGGGGGGCTTTTCTAAATTCCAGTGGCACGAAACCAACTGCTCACAGGTTTTGTTGGATAAAGAGTACATGAGATCCACAGTGTAAAGTGTCCAACTCTGTGGCATGATACATGAGTGTTGTTACACAACTGTTCCAAATCTTGGTGATCTCATTGTGCAGGTCCAAGACTCTGTCTGGACTCTTGCCACTTTTACAGGCCCCCAAGGGGCATATCAATGATCAGCACAAGAGGAATTCGCAGCCTGGCAAGAAAGGCTGCTCAATTAGCGCCCTTCATGTATTTCACAGACATGGAATTAGGGCAGTCTATGGGCACATCACTCACGTGCAGGGGGAATCGTGGGATAGGAGAGACAGGTGTTGCGTAAGATCTCGTTTAATCTGTGTGTAAATCAGACGGTGAGGAAGAATGCCCAAATGTGCTCTAAATGAGTTTGTTTTGTGCGTGTCTTCAGATTTACAGCTAATGATGTGATCTGGGCCGAGGTCACCTTAGGGTGTCCATACATGCACACACAAACATTCCAACCCTACACACACACTCGGTGTTGAGTGATTGATGCTAGGGAAGAGGAGGGACAGGAACTGAAACTGAGCCGGCCGTCTTGGCTAAATCTGAGAGTCCCATCGGCATGCTTCCATCACAGCTGGTCAGCTGGAAATAGATAGAGATGCAACTAAACCCGAGAGACGGGTAACAGCACAATCTGTTTACTCACTTATGATAGACACAATCAGATTTAATTAGAGACAGCTTTTGAAAGGTATTCCCATCCTGAGAATCCCTCATTGTATATGTCTAATGCTCTGATGACAATGCCGTTGGCACATCAAGAGCAATTGATGATACATCAGACAAGTTGTAAATCTATCAAGGGAGACTTAGTGAGAAATCTCAGCCTGTTACTGAGAACCTTGGTATGGGAAAAAGCGTCTCAAAATAAAACAGGGTGTGCTCCAGACATGTAATGATTTAATACAGTAATTGCAAGACATTGCTCACTTATCAGCTTAATAATCATTTCTTTTAACAACCCCCTCGCAAACTGAACAAATATTAATGAAAATTACCACAGGAATAAACAAATGCATGGGTAATTAACGCACATCTTAACATCTCAATTTTAAAATTGTGTTTACCAATTCACCATTTAACTTCATTTCCAAAACCGTATGACTTTATTAAACACAAGAGAGGGCAATCTTTCAACTAAATAACGAAATAAATATATCAGTAAGCTTCTTTTTTAAATATCGAATTTTGAGTAGAATTTTCATTTTGAAAGGCACCCGTTCCCCGATCCATCATCAATATTTTTAAATGGTCCTTTGATGCGACAAATACATTTGTGTGACAAAATACATGTGAAAATAATGAAGTATTTCCCAAAAGCATCAGCTACCTACTCTCCTAGATAAAAAAATTAAAAATAATGTGCAAAATCCTTACTTTTAGGTACAACACCTTATTTACGCAAAAAGCTTTCTAGTAGTACCTCTAAGGGTACAAATACTAAGCGACTAAAATGCACCTTTTAGGGGTAAGTAAGGTACAACAGCTGAACATGTTCAGTTATTAAAAAGAGTTGGCATGATACATTCCATAAAAGATGGAATATACACTCTCCAGCAATGAACAAGCAACACAGTTTTGGCCCAAAAAAAAGTAAAAGCAATGTCCTTGTCATGAAATATACACATTTACATAGTAATTAACACTGTTCTTAAAACAAGACTCAATTAATATTTTCAATTGTTAAATTGCACATTATGAAATTATACCAAATAATGGTATATTATAAATGACATTAACTCACCAGGTAAAATCTGTTCTTCGTCCATTTAAAAAGCATTTCTAGTATCATAGGGTTCCAGACACTCTTCAGTGCACCTGATGTAACATAAACAAAGACAAAGAAAACAGTGTTATTGAGAATATGAAAAGCCCAGCCCCGATCCCACTCAAATCCCTGTCACTCAGGAAACATGGCCTTCCTGCAAACAAGAGGTAGTATGGAGCCGGACAAGGCCACAGGGGCAGGTAGTGGGCTGGAAGGATGTTTTTGTCATTGCTTTGGCCCCTGGTTGGCAGAAACACAGGCAGGCAGACGTCCATCCTCAGGAAAAGAGCCTGTGGAGGAAGTGAAGCTGACGTCACAGTCGCACACAGTCCGTCTGCTGTAGATCAGCACGTGCACAAAGACAAAGCTATCGGTAGAGTCACGTAAACACAAAAACAGGTGGATTTCATCTGATTGTGCTTCAATACTGTGATCAAGCCTTCAGCCTTTGATCTGCGAGGAAGACAAACATATTTTTCAGAGCAAAATTCTCCACGGAATCTATTTCACAGCTACTGCCTTTAAATCATATTGTAAAGGCACACATCCAATAATGACAGTGAAGCAATAACAGGATGTTTACAAAGTTATTCACTTTAAGTGAATGAAACATAATGGTTGAACCAAATATAACCCACTGATATGATTTACTATAAATCATACGATTTGTGTGTGTGTGTGTGTGTGTGTGTGTGTGTGTGTTTGAGCCAGTAGCTCGTGATGTGCTTTACTCATGTAAAAATTCTAATGGGATGTACTTCTGTTTCCTGGACAGGTCAGGTGGTGTAAAGGACACAGCTGTAGCTGGCATACGAACACTGGTGGTTTTTCACATCATGTAGTGATGTTCAGACTGCAGGTTTTGCTGTTATAATCAGTGAAGATACTGTTGCAAGTGAAGGCCTCTGAATTTCCTCAGATCCATTGAGAAATGGCTATGATAGATGTTTTGACTGACTGTGATATTTCAACTGTCATTAATGCATGTAAAGGTAAAGTATGAATGACGCTCCAATGAACAATACTGTGAATAATACAATGAGAGTTTATTCATTATTATTTTGTCAGAATATCCATGGTGATTTTTTATGCTTTGTAATTTGTATTTTTTTAATTTGACTTTTGCAGCAAATGATTCTTTCAGCCCAAAGACATTTTTTGCAACAATAGGCTTGTCAAAGAAGTCTCCTCCTGAGACAGAGAAGGTCTTTAAAATGCTGGCTCAGGATAAGATTGGGCTCATTGAACAGGACGAGCTACAGATGAGTAATTTGCCTAATTACTTTTTTTCATATGTTTACTGTTACTACCAGTAACAAAACAATATTTCAAGAATAGTCCTCCAGACTTCATTTTCAGTACAACTGATAACTGATACACATTTGTAAAACAAAGCAGAGAGAGTGTTCACTGTGTGATACAAGAGACATAAAAGTAGTGGTGGTTTTAGTTACCTGGATAAGTGCACTTGAGCCGAATACTCTACTTGTTCACTTACTCTATTGTGATTCATTTTCAGGTTGTTGCTGCAGAACGTCTCTAAAAGGGCTCATGCACTTACAGCAGCTGAAACCAAGGCCTTCCTCAAGGCTGGAGACTTGGGTGGGTATGGAAAGATCGGCTGGGGAGGTTGACATATAAAATACTGAGATCTCCTAATTTCCTGTATTTTCAGCCCTTTTTTATGCTCACTGAGACCAGCTGTGACTGTCAAACATGGCAAAGAAAAAGATTTTGCGAGTGGGGTCTTGTCAGTAGTTTTCAAAGCTGAATTGTGTTCTGTCTTGTATGTCTTACTGTAATCTTGTATGAACTTCTACAAGAGAAAATAAAACAAAATAAAACTATTTCAACAATATTTATTGCATGTATATTTTGTATACTGTATATTGCAAACAAGACATCTTGAATAGATATTTTTATATTTTATTTTATTTTCAATTTTATTTATTATTTGAGTTGTTTTGCATACTTTTACAATAAAAAAGAAACACTTTGGCCTATTCATTAAAGTGTTTAGTGAAATAGCCTTCTTTTAAGACAAAGAAGTGTTTTCATATTTCCCAGTAATCTGAAACTCTGAAACATTTGCTTCTGTTCATGCCTCCAGCTGTCCCATAATTTTACTGCATGTATAGAATATATGGTGCAGAGACTGTAAATGGGTTGAGCCACCCCACCCTTTCCTCCTCAAAAAAATAAAATAAAAATTATATATATATATATATATATATATATATATATATATATATTCTTACACATTTCTCTGGTGAAAAATATCTTGAATCAAATTAAATAATAACCGCTAAGTATCCTAATGAGATAAGTCTTTAAAAGGTTTCAAATTATGACAGTACAAGGCTGAATGGGCAAAATATTACAACCTTTTTTTTTTTTTTTTTTTTTTTTTAAATCTGAGAATTATGGTGTGAAGAATTATTTTATATATATATATACAAATGACATTGCACACATTTTCATGCAAATACTTGGAACATATGTGTGCTAGGATGTCCGACCTATGTTTCCCATAAGGACTCAGAGCATCCCCTTTTTGAAAGGATAAAAATAGAGCTATATGACTAGTGGACACTTTTTTTTTTAAACTTTACCTAGCCTAAGCATATGGTGTCTGTTACAACCCCAGACACAAAAGTATAAAAGCCAGGCCCATGGGTGCTTGGGTAGTCGTCATACATCTGTGGAACAGTTCCCAGTGCAGCGCAAAGGTGAGTTTACCAGAGACACCTTGAGGATCATACACCAGGGGTTGATGAATTTCTCTAATCACCATGGAATATAATTAACGGGAAATGGAGGAATAAAATAAGGATGTAAACGGACTTGCAGCAGGACTAAAATTGTGAAAGTACATCTCTTCAATTAACCAAACCAAGGACCATACTTTCTGCTTACTTTCTTGAGTTTTTGGATGAAAAAAGCTTGAAATTATTTTTGATTGATTTTTTTTAACGTCTTTTTGTTGTTGTTGTTGTTGTTGTTAGTGGTGTTTTTCATTAGGCAACCTCACATGAGCTCACTGAAATCATATTTTAACTGTAAGAAGAAGTTTAACTCTACTGGGAGAATTGACAGGAATTTTAAAAGGGGTTATTTGAAATCACACTAAATGTTCCAGTTAATTTGATGTTACACTAATTTAGTCCAAATTCACTGTCAGGAACCTTTATGCATCTTAATGCATCTTTATCTTGTTTGGGTCTAATTTCCAGATAAATCAAAATGGCATTTGCTGGAATTCTCAAGGACGAGGATGTGGCTGCAGCTCTTAAGGATTGCTCTGGTAAGATATCTGCTACAAAAAATGATAGCTTATTGTTTAATTTGGTGATTTTTAATATGGTCTCTGTTTTATTTAATACCAGCTGCCGACTCCTTCAACTACAAGAACTTCTTTGCCAAGGTTGGCCTGAGCGCAAAGACTCCCGATGACATCAAGAAAGCCTTCTTCGTCATCGACCAGGACAAGAGTGGCTTCATTGAGGAGGATGAGCTGAAGTAAGAAAGCAACAGACTTTGAATGACTGAACTCATTCTTTTGCATTTATTATATTATTCTATAAAGGCATATTTCTTAATGTTCTTTTTTATTCTCTTCAATGTTCCCAGACTGTTCCTGCAGAACTTCTCCGCTGGCGCCAGGGCACTCACTGATGCTGAGACCAAGGCCTTCCTCTCAGCTGGTGACAGCGATGGTGACGGCAAAATCGGAGTTGATGGTACTTAATCTTATATTCAGAATATTTACGAGTTTAAGGCACTGAGGATACAAAACATAACAAGATGATATATGGTTAAACCATGAATTCTGGTGATGCAATCAAACTTAAAAACTTTTTGTTACAGAACATTTTCAATGCTTTCTTAATAAGTCCTAACATTAACTGATTTGTCATCTTTTATGGTGCTTTTTTTTAGTTACATTTATATTTATATTTAAAGCAGGTCAGCAAACCAACTAGCTGAACCAATAGAACTAATAAAAAGTGCAGTAAATCCTCATAAAAAAAACCATGCATAAATCATTGTTCAGTTTTGTCATATGTAGTAGGCTATAAATGATTGAATGATGTTGAGATAGAAGGTGCCTCTAACTTTAAACTGCTTGAACTGAATGAATTGTTCAAATTAACAGTGGTAGACTTTTTTCTAACTGTTTTTTCTTTATGAATGTCTCTCCACAGAGTTTGCTTTGCTTGTAAAGGCCTAAGCCTTCATGGACCCTTGTCTTTGGAACCAGAGCTCTGCTAACCTATCATCTTTTTTATATTTATTTATGAATGCCCTGCAAACTCCTTACAAAGAACGCACGTTCAATGTCTTGAAAAGCTATTTATTATTAATGTTGTTTCATTGCATTGTATTGTTCTGTAAAAAAAAAAAAGATCCTTCTTTGTGCAAACTTAAGATCTCTTTTGCACTTTAAGGAAATAAAAATCCATTCGATTTAAAACAACTTTCTCTGTTCAATATCTTCCTCTGAATTGTACATATAAAAGAACTGAAGGCATCCTAATTTTAACATTTCCAGCGTTAAAATTCCATGGTGATACATGTAAAGGAAGCACAGACATTAACACTTGATTTTTGTAAGCAATATCAGTGATTAGTGTAGACATAGTTGAAAATACAGATATATAAGCAATTCCTAAATATAAACATGTAACGATCCCTGTCCAACACAGGGACTCACCATGAAGATTTGTGCACATGCTCAAATGAATGCCCTCACAATCAACAGGAAGTGAGCTACTGAACCTTGTGCAGACTACAGGCATCACTTACAGCTCTCAGTGACTGAGTGAGCATGTCACTTTATACTTAGATCCCAAAGACATATCAAACACAGCTCGACCTGAGCAAAGCAGGAGAAGCTGACTCTCTGAATGCTGGAGTGTGCTAACAACACAGTGCAATTGCCATACTACTGAAAAACAGTATTGAATTGAAATATCTCATAGCCAAAGAAAGCTAATATATAAAAGTTCACAAACTCTATCTAACAACATAGTCTAACAATAATTACATATATATATATATATATATATATATATATATATATATATATATATATATATATATATATATATATATATATAGTCTTATAGCCTAATCTTATTAATATTTCATAGAAAACGTTCATAATTTTAATCAATTTAATTGTAAAGGATTAGCTATTTTGAAATTGCTTTGTCTATTTTATTAATTTAAACTTAAAGTTATGTTCGTTTTCATAATTTAAAGAAATGCTAAAAACATGTTTAAAAAATTCTAAAGTCAAATATTATAACAAATATATTTTTTCATATTTTAATATTATTAGGCTATTATGGTAGCCTATTAATATTAAGATTTTTAGTGGCTTTACTGGGTATCAAACAGGTTAAAATTTGAGAATTTGAATCTAATTGTAACAATTTTATGATTTCTTTTTATTTTACACTGAGCCCACATTTTACATTTTACATCCAAAGCGACTTAGAAAAGAGGAACTAAAGCAGTGCATCAAAGAGCCAACAATATGCATGATATACCAGGTTTATTCGACATAAATATGGCATTTGTAATTGTTTGTTAGACAATAACTGTTAGGCCTACTAATTATTTATTAGACAATTAGATTACGGAGCAAGCTAGAAAAGACCGTTTTGATGAATGAAAGTCAAGTCAAGTCCAAGGGTTAGCGACGTTTTAATTAAACATAATCAATCATTAATAATAATAATAATAAAGTTTCTCTGTAAACAAGGTTCAAATTCAAGGTAGACGCTGTTTTATCATTGGTCTTATTCACACAATAGCTAGCCCATCGATTGAATGACTTGATTTGAAAAATATGGCTATAGAAAGCAGTGGTCAAGAGAAGCGCAAATTCAAGAAACAAGGACCAACAGCTAAAATCACCGAGTAGCCTTTATGTTCGTGTCAAATAAAATTGCCCTGTGAGTTTGCATTTACCTTATATTTCCAAAGAAAACAAGTAAGGACTGAAAAAAGTGTTATGGGCTCGTATGTGATTCACGCGCTTCCTCTTGAAGCTCCAAAGCGCGTGAGGTGAAGCGCGTGAGGTGATTTGCTTCAGTCACACAACTGCAGAGCGAACTCTGTTTCTCTTGAGGTAAAATGACCAAAACTCTTCCCGTTCATCTTCACATACAGAGTGCTTTCATCCAAATCAGCATCGTATATTATTAGCCGACGCGATATTAAGGACTTATACATACGTACCTTTTTAAGCATCTTCATTTAAGTGCATATAAATAGAACAGCCTGACTACTGGACAAGTTTTTCAACCAACTGCCCGTCATGCGGTGTCCATTACATTATGCCTTATATTTCGGTTGAGTAGTGGTATATAAGGTGGAAGCCACGGAGCTGGTGCTCACTGCAGTAGCCAGTTTCATCCCTGCGAATCCAAACCCAAACCCTAAAGACAACCAGAGGTGAGTGTCTTCACAGATGAAGCTACAAGAGCTCAGAATATCTCGCAAGGAAGACAGAAAAAAGACAGACAGCAAGGGCCACATGACTTCTGACTGATCTGAAGAGGATGTGTTGATCTATTAAGTCTCGGCCACCTGGCGTGGGAATAATTTGTGTCTTGGAGTTTGGACGTGTTGGGATATCGCTCTTTATTAAGCGGTTTGATTACGCCAGGACTGGGTGGGATTTATCATAACACACTGTGTGGTTAAAGACATATGCAATTAATATGACTACTGTTGACCATTTACCAAGCCTATGGGAGCAAATCATTTCTGATGATCTGTTATATGGATGGAATATTATGAAGTTGTTGTTGTTTTTTTATTAAATTGAAATATATGTTTATGTATAATTCTATATAGCTATATTCAAAGTAATATATACAAACTGAAGTCAAATTAAACCTCTGACATTTTTTAGGCTAATCATGGCATTCGCTGGAATTCTGAAAGATGCTGACATCACTGCAGCCCTGCAGGCCTGCCAAGGTAACCTGTATGTTTCTGGACCATCCCATTGACCTACAAGCTAAAGCGAGAACATCAGTTTCATGTTGTTCCAAACCTCCGTGACTTTCTTCTTTCCGTGGAACACAAAAGGAGAGCAGAATGCTATAGGGACTGACAGCCTCAGTCACTATTCACTTTCATGTATGGACTAAGATGCAATGAAAGTGAATGGTGACTGAGACTGTCACTCTGCCTAACATCTCCTTCTGTGCTCCACGGAGGAAAGAAAGTGGTGTGGATTTGGAACAACATGAGGGTGAGTAAATGATGACAGAATTTTCATTTTAGGGTGTCAACATCAGTGTAAACATCATTCGTTAGAGTACAGAGCTTGAAACTGTGGAAAAGCAATTATGTTCTTCTTGTAGTCCTTCCGCCGCTTATCTCCACCATTATGCTAAAAAATTATGAAATTACCTTCCAGCTGCTGACTCCTTCAACTACAAGAGCTTCTTCACCAAGGTTGGTCTGTCTGCCAAAACTCCTGATGACATCAAGAAGGCCTTTGCTGTCATTGACCAAGACAAGAGCGGCTTCATCGAGGAGGACGAGCTTAAGTAAGTCTGGTCTTATTACACATTTTCATATTAAATAAACAATTTTTTACTATTTTAAAATCGTCCCCTTGGAATTATAAGGTTTTATCTGACATTTTTGTCAAAATTTAGTTATTCACATATTCTTATTCAGTGACAACTTATTTATATTATGTGATATACATTTTGGGACTTTTTATTTAAATAAACAACAAAGTTGTATCTATACAGTCGAATGGAATGCAAAAGCTTTGAAGCTCAAAATCTCAAAACTACTCGGAATGCAGATAGAACCTTATAATTCCAAGGGGGCGAAATAAACTACCTTGAACAAAACACTTAAGGGTGATTGCCCGCTTGTGCTTTTCAGACTGTTCCTGCAGAACTTCTCTGCTGGTGCCAGGGCACTCACTGATGCAGAGACAAAGGCCTTCCTGAAAGCTGGAGACTCTGATAATGATGGCAAGATTGGAGTTGATGGTGAGGAATTTGCTTCTTGTTGAACTGTATGTTTTCACTGAAATATCATTCCTGCAGCTCCACCAGAATGTCTTCTGATGAATTCTTTCTCCTTAATTTTACAGAGTTTGCTGCCCTGGTCAAGGCATAAATGGCACCTGACCAACAACTTTTGCTGACAATCAGTATTGTAACCTGAGATCTCCACTTTTTTATCGGGGTGGCTGATTTTTATACAAACAACTCTAACTGTCCACTCCCATGCTGCACCCGGTCCACAATGACTGTCAACGTCACGCGGTCTTTCACGTTGTAGATATGCATGTTGGTTTCTGTAAAATCTCTGATGCTGTTTTTGGGAAAGGACAATGAGAAAATAAACACTATTTTTCATTTTTGAGTCTGTCAATTCACTGCCATTTTAGCTTAACATTAAAAAAAAAAAAAAAAAAAATATATATATATATATATATATATGCTATATATATATATATATATGTTTTTACTTTTTCATTTGAAAAAATTCTCAGAATTTTTTCTCTCTCAGTAAGTAGGCTATGTGTTTTAACAAAAGAACTTAGGAACTGAACAACCAAAATAGCACATAAAGAACTGACAATGAACAGAGAAAAACACAGAGCTTAAATTCACTGAAACAAAACAAAGTAAAAGGACATCAAGTGCAAACACTTATTAAACAATGAGGAACCATGAATACAAAGGAAACTGATCTAGAAACAGTGAAAACTCTAAGTCAAACTAAAGCAAGCACAAAATACAGATGACCTGTTAAAATCAGTTATGCATGTTCCATTTTACACATTATGTTAAATTAATGTCAGTGTACAGTGTGAACCAAACTGAGCTGTCATTGGGTATCTTGAAGTACAGTGTAGCCGCCACTGGGTGGTGTCTGGTGCCATGATTGATAAACTATAAAAAAATATATATATATATATATATTATTATTATTATTATTCATACTTTACTGATTCAAATGACAAAGTACTCTGATCCTAAAAGTGTGATGTTTTTTTTTTTCTTAATTTTTTTAATTTGTCATTTGTTACATTTTAATTTTTCATTAATTGTGGACTCAGCAGAAGACATGTTGGCTGTACTGTAGCAACAAATTAGAGAATGTAAATGGATAGATCACTATACCGTAACACTACCAGTCAGTTCAGTGAGATTAGAGTGCATTGGTTTGTTGGCTAGGTGGCTCCAATGTCTTGTCTTTCCCTTTCCATGACCGGCCAAAGGCACACGATAGTGCCATTTCTTCATCAATTTAAGCCTGATTACTACATGTCTGCTTAATTATACAATATAAATAAATAAAAAACTTTAATGTACTTCTTTATTTGATCCATGGCATTACAATATGAAAAATTTGTGATGGATTTTGACACCGAAGTTTTATAGGGATATTACAGTAACTATTTTAAACCGTTTAATTCTCACACAACAACATTCAGTATTCATGTTAATTAACTGGTATGGGGCACAAAATACGTGATGATGTTAATCATTATCATTGCTATACATATACTATTTACTTTGAATTCAGACTGATTTTCCTAAACGGCAAACGATGCAGAAAATTCTTTGTCTGTAGAATTTAATCATTACTCTGTCAAAGGAAGAGAAAAGTGTCAAGTTCCATGAGTTGATGATTAGTCTTAGTGTCTGCCTGTCACTCTATCTAGTCTGTTTCCCTGGGTGTCCACTAGTGGGCTCACTTCCCCTTAGGCACTTCACTGTAGGCACTACAATTCCCACTAGCTTTGTCCCTTCATCACAGTAATTGCACTCCTGCTAATTGCACCAGGTGCCTTCACTTAATTGTCATTAGCCTCCCTATATTTACCAGTCCTTTCCTGTTGTCTGTATGGAGTCCTTTCCTTTCGTATCCAGTTTTCTCGTCTCCCGAGTTCCTCGTATTCCGAGTTCCCGTTCCTGTTCCCTCTTTGTTTGTTTGTTTTTGGACTGCATTCTGGTTTTGACCCTGGCTTGTTTTGGATTACGTTTTGGATTACCCTAATAAAGACATACCTGCACTTGGATCTCTCTCCCTGTGTTTCACTGGATAGCGATCGTCACAGAAGGACTCCATCCATTTAGATCCAGCGGTATGTCTTTTCCTGTTTCCTCCCCAGCCAGTATGGTGGAGTGGAGGGCTAAATATTTAAAATTAACTACCTTCCGCCAAGAGGGCAATGAGGTGGGTGCCATGGCACAGGTGTTCTGGTCCCTGGCTGAGGGCATGGGATATAATGATGCGGCCCTAAAGGACTATTTTAATAGCGGGCTGGATGACCCGGTTCATCAAGAGGAAATGGCTCAGACACATTTGGGTTCTGGGAATTCGTGTGCTACTTGCAGCATCGGCTTCCGTGGGATGCCCCAGCCATTCCTGTCTCTTCCGGTGGGATGGCCGCCAGCCCAGCGCCACTGCACAAGAAGTCTGCCAACCCAGCGTCACAGCACAAGGTGGTCGTCAGCCCAGCGCCACTGCCCAAGGTGGCCGCCGGCCCAGCGTCACGACGCAAGATGGCCGCCAGCCCAGCGCCACAGCACAAGATGGCCACTTGCCCAGCACTACTGCTCAAGATGTCCACTGGCCCATCGCCACTGCCCAAGATGGCCGCCGCCGGCCCATCGCCACTGGCCCAGCGCCACTGCCCAAGATGGCCGCCGGTCCAGAGTCATGGCACAAGATGGCTGCTTGCCTCTGCACAGAATGACAGCCTCAGTTGACCTTTCAGGGTGGAGTCAGGTTCCCGTTGACCCTCCAGAGTCGAGTCAGGTTCCCGTTGACCCTCCCGAGTCGAGTCAGGTTCCCGTTGACCCTCCAGAGTCGAGTCAGGTGCTCGTGGACCTTCCGGAGTCAGGGCTAGTCACCGTTGACACTCAGGATTCAGGGCTAGTCACCGTTGACACTCCGGAGTCAAGCCAACTGCTGAACTACTAGAGCCTCTCCTCGTCTCGGCTGAACTACTAGAGCCTCTCCTCGTCTCGGCTGAACTAACAGAGTCTCTCCTCGCCTCTGCGGAACTTCCAGAGCCTTGTCACGTCTGATCCAGTCTTGGCCACGGAGGCTACCCTTAACTTGTTCATGTTCTCTGTTTCAGGCTTGCCTAACCAGACTTGCTCTCCGGTTAAATCGATCCCACTGTGGTGGTCTTCTACTCCGCCCTGGGGGGTTTCTGTCTTGACCGCACGGATGTGCTGGTCTTCTGCGCCCCCCTGGTGGGCTTCTGTCTCGACCACACGGATGTGGTGGTCTTCTGCGCCACCCTGGGGGGATTCTGTCCCGACCGCATGAATGTGGTGGTCTTCTGCGCCGCCCTGGGGGGCTTCTGTCCCGACCGCACGGATGCGGTGGTCTTCTGCGCCGCCCTGGTGGGCGTCTGTCTCGACGGCACGGATGTGGTGGTCTTCTGCGCCGCCCTGGGGGGCTTCTGTCTCGACCACAGGGATGTGGTGGTCATCTGCTCCACTCTGGTGGGCTTCTGTCTCGATCGCACGGATGTGGTGGTCTTCTGCTCTGCCCTGGTGGGCGTCATGTTATGTCCTTCTTGGACTTGTGTTTTGTGGTTGTTTTGTTTTGCTCTTCTGTCTGTTTTCCATCTATGGACCTGGCCCTCCGTCCCTTCCCCTGATCCTCCGCCAGTCCACCTCCCTCCTGGGTTCCTTGTCTTTGTCTTTCTCTTTGTTTCCCTCTAAGGACCTGGCCCTCCATCCCTCCCCCTGATCCTCTGCCGGTCCACCTCCCTCCTGGGCTCCTTGTTTTTGTGTTTGCACTTCTTTTCTCTGTTTCCCCATTTTACCTGGTCCTCTTGTCTCCGTTTCCCCATTTTACGTGGCCCTCCATCCCTCCCCCTGGTCCTCCACCGCTCCACCTCCCTCCTGGTCTCTTTGGTCTCTTTTTGGGTTCGGGTGGAGCATCTGGCAGCTGCTCTGTGGAGGAGGGGGTAATGTCACGCTGTCTAGTCTCTGTTTCCCTGGGTATCCACTAGTGGGCTCACTTCCTCTTAGGCACTTCACCGTAGGCACTACAATTCCCACTATAGCTTTGTCCCTTCATCACAGTAATTGCACTCCTGCTAATTGCACCAGGTGCCTTCACTTAATTGTCATTAGCCTTCCTATATTTACCAGTCCTTTCCTGTTGTCTGTATGGAGTCCTTTCCTTTCGTATCCAGTTTTCTCATCTTCCGAGTTCCTCGTATTCCGAGTCCCTGTTCCTGTTCCCTCTTTGTTTGTTTGTTTTTGGACTGCATTCTGGTTTTGACCCTGGCTTGTTTTGGATTACGTTTTGGATTACCCTAATAAAGACATACCTGCACTTGGATCTCTCTCCCTGTGTTTCACTGGATAGCGATCGTCACACTGCCTAAGCGGATTGCAATCCTGACTACATATTTAAAGCTAAGACAAAATGTAAAGCTATATTTAAGTTGCAAAAGGAACCTTGACATTAAATCATACAATAAGAATCTGAGTAAGCATGTATTATTGTGAAAGAGCAAAACTTGTACATCAGCACCAAATACAGTATTGTTGTTAATTAACTGGTATAGGGCACAAAATACGTGACGATGTTAACTAAATCTTGTGAAACAGATCAAAGGTGATTCACACAAGAGAGGTCAAACAGTTCACAAGAAATACGTAACCAATACAATGTGTAAACTTTTTCATCTTTATAACATGATTTCATGCATCAAACAAATTTTAAGATATAAATGTTCTATCACAGAAATAAATGTCTTTAAGGATAAATAAATCACATTGTACTATCTCTGGCTAACTGTGAAGACTGTGAATTGTTTTGTTATATATGGCTATTCCTTTAAATAAAGTGAGTTAACATTTTAGTGTAATGCTGATCATTAATACAAGTATCCAGCTTTTAGTAATCAGTTTGTTTATTGTACAAAATGATAACAGGGTCACAGGGTTGACCTGTCCATACATAGGCTACATATATAAATATATATATATGCCTTTATGTGTGTGTGTTTATCCAAGTATAAATACAAAACATTAGCATGCATAAAATAATTTAAATTTTATTTATTTATTTAAATGTCCAATGAGACTGGCACAGGCGATTACGAAAATGTCCAATGCACAACTAAAGTTGTAAGCACTTAGCTATCTATCTATCTATCTATCTATCTATACAACAGCACCCTTGGGACACACACACACACACACACACACACGCGGAGAGTTTATTTCCATTCTAGTACGCACAATATTAAGGGCGAAGTGCAGGTGTGTGTGCATTCGGTTCCGAGGCTCATTTAAATAGTAAAGGATAATTAGGCAAGAAATTCAAGTCGAGCCTTGCAACACGAATTTGATACACGCACAGGTAACCCAAGCATCTCTCATTGTCCGTCCCATTAGCATGTACATATATATATAAGTTGTCAGTGGATGAGGCGCGGATTCACACACAGCCTTACCTCTTTTACTCTGGATCAGCGCGAGGAGAAATCTTCACAGGTCAGATACTGCTTTCCGCTTACCATCACATAGGCTACCACATAGAAACTCTTATAGCCCACTTTATCACCGTTGTCCCGGATATCTGCACATGTTTTGGATTTTTACTAAAAAAATCTATTTTTTACTTAAAATTCGAAGTCTTTTATTTCAGCAATAGGTGAGTGACAGAGAAGTAGAAGTGAATAAATAGGATATTGTAGTGTAAAAATGCGCGATGATGATTTGGAAACGTTTCAAATTATCTGCACATTTAATGTCTCTTCAGTTTTGATGTTGCTCTTATGTGAATTTAATTCATTTTCATTTATATTGAATCTATATAAATTCACAAATGTGTACAAATACATAATTGGAATAATTTTGTAATAAATTAATAAAGATTAACAAAAAAAAAGTTTTTTTTTTTTCTCCTACAGTTTGAAAATGTCACTGACTTCCATCCTCTCGGCTGATGCCATTCAAAATGCTGTCAAAGACTGCCAAGGTATGCATAAAATAATTTAATAATGATAAATTATAATAATAATGATAAACACGTTTTAATTGTTTCATGTTGAGACAATGATGACAATAATTATAATGTTGCTTTTTCTCCAACAGCTCCAGACTCCTTCTGTTATAAGAAGTTCTTCCAACTTTGTGGCCTGAGCCAGAAAACTCCTCAAGAGGTGAAGGATGTCTTCCGTATCATAGATGAGGATAACAGTGGATTCATTGAGGAGGCTGAGCTCAAGTATGTCATTCTGGCTGGTATTGAATTCATGTGTAATGCATCACAGATGATGTGATGTAATTTCAATGATAAAGCCACAAAATCTGCAGATAGAAAGCCATAGACTATGTTGTTGTGATTTCATGTTACTCGAGTCACAGTTCCTAAAGCTTTTATGGCTTCAATATGTTGCCTTGTTGTTCAGTGTGATCAGAGAAAACACTTCTAATGCTAAAAATACTATGCTCGTAATAGCCATACATGAAATCCGGTGAATAAAGAGAATTACTTCTGTTAAAGCTTTATATTACATGTCCTTGTCTTACCTGATAATACCAGAGTTCCATTTAAACTAAGTCCTTTTCAATTGTAATCCATGGAGATGCTGCCATTATGTTTTTGTTTTTTTTCTGTCCCTGCTTTATGTGATTTATCAGCATTATATAATGACATCAGCAAAACTAACCCAGGGCTGGAGAGATGACATTCACAACTGTCCTTTGAAGGGTTTCCTTTTTAGCTCACATTGTAGCCAGGACAGGTGAAAGAGATCATATTTGATCATTTGATTGATGAGTTCAGCTGTATGAGGCTGAAACAAATGGATGCATAAAAAAAGATCTCAAATTAAAAATGGGCTAAAATGCTGAGCTGCTTGGATTAGGAGAGTCAGCCGCTGTGCAGCACTTCATTCTTCTCATCAATGGATTTGTGTGAACCAGGTTCTTTCTCCAGCGATTTTTCCCAGGGGCACGAACTCTGACAGAAAAGGAGATTAAGAGCCTCCTTACAGCTGCAGACGATGATAGTGATGGCCGAATTGGAGTAGACGGTAATGTTTTCTCAGTAGATTGTGTAGTTTTTTAATTTCTTTTATTAATTGTGTTTTGTGCATCTACATGCTCTACCATTTTGTATGCACAGTTAATACGATTTCAGATTTATGTCCCTTTAAATGCTTTTAAATGTTTTTTTTATTTGGGAATCATTTCTGTCCTTTGCTTGTCTGTTATGTAATTTTCTCTGCTCATTACTCAAAGATGTGCTAAGATTTAATTGCGGTCTTAGATTATGGAAACTCTAGTGAAAACAAATCTATCACTGCATTGCATAAGAGGATCAAAGACCACGGTCACCTCAAATTATTATTTCAATCCTGAGTAACAGTCATGCACACACTGAGACAATACCAAGTCAAAAAGCTGCATGTAAATTACTGAGAAATATCTCCTGAAATATGCATTATTCACTGAATTTTTGTTTAAACTGATCAATCACCTTTTTAGCACATTTTGAAACACATGTGAGAGCTATACAGAAATGTTTTGTTTTGGAATTAAATCAGTTTATTATAATATCATTTTCTAAGTTATTTTACTAAATTTTTAATTCTGATGTTCCTCTTTCTCTACAGAGTTCCAGACTATGGTGTTATCCTGAAAAATTCCCTCAGCTATAAGCTGAAACCTCATCATTCATTTAATTTTTACACCTGATTACAAAAAAAAAAAAAAGAATCAGCACATAAAGTAAATGTACTTGACTTTTGAATACTTGTGTCTTGTTTTGTTGTCCCACATTCACCCGAAATGACCAATGACATAACTGTTCAGGGAAAATAAAAGTCACTAAACCGATGCATCTGGTTCACTGTGTTTTAAATCTGCTTTATATTAATGCACATATCATTTAAGATTTACTTGTGTTGATACTAAGGATATGCTGGTATCAAATTTTCCTGTTACGATTAATTGCTCATGCTTTTATCACGGTATATATTATCACGGTTTTGAAATTTAAATTTAAAAAAGTGGTCATAATACAGTATAACAGGTTAAATAACTTTTTTCTTATAACAAAAATAACTGAACATTTAAATACAATAAAGCAATAGAGAAATAAATATATAGTTTTACACAGATTAAAGTGCAAAAGAACTATAAAGACCAATCAGTATCACTTTACAATAAGACCTCATTAGTTAACCATTAACATTCACAATGAGCAATAGCTACATTTGCTAGAGAAGTTATTAATCTTTGTTAAAAAAAATACAAGTCTTAGTTCATGTTAGCTCATTAAATAACAAAGCTGCAACATTCGATTTTAACAACGTGTTATTAAATATTGATATACCTAAAATTAATGAATGTTCCAAAGTATTTAAGTATTTAGCACTGTGATGAACATCATAGGGAATACACAAATCGAATGGCTATTTAAAATTATTTAAATATGTTTCAGAAAGTAGTCCAGCTGGTTTATTTGTGGTGTTTCAAGGGTAAGGACTGCATTTTCTGCAGTTTAGCGCCACCTGCTGTCAGAGAGTGAATGTGCTTTCATTCAGCGCGTCTCTCACGTGTTCCCCCATGTGCTTCTCTTACGTGCTTGTTTACATCACATGCACCTTTCTAGCAGCATACAACTGTGTTGTGCAATTTGACCAATTGATGAGAATAGTATGGTTCAAATGCATTCCAAATTCTGAATAGTTTGTAATATATAATTATTCAGGTATTTAGAAGTGCCCACAATATCGTGCATATTCATTACCGTGATATATCGCATCGCACATGTCTAGTTGATACAGTGGATTCTGTGATATTTGCATAGAAGTTGCAGCTTTTCTTAATTAGGCAACCTCCAGCATCCCACATAGGAAATGTCTTCTGGCCCAGATCCGGGCCACTCAATGAATTTTCCCTCGACTCTTTCACCTGTCCTGAATTCAGTTTGAATTTGGATCTGTTCCTCAAACCAAGCATCAAATGGATACAGGATTTAAATAAAAATAAATACTTTCATGATAATTTTATTTAATGGTTGTGCATGACAGCATACTAATATAAATGATGTGCTCTCACTCTCTATTATAGATCAGTGTGTGTCCCATAGTAAAGCAAATAAATATTACATGATAACGGTTAAATACTCTCTCTCTCTGTCTTTTCATGTAAGGATTCTAAGATTATTTGTACCAAGAATAATAATATAAAATTTAATAAAATTATAATGAAGTGCAGTTTAATGCACTTGCCTGATTTGCTTAATTTTTAAATTATAATGTTTCATTCTGTTTTGACTTGCCATTTCAAAGACTACATTTTAACAATACTACACTTCATTAAAATGTATGTGATCATTTAACCATTATCAGGCAATATTGTATTTATCTTCTTTATCATGGGTCACATAATATGCTGCCAGATCTTAGCCTGATTTGGGCCACATATCACCTGACTCATCTGGGCCACACTCCTCCCATCAACACTCGGCCCTCATGTTGTTTGTGCTGTCATTGCCACACATGGCCCAGCTCTATGGCGTTATTTTTGTGCCTCAATCCTGAGTAATTGTACGTTTTGAGCACAGAGAACTATATTGTGCAAGCATATTACATTATATTTTGAACAGAAATTAACAATCGAAAAAAAAAAAATCACTTGAGCAAAGAAAAAACGATTCCGTGCTCAATAAATGTATTTGCTTGTTTGCTATTATCCATATTGACATGCAGTAATAACCCCTCTCATGCGGTTTACTCAGGTGCTCTCTCACAAACTTATTCTCTGCGCTCCTGTCAAGTCCCTCTCTCTCTCTCTCAACCTCTTAATACTGTGCGCGCTCAACTCTTGACACACGCTCGCTCAACTTACAACAGCGTTACAAGTGTGCCACAAAATCAACCTAAAGGTCAATTGTGATTGGCTGTTGGTCTCCAATCAAATTTATTCAACTGTGCACTACACATTAAGCACAAAACAAAGAAAATGAACTTGAACTTCTACATACTCAGTACATCTGAAAAACCTCTGAAAGTGGACGGTAGCATTCAATGACCCTGAAAAAACTAATAACTACCACAAAATGGGAACAAACAGTCAAGTAAAGCCAATCTTGAGCTCATATAGAAAGCAAGTTAAACCTGTTTACACATTTCAACATTGCCATTTTACACCTTACAATTATATGTCTGCAGTGTTAAATAGATATATGTGCTGTGAATGATTGAATGATTGTTGTTACAATAAATGCATTATACTAAGAATGCTCTAATGCCCTCAATAGTTTAAATACCAAAAGAAGGTAACTTTACTTGACTTACTTTAGATTGTTACAGTGACCAATATCTGACCCTGGACCCACAAAACCAGTCTTAAAGGGATTGTTCACATTCAAATCAAATTTTGGTATGTTTTAGCTTACCTCAAGGACATCCAAGATGTCTGTGTCTGTGACTCATATAATGGAGGTCTATGGTCACCACCTCAAAGAGCATGCACAGAGGAGTCCAAATTAAACAATTGCCCATCGTAAGTACACATTGATGACCTAAGACACGAGACGAGTGGTTTTTGTAAGAAAACAGTATTTATATCGTTTTTACCTCTTGTACACAACCACGTCCAACTGATCTGAGGGCGCGCATGCTTCCTGATGTGACGTGTGCGCGCGCTCTGGCTTAGTCTGCACAAGCGCGTAAACCGCCGAAAGTCATCTTTCGCACGTGTACGTCACTCATTGTTTACTGTTTACCCATGTTCCATTCGTACAACATATGCTCTCCACTTCTGTTGGCATCTCACAACACTTGCTACTAAAACACCACCAATTTTGAAGAGATCTCTGTCTCTGAGGCTTGAAGACGTGCTGCTGCAGCGGATCGCTCCTGAGTACTTGATCTGTGTATTCTGGTTCAAATAAATATGGTTGTGAAAAAAATTCAACGTTGTCTGTTGATATATTAAATTGTCTTCCATTGCAATTTCCTGTACGTCTAAATATGTTTAGATCTTTACAGTGAAAGGTAACACTTCCAAAATCTCTGTGTAAACCAGACAGTAAGTGTAAACAATGAGTGACATACACTCACGAGAGATAACTTCCGGGGCTTTCCGCGCTTGCGCAGACTAAGCCAGAGCACGCGCACACGTCACACAACAACAGGAAGCACGCGCGCCCTCAGATTAGTTGGACGTGGTTGTGTACAAGAGGTAAAAACTATGTAAATACTGTTTGTTTTCTTACACAAACCGCTCGTTTCGTGTCTTAGGTCATCAATGTGTACTTGCGATGGGGAATTGTTTAGTTTGGACTCCTCTGTGCATGCTCTTTGAGGTGGTGACCATAGACCTCCATTATATGAGTCACAGACAAGAACGGTTTGACCTAAAAATATTAAAATGGGAACTACTGTGGAAACAAAGACACCTACATCTTGGATGCCCTTGAGGTAAGCTAAAACATATCAAAATTTTATTTGAAAGTGAACCATCCCTTTAAGTGTAAATTTTTCGAAATTGAGTTTTATTCATCACCTGAAAGCTGAATAAATAAGCTTTCCATTAAAGTATGGTTTGTTAGGATCGGACTATATTTGGCTGAGATACAACTAGGTCAATTTGAAAATTGGGTGCAAAAAAATCAAAATACTGAGAAAATTTAATACTGGGATTTTAAGACTGGGATTGTGGTTAATACCCAATTTAAGACTGGGATTGTGGTTGTTTACGTTTGATATTTGATGTAATATTTCACAAATGTGTGGTTCTGGCAGCATGGATGAAGATGTCATAGCATCTGATGTACACAGATCTTTGTCAAGCTGTTTCATTTGGGTCCTTTGTTTATATTTGCAAGCAGTGCATTTTATTCATTGATCATTCTAATCAATAAATACAAAATCGCTCACTGCAGAATATAAACCTTCAAATCCTAGATGCAATCAAAGCCTTAAAACAAGGGAGTTCAAATGTAAAGCAGACTAAGTAGGTACAAAAGGTTGACAGCAGGTATAAGTTTCAGTGAAGATAGCCTCTCAATACTGAATGGCAAGGATATCCCGCTCAGGTTACCGCTTAGCCCATTAGAATAATGGAATAGACAATGCTGCATCAATCCTGGTTTCTGATTATCCCCTTTCTGCACTGAAGCCAGAGACCAAAATGAGCCAGGCAAACATGTGCCTTAATGGCTTCAGCTCCACTCAGATTATCCCAGTGTGCATGCATGACCCAATGTGTAAGATTTAACAAACAACTAATGGGGGAGCTTACACTGCAATTATGCTACAAAGCTTATCCTCCATATTATTCAGCCAGAGGTAACCAGTTCAAATGTTAGAATTGTTTCACTTGCAACTTTCCATTTACAAGCCAGTATCCACAACCACTGCCAGAGCAGATATCCATATGATATTCTCAGCACAGTTATATAGAACAGGAAATATTTGTTTATTTTTATTTTTATTTTTTATATATAAATCTGCCTTAAACATAAGTTTGGTCATTTAAAGAGATGTAATGCAAAATTCCAACCTTTGTGCAAATAAATTATATACTCTGAAAGGATATGAGAAACTGCTTTTGAGATTAAAAAAGAAGGGGAAAAAAGTAGAAAAGTAAAAGTTGACTGGACATATTGTTAACTATTACACATATTGTAGCTCATGCACACACACACTCAGTCTCAACTGGCACATAGAAGGTTAAATTACATATGGCATATTGAAAAATAAAGAGAATACTTACAAAAATGTGTTCAAAATGTATAGTCCTCACATGAAAATAACATCATATGATGCTGGTCACATGGGGATGTGATGAACCATTTTTTGGTTGTTTGGTTAGTGGCATAGTCTAGTTGTCAGAATGTTTGCTGACATAAGTAAAATATTTGAAAATTATTAGTATTTTCTTAATTGCCAGAAAATTACATGTCAAAAATCGGAAGCATTTATGAATTAATTTTAACTGGACATTTCCCCCCAGTTATAAAGTATCCAAATTTTCTTCCCTTAATTTAATATGAATTATTATTATTACTTGTTATTTTTATTATTATTATCAATATTTTGAACTTGAGACCCACTACAGGAACACGGTTTTAAAGGTACAGGCAACTTAAAGATAAATGAAATTATTTATGTTATTTATGTGAGTCTACAGTTTGCTTTTCCTTATGATGTTTTGAAGACAATTGTTAGAAAAAATATCATAAAATAATCATCAATGGACCTTAAATGTAACATAAACTGTGTAATCATTCTGTAGTTTCCTTTACTGGAAACTGGTTTTGAAAACAAAATGCTTGTTTGATCATTGACTGGCATGGTCTGAAAATTGAATACATTTTTGTGAGAAACAACAGAAACAACAAGTGTCACAAGAATTACGGAGCTTAAAATATGACAAAATTATTTGAATTTGAATTGTGTAAATTTGAATTATTGAAAAGTGTCATATAACAAAACTGAATATTATGTGGCATTTAACAGTTTTAGATTTGAGTTTTTTTAACGTGAATATTGAACACTTGAAATTAAACACATTAATTTCATTAATTAACACGTGAAATTAAAAACATTAATTAACACGTGTTATGGCGGAGTTTTATAGACATGCATTTTCAAGATGAAGAAGAAATTCAGAACATCAGATTCAATACTCTAAAATTCAAAATGTTGAATTTCAGTTCGCACAGAAAAGAGGTCAGAGATATCCACAGGGAAGAGTAGATGATCTCCGAAAAGTCGAACAAAGCATTTTGGCTAATTACTACGGTGACCGGGAGGGGACATGTTCAGTTCACTACATTTACAAATGAAACTACTCGAATGATTAATTCCCCAACAAAACACTGTTTTTATAATAGTCTGCTAATTAGACAAAATAAAATGAAATATATAATTACACTTAAATTCAACCTTTAAACTGCACTTAAAAATTCCAGTCATACAGCATAATCAAAGCTTTTTAGGCATGTCGAGCATTCACAGTAGGCTATTATTTACAAAAACTGTGCAGAACGTTAAGTAAAGAGATCAAAATGAAGGGAAAATAACAAAAAATAATAATACTATTCAAATGTTACTGGGAAAAGACAATCAGTTAATGGACTTACAAAAATGTGGGATGGATAAAAATGTTTTCTTGTAATTTTATTTTATGTACTTTAAGTAACATTTATTCATGATGAACTTCATTTGAATGCTGTCTACATTGCGCCCATGCAGTCCAGTAGCCTAGGCCAATGATTAGCCTAATATCTAATCATTTAATAATGTAATAATTTCTACAATAATATACTAATTTCTTAATTCAAGATAAATTATTAATAAATCCATATCTGATATTTGCAGATTGCTATTGTCATGCAGGTTTATTTACACATTAAACTCGTGACCACAACATAAGGATTTCTTTACCTCAACAAAATAACCTCGTGGCTAGGGCTGTGAATCTTTGGCAAGGCAGCGATTCGATTTGATTACGATTCATAGGTTTTCGATTCGATTCAAGAACGATTTTTGCAAATTTAGAACGATTCAATTCGATTCGATTCACAATTAAATTCGATTCGATTCGATTATAACGATTCGATTCTGCATTCTTTAAGTGCATTCACGGGATTATTTAAATGCTTCTACTAAATTCTTTAAATGCTTAGTCAGGGGGCAAATTACAGTAGCATTTATGGTTAGAGAACCATAGGTTAGAAAAAAAACGAAAAAAAAACCTTTTGTCCATTGTTAAATGCTAGTTTATGATGCGACATGGCATACGTAAAAATGTATGTAAGCCAAGTTTTTAAAAAAGAGCTTAAAGAGTATTATGTATAAGCTAACATTTTGTCACACCAGGGGCGTAGCCATAATTTCAGAAGTGACAGAAATGTCAAATACAATCATTTTATGTATGTAGCCTGTATAATAATAATAATAATTATTATTATTATTTTTTTTTTTTACAAGGAATTATGTTCTTTTTTAATTTTAATTAGCTGTAATAAATCAAATACACTGCTGGACAATAATCAATCATTTGTAATCGATATTTTTTTCCTAATGGCAATTTTATGATTGTTTTATATACTAGGCTACATTTAATTAGCAATTATTTAAATTTTCTACACAGAATAAGGTAGAAAATATACTTTATAGTTTCTGTACTGTAATAAATGTCATTAGCACTGCATCATTCATAAATTTTTTGTGGTTTTTTTTTAGTTTCATCAGTTCATTCTGCTTTTATTCAGTTTAGCTACAGATATAGCCTGGACGTCTATGAGAGCGAGATCGCTTCTCTTTCAGTGTGAACACGTCTTCATCTCTATTTAACTTTTCCTCTCCATCAGCGAATGATTCTGAGAGAAAACGTGCCAGATGTCTGTTTGCTAATGAAACAAACGCTACTTTCATGCATCTGATTATCAGATAAATCTCGCGTTCTTATTTCAAGGTCATTGTTAATGCTCTGCGTATGATTTAGACACTTACATTTCTGCTCCGTCCATGCAATAAATACAGCTGTCGACGGCTCCGGTAACTCCGTCGGTAAGATGCAGAGAGCCATTGACAAACTACAGAAAAGTAAAACTACTTCACGTTAGCATTACTGGCCACAAGTCCTATAGATCACACGTCAGCTGCGTCAGAGACAAACGGAGCGCGAGCGCAATCCTGTGACAGTCTCAGTCGGTAAACAGTGGAGCGCGTGAAGGACAGATAAGAGGCACGATTCACGAACACTCTTCAAGGTCTCCATTAATTCGTGCGTGTAGTAATTTAATGTGTATACATTTTGAAAGCATTGAATCGCTATAGAAATCGCGATTCATTCGATTCTTAGCATTTTGAATCGATTACTGTCCAAGATCGGTGATTCACGATTCAAAAATCATGTTTCAAGATCGATGCATATGAATCGACAGGGTTTGTAATCGATGCATCGAGAAAACGAGTGAATCGTTACACCCCTACTCGTGGCCATAACATATTACCATGTTCCCACAAGTTAATGTAGTGGTCATTGACAAAACTAAATGAACCGAAGATGTCCCCTCCTGGTCACCGAAGTAAATGGCCAAAATGTACGATCTGAATTTCTGTGATTTGAATTTCAGAATATTGAATTTGACGTTTTGAATTTCTTCTTCATCTTGAAAACTTATTTTTAAAAACACAGAACACACGAGTGTAGCCTATGCATAACGACTACACTTAACTTTAGTGCATTTGTTCTTTCACTGTATGATTCAGTCTATTATATGCATTAAGAATGATCACATAATTCAAGATAAAGGGGCAGAAAAATATATTTATATCATTTCATATACTTAATCAATATCACACGTGCCATTTAAAAAAAATCTACATGCTACAAATCTGTGATATTGATATTTATACAACAGTTAAATAAACAATAACTTAATATCAAGAGACTTAAGTTTTAGGCACCATGCCTGCTTTTGCTCTTTTCCGCCAACAAAAAAATTATTCCAAACACAGCCACAACACTGTTTTGCGTCTCTGAGCAACATGACCATAACATGACGGTGTTTGGTTCCTGAATGAATCAACCGTTTAAATGATTCGGTTCAATCGCGATGAATCACTTATGAACAGTTACTTGCTGCCACCTACTGGCGGTTTTAATTGTTTTAATTTTATATTTAAAGTATCTTTTCATTTTAAATATCAGTATGCAACCTTTCATGCCTAAAATATCTAAACATTTGTAACTGCAGATTAAAGCATTCCATGTCCCTCTAAGCTTTATTAACATTACATAAATGCCACTTCATATGCAACTTCTTCAAATATTAATTTTGTTGAGACTGATTTCATTTGTTCAATAACTCCCTAAATATATTATTATTATAAGTGACTGATTATATGTAAGAATTTGACTCAAAAAGTGATACACTCAGAAAAAATAGACTTTATAAAGGTAAAGATGCACATCAAATTAAACTTATTGGAAAATATTAATTTCTTTCACTGTTGTGAACTGATCGCCACACAGACTATGAAATATTTCAAAAACTTTAGGAGTCAGCTGTCCACGGTAGTCCTTAATTTTTTATTTTAGTAACTAAATTGGCTGGTGACTGAAAAAGAAGTACTAAGTTACAGGACTTTAGTGAAACGGAACTGTGGATGGAATATAACGTTACCCGATCGGATCCGATTGTAACACACAAGCGACTGTCAAGAGCAGGAAGTGTATCTTTTTCATTGATCTAAGTTCTGTTTCCCCTCCATGAGTTAACAAATCAAGCACTTTGTTTCCTTTTTCATGCGGTAACAGGTAAGCATCAGTTTGTTAAACACTCTTTGTAAAAGTTGTTGCTTTTGAAATGGGACATGAGTCAGTCGGATTAACGGTGTAGCTAACAGCTAGCTTTGAAGCAATAGTCTAATTTGTCTGATCACCGTCTCTGTCTTAATGGAAAGTAAAAATGCTCTTGGTTCCTTTTTTGTTTATTTGCCTCACTATCTGTTTGTCTTATTCACTAGTCTAAGAAGCAACTAACTACTTTTCAGCAGCAGTTTTTCTGAAAAGTAGAAAAGAAGGCAGTTTAGCCACAGTTTTTACGCTTTTCTCATAATCTTCAACTTACATTTATTTTTCATAATTTTAACAATTATATTAAGTTTAACTATAGTCTATAAGCTCAAATGTGCATGTAAAGAAAAGCTAACTTGTGCATGCCTAAAAATATTAAATAAAGGAAAGTCTTGGACATACTTTACATTGTAGCTTTTAGAATTTGTGCATACAATCTATAATTAGTTAAGTGATTATCTTCATTATCTAAAGCTGTCTATTCATGTTTTATTCTTGAAAATGTTTTCACTGTGTCCTTTGACTTCAGTCCCAATACGTTTATTCTTTTTACAGATCAAAGGCATGCACGTCAAACTCAATGAAAAAAGAGGGAACCGTAGAGACAGAGCACACTAATGCTGATGATCAGGTATTTTCATCAATCATGCCGTCTTTGAGATCTAAATATGAATTATTTTTTAAATCAGACGTGATGTGTTAATTATCTGCTTTCTGTTTCCACCTTATATCATCTTCTCATAAGCCCAAGAATGGCATCTGGAATGCAAGAGAAACAGTACGCACCATCTTTGCTCAGCTTTTTCATCTATAACCCTAAGTTTGGACCACGTGAGGGGGAGGTAAATCCTGTTTAATTCGAAATTTTAAACAACTTATTATTTTGCATATTATGAGACCACAGAAGATGTGCTCATGTGCACATATGCTTTCAGCTGCATGTAATGCATTTTACTATGTATAAAGCCACTACACACACACACACACACAAATAAATCATCAAAATCTCCACAGCAAATGTACAAAATATTTCTGGGCATGGTGATAATCTGAAAGGTGAACAAATGCAGGTAGAAGTCACGTTTTGATTATTGTTAATCATATGTTTATATGGCAGTTATTGGTTTTTTATTGTAGGAGGAAAAGAAAATCTTGTTTTATCACCCTATTGAAATAGAGAAGAACGAAAAGATTCGCAATGTTGGACTCTGTGAGGCAATCGTTCAGTTCACCAGGTTAGCACCGTACTAATGATGGAATCAAAGGTGGAATAAAAAAACATAGAGAAACAGGCATAAACGAGAGATTTTCTTTTTTACAGAACCTTCTGTCCAACAAAACCAGCCAAATCTCTCCACACTCAGAAGAACCGACAGTTTTTCCATGAGCCGGAGGAGAATTACTGGATGGTCATGGTATGTCTATGCATCAGAGATTTAGTTTCAATCCAAATGTTAAACAAATACAGACAAAATAAAATCAAACTTGCCTGACACAGTGCTGCTAAAGTATGTATTAAGCACCTTTGAATTCCTCTCTCAAGGTTGTACAGAATCCAATGGTTGAAAAACCCAACAAAGACGGTAAACCACCCACAGCAGAATACCAAGAGGAAGAGATTATTGTAAGTAATGCATGGAACGCTAGTTTAAATTTTACACTTCCTTGATACAGAACAAGAGACTTTAATTCAGCAAGAATCCATAAAAATGTTTACACTAGACAGACTTTCTAACAGTTTTTTAACATTTTAACAGTTTTTTTAGTAGTCTTATGATGTGTGGTTTAAAGGGATGTTTTTCTTAATGAATAAGAGATAAGATGGAATCTTTATGGAAATTAAAGGTTTATGGCAAATCATTTTTTATTGCTTTTGTTTGTGGTATAATAACACATATTGGATTTGTGATGGCTAGACAAAGTGTGAGCATTGAAACATATTCAACTAAGATTAGAGATTATTAATATTATTTCTTTATAATGCTGTTAAAAATAAAAACAACTGGAGTAATGGCTGCTGAAAATTCTGCTTAGCCACCACAGAAATATAAACAATTTATTTTCTTCAAATATTTTAAAAAGAAAACTCTTAACATTTTCTTAAAATAGAAATTACATTTTAAATTATAATAATATTTCACAAAATTACTGGTTTTACTACATTTTTAATTAATGAAAAAAAATGCAGAGTATAAGAGACTTCTTTCAAATCCTTCTTTAATTTAAAAAATCTTACCAACCCCAAACTTGTGATGGGTTGTGTAGACTTTGTTGTAGTGTAGACTGAATTGTTCCTCTCTTTGTGTTCTAGGATTCAGTTTATGGGTCTGTATTAAAACAGTGCTACAGCATGTATAAGGTAAATACTGTTTATATATTCTCTCATTTCAAATGTTTTATTTTTTGAATAATCTATTATTATTTTCACATGATTTTTTACAAACATCTGACGTTTCTAACAGTTTTGTGTTGTTGTTGTTGATTTGTAGCTCTTCAACGGCACATTCATCAGGGCATTTGAGGCCGGTGGAGTGGAACTGTTGACTCAAAAGCTTGAAAAGTTCTTTTACAGGGTAAATAAAGTATTAATTAAGAGAAATCAATCCTTCAGTCAGATAAAAGGTAGACAATGCATACCTTTGGTCTGTTTGGTACATGCATGTCTTAAAGGGATAACTGTTAACTTTAGGCTTCGATATTGCTTTTCTGCGATGAGGACTTTTTAAGGATGTCACTGACAATCTGACCACTTGAAACGAAAGTCCCACATTTAAGGAAAGAGATAAATTAAGATGTTTAGTAGTTCAAAATTGTATTGATATGTGATGTTCTTCTTTATTTCTGTTATCATATTCAACACGTATGTACAAATAGTCAGTGTGACATATATTTGAAATGGAGGCCCAACAATCTTGCTTCTCTTGTTTGTCGTATTGGTTCTTCGGTTCAGATTTCCTTGCTGAGGGCATCATGCTTACTCACCTGTCTGAATAATTCAGCTTCGGTTAAGGGAAACCCCTCCCTAACCTGAGATGTGCCCTGAAGCTCTCAGTGAAAGTGCAGTTTGTGCCTTAAATGTCACTGACCGCTGAGCAAAGTCACACCAGGGCTGCATCTCAGGACGTCAGGTGGTCAAATGACATTACGTCAGCCTAATCAGGGATGCTTTTGGTAATTTCATCCATAGTGGAGTTGTACAGTTTCTTCTGGACCTTTCTTGAGAGGCAAAATGTTATTCTTGATATTATTCTTTAGTTATACTGTATAATTTTTGTTTTATCTGATCAATGTTTAATTGTTAAAGTAACTAGTCTGGTAAAGTTTATATATATATATATATATATATATATATATCTTACATTAAGTTGTTGTATGCTTTGCTTTAGTACCTGCAGACACTTCATCTCCAGTCATGTGACTTGCTGGATGTGTTCGGGGGTATCAGCTTTTTCCCTCTTGACAAGATGACCTACCTGAAGATCCAGTCTTTTGTCAATAGAGTAGAAGAGAGCCTGAGTCTTGTCAAATACACGGCCTTTCTCTACAACGACCAGCTGATCTGGTGAATGTCAATCAATACACATCTCACAATTGTTTTAAGGCATATTTCATACAAAAAAATTTAACTTCGGTCATCTTCAACTCACTCTCATTCCATTCCAAACCTGTATGACTTTTTTTTGTTGTTGTTAACCAGAAAATAAACTATTTAGCAGAATGTTCACACTGATCTTTTTCACACATTAAAAAGTGAATTGTAAAGAGGGGCTGTCTAAAGAGCTATGGTTAATATTATGTTAATAACAATTAATGAATGTGTATTCAGATCACATTTGAGATTTCTTGTAGGTTGACTATAGCATAAAATTGTTATATATATATATATATATTTATGTATATATGTATGTATATATGTGTATATATACTGTACAGACCAAAAGTTTGGAAACATTACTATTTTTAATGTTTTTGAAAGAAGTTTCTTCTACTCATCAAGCCTGCATTTATTTGATCAAAAATACAGAAAAAAATGTAATATTGTAATATATTATTACAATTTAAAATAATTGTTTTTAAATTTATTATACTTTAAAATATCATTTATTTCTGTGATGCAAAGCTGAATTTTTAGGATCATTATCACATGATCCTTTAGAAATCATTCTAATATGATGATTCATTATCAAAGTTGGAAACAATTCTGCTGCTTAATATTTTTTCAGAACATGTGATACTTTTTTAGGATACTTTGATGAATAAAAAGTAAAAAAAAAGAAAAAAAGAAGCTATGTTTTTAAAATATAAATATTTTGTAATAACAATATACACTACTGGTCAGTAATTTGGGGTCAGTAATTTTTCTTTCTTTTTTTAAATAAAATCAATACTTTTATTCAGCAAGGATGTGTTAAATTGATAAAAAGTGATAGTAAAGAAAATATATTATTAGAATATATATTATTAGAATTTTTTTAATTTTTATTTTGAATAAATGCAGTTCTTTTTAACCTTTTATTCATCAAATATATTAGACAGCAGAACTGTTTCCAAAACTCATAATAAATCAGAATATTAGAATGATTTCTAAAGGATCATGTGATAGACTGGATGTTACATGTGACACTGAAGGCTGGAGCAATGATGCTGAAAATTCAGCTTTGCCTCACAGGAATAAATTATTTTTTTAAAGTATATTCAAATAGAAAACTATTATTTTAAGTTGTAATCATATTTCACAATATTGCAAGTGCTTGATATGAATGGTTTTACCTCAAATAACCGTAGAGTGCCGTAGAGGACATGAAGTCTGATAGATGAGACCGCAGGGACTCAATAAAGCGGCACAGCCAAAGCTTCTTAATCACAAACTGTCTGGCGAGGGGAGCCAGATAGACTTAAAATATGATTTTTAATCCTCTGTTGAATTCACAACATGACTTTCATATCTTGTTTACAAAAATTGCTTTCAAAGAATTGCTTGTGGTTATGGCTGTTGAATGTTGTTTGTCTTATTACTTGTTTAAATTAAAGTATCTCATGATAACATGTTACCAGTTTTGTAAGACACAAGAATTTTAAACAATTAACATTAATATTGAAACACTTTCTTGTGTTTGAATGTGCAAGTTTGTCTGAGCTTTAGTCTTAAGCTCTGTGCTGTATTTTGTAGGAGTGGTCTAGAGCAGGATGACATGCGAATTCTGTACAAGTACCTGACGACCTCGCTGTTCCCACGGCACACTGAACCCGAGGTGAGACCGCATTAGTACATTGTACTGTTATATAGTAAATGTGTAAGCCCTAGGCACAAAGGCTCTGATAGAAATGTCATTTTATCATTTCCCCTAACACTGTTTATACAGTAGACACTAGGGGTGCATTTCAATGCATCAAAACTCATTAAAATCCTAATATAATACTTAAAAAAAAAAAGTTTAATTCTGAAATATCCTGTGTGTGAATTTATTAGTAAGAATGTTAAAAAGTAAAAAAAAAAATATATATATTAATAAAAAAAACTCTTATGCTCACCAAGCCTGCGTTTATTTAATGAAGCATACAGTAAACCAGTTATGTTGTGAAATATTATTGCAATTTAAATGTTAATTTATTTATGAAGTTTTCTATTTAAAAAATGTAAAAATATGATTTATCATATCACATGATCACATGATCCCTTCAGAAACAATTTTAGTATGCTGATTTGTGCTCAAGAAACTTATAATAAATGTTGAAAATAGTTGTGCTGCTCAATATTTTTGTGCAAACCCTGATATTACTTTTTTTTTAGGATTTCTTAATAAATAGAAAATTCTAAACATTTATCAGCATTAAACACTTAAAAATATAGTGAATAATTATTTATTACAATTTATGATTTTTTTTAATCCATTTTAAGATTACTTTTCTCATCAACGGGTAAAAATGCACAGCACCACTGTACACTGCGTCAAAGATTTATTATTCAGTCAAGATTTACATTAAAGGGATAATGATTTATTCATCCTCAAGCCATCCTAAGTGTATACGACTTTCTTCTTCATATATATATATATATATATATATATATATATATATATATAGATATATAGATATATAGATATATAGATTTCCTGGCTCTTCCGAGCTTTATAATGGCAGTGGTCAAGATTTTGAAGCCCAAAAAAGTGCATCCATCCATCACGTTAGTTAGCGGAATCTAGTGATTATGGTTTATATTTATGGTTTAATACGGTTAAATATTACTTATTGACGGTTTCAACGGCAACAACATAAACAAACGTTACTGCGCATGCGCGCTTTTGTGGCCCTAACTTAACTTCCGGTAGACTTTCAAATAGAATCAATAACAACAGCCAAGTCCCTCTAGAGTAGATTTTTTTTTTGATAACAAACAAAATATGTTTCCTGCGTAAATCAGGTGGACTTAATGAAAATGCTAATTCATTATTTCCGAGCAGAAGATGCATAAAGCGCGAGAAATAGAGGTTTCCCCAGTAACAGCTGTAAACAAAGCAGAGCTACGCTCACAAACGCTGCGTTATCAGTCATATAACATGCAAGTCTTCCTTCAGAAATACAGCGATATAAAAACACCCGTGCCTCGTTTTGATATTTAAACATATAAATGTAAGGAATTATTATTATTAAACGTGCAGTACGTAACGTTACTCATGTTCATTCAATGAAGCCTTTTTTAAATCGTGGCGATTCTCCAAAAATAAATAAATGTATGGGAAACACATCCCGCAGCACAACCACCTGAGCCCAATTTCAGTCTACTCATCACCTTGACTTTAACTGCGTTTGTAGAAGGCACCACAGCAAGACTGATATACACAATACAGACCGGAAGTTAACTTAGGACCAGCCGCGTGCGCCCGATGAAACAGTCTATATATATTTCACTTACACAAATGCATCACTTTGCTTCAGAAGACCTTTATTAACTTCACATAGCCTTGTGGAGCACTTTTTATGATGAATGGATACATTTTTATGGGTTTCAAAATCTTGACCACCATTAACTGCCATTTTAAAGCTTGGAAGAGCCAGGATATTTTTTAATATAACTCAAAATCTATTTATCTGAAAGAAGAAAGTCACCTAGGATGGCTTGAGGGTGAATAAATCATGGGGTAATTTTCATTTTTGGATGAACTATCCCTTTACGGCTCCATTAGTTAACATTAGTTTATTCATTAGTTAACATAAACTGCCAATAAAGTTATTCTAAAAGCATCTGTTAACATTAGTTAATTTCAGCATTTAGTAACACAAAATTCTAAATCAAAGGTTGTAACTATAATTCCATGAATTTAAGCGAACATGAACGAAGTTGTATTTTTTTTTTTATATTAATAACTTCTGTTACAAATGTAGCTATTGCTCATTGTTAATGTTAGTGACTAACGTTTACTAATGAGACCTTATTGTAAAGTGTTACCTATTTTTATTATTCTTTTGCAATTTAATCTTTTTGAAACTGTTGTTTACTTTATTTTTTTTGTGTATTTATGTATTGCATTTAAATGTTCAGTTCTTTTTGTTTAAAGAAAAAAGTTATTAAGTTGTACTGTATTATGACGTTTTTTAAACATGAAAATTTGATACTGTCAAATGCCTAATCAGCATTTATTTGAAATCAAAATTAATTATATATAAACAAATGTCTGATAGTTACAGCAAAGCCAGCTTATAATCTTTATAGTCTAGCCTACTAATACACTTTTTTTTTTTACAGTTTCTAAGAGGATGCATGACATGATTTTACTATTTTAAAATCGTGTGTATTTTGTCCAAATGTGATTTTTATACCATTGAATTTCAGTTGAATATATAGTGGGATACAATCACTTAGAAAGTAGACACGGTTTAACTGATAATAATTCAGTGTGTGTTTTGGAATGTGCTACAAAGTCATGTGCCATCTACATCTGTGTTAATGAATGATCTGTGTGTGTGTGTGTGTGTGTGTGTGTGTGTGTGTGTGTGTGTGTGTGTGTGTGCGTGCGTGCGTGCGTGCGCGTGTGTTTGTGCGTGCAAACATTCGGCAGCTTGCAGGAAGAGACTCTCCACTCAGGCCAGAGATGGCTGGGAATCTGTTGCACTATGGGAGGCAAGTATCCAAATATTTCCTGCTTTGAACTCAGGGCTGGAACCGTGCGCTCTTCGCCTTCTGTCTGTCTGCTTGGGCTCCATGCATCGGGGACACAAGCAGCCAAGCGAAGCGCTAAAACAACACAGATCAACACTGCCAAATATCAGATTGCACAAGGGTAATTTAATAGCTTTAGTGGCAAAGAGAAAACAAGCCCAACAGACTTTACAATAGCCTGTCTGATTGTTCAGCGAGTGCATGATGACACAAAGGGGTCACATTCAATTGATTGAAATCAGATTTATTGATAATTCTCCTGAGATCAATCAAGAAGAGACTGATTAGCAGAGCTTCCTTGTTCTTATGTGTTCTGTTGGTAATAGGTGCGTAACCTTAAGAGGGTCGGCTGTGAGGCCAGGGCAGAGTAGCTGGTAGCAAACTGTAAGCACTGAGAACTGTGACTTGGCCCTTATTCAGAGGCCTGGGAGATAATCACAGATTATTCATCATTTGAAAGCGATATTTGTGTATTGTGGTGCCTTCTTTAGAGGTCATATCAATATTTGTATTATGCATGAAACGTTCAGAGATGTACTGACATCTTATGTTATGTTATGGAAACAGATTTTTAACAGGACCAGCAAATCTTAAAGACCCAGATGCAAAATTCAGATTTCCCAAGATATTTGTGAACACAGAAGACAGTTACGAGGAGCTACATTTGATCGTTTACAAGGTGAGCAAAAACGTCAAGCTCAGTGTTATTCTTTATGCATTTTAATCTATGAGCTTAACATACTGATTGGCTTTGATTACCTAACATTCCTGTTTTTAAGTAAGTAAATTATTAATAATAATAATAATTATGTAAATGTCATTCCCTATCAAGGCAATGAGTGCAGCTGTATGCTTCATGGTAAATGGTAAGTGTCTGCTCTTAAGTAATTTTAACAAAATTTTGCCCTTGTTTTGTTAACAGTTCACTAAGTAATCATATTATCAGGAAATCTGTCAAATGTTAACTGGTCTTTTAAACCCTGCTTCCCTTTGTGCTTGTAGCCGCAGTGGATATGAGTCGTGAGTTTTGTGAACAACTAGACAGCCTGGTTGGTCCCCAACTCACCCTGCTGGCCTCTGACATCTGTGAGCAGTACAACATCAACCGAAGGATATCAGGGTCAGTATTACTCCAGAGCTTCACTTCAACTATGGAGTGAAGAAAATCTAATGCAGAACTAGAAAAACTCCGTGTCAAGTCACTAAATGATATCATAAAGGCATTGTAAAAAATGTTTTGCCAGGCTTAGACACTGAATTAGCCCTTGAACCAGGTAGTGGGGACATTTTATTTGTTGTAATAAAAAATCACTTACAGCACTTTTAAACTGTTGATATATATAATGAGATGTCACTGCAACTGTCAAATTCTGTCCAGCATCACTGCTCATTCATACATTAGTCTTAAATGACTGGGTCGTCCTGTGACCCAGGTAACCCTTCAGAGATCTTGACAAGGCTTTCACTCACCTGCATGCTGAATACAAGGGTCCACTGGATCATTTCTCTTCCAGTAGCAGTTACCGGAGCTAATCCATTAATCTTACCTAAACAGTGTATCCTTATCTCGCCTGAGCCCTGCGTGGTGTCTAGTGTTGTTTTGTGTGGTACAATCCCTCATATCAATTACATGCCACTTATCAGACTTTAAAGACACATAACTGCTTTTATTCTTCCATGCATGTTACACTGGGTGGCAATACTGCATCTCGGCTTCACTAATTCTTTTAAAACTGTTGTTGTAGGCCAGAGAAGGAGCCTCAATTTAAGTTCATCTACTTCAACCATATGAACTTGGCTGAGAAAAGCACCATCCACATGCGCAAGACGGCCAGCGTGTCCCTCACCTCTGTCCATCCAGACCTCATGAAAATCCTTGGAGACATCAACTGCGATTTTGCACGGTAAGCAGTGCCCCCGTTCAATTGAAGAGGTGTATTCAAGTCATTGTATGTTTGAACTACATTTTTTAAATGTATTTTAGAATAAATTAATATATAGGACAAAAAATGATTGATTTATTATCTGGTGAAATATTAGTGTGTATTGAGACAACAGGTTTCATTCACTAATAATTGTGTGGATTATCTGTCATTGTATGCACATGAGAATTTCTTACAATAGATTTCAGCTTAATTCAAAAAACAGTAAACGTTTACACTCATAATGTTAATGAATTTAGGGTACTCTAAATGACTGACCACATGCACAGGTTACTGATTTGTATAAAGCTTGCCTAAACCATTTCCTTATAAGAGGTTTCTGTACAACAGTCTCTAAAGACATGCAGCAATAGCAGTAAAAAGAAAACGGGTTGAACTCTTTTTTTTTTTTTTGCCTCTCTCTCTCTCTCGATATAAATGTATGTTTGTATGATTTTAAGATTAAATATCTATGAATAAAGTTTAATCTTATGTTTATGAGGCCACATGGTTAGTGAAAGAGACAGTGTCTGGGTGTTTTGTAGGGTGGATGAGGACGAGGAAATCATTGTTAAAGCGATGACTGATTACTGGGTTGTTGGAAAGAAGTCTGATCAGAGGGAGCTGTATGTCATTTTGAACCAGAAGAATGCCAACCTCATTGAAGTAAATGGTATGTAAGAATTTACTTCTCATATCACATTGAGGTGATATAGTGCCATTAAGTAATTAAAATCTACTAGTTAACTTTTAATCTCAATTGTTTAATTAATTTAAAAGTTAGCATATTAAAAACATTTCTGTTGACGTAAACCCTCACCAAGATTCTGTTTGTGTTACAGAGGAAGTGAAAAGGCTGTGTGCAACACAGTTCAATAATATTTTTTTCTTGGACTGAAGAGATATGATGGGCATGGACGACTTCACTACACTAAAACTGTCAACTGTTCAGGTTTTACTGACAGCATCAGTGTAATGCAATAATTGCATTGTAAAAAAAAAAAAAAAGATTTTTTTTTTCACATCATGCAATTTTTTAGATTTTTATTTAATCTATACAGAAATGTGGTTGCTTCCTAGTAATTATAAAATCAGAATTTTACTGTAATGACCTATTTTCAGTTGTTTGTATGTACATATTGTCATGTTTAAGTATCCATCAGCTACCATCTATTTTGTGTTTCATACCCATTGTCCAGATTTGTTTTATCACTTACAGATACAAATAAGTTGACATTTAGGATATGAATCTGTCAAGCTATAAATATTTTTCCTCTTATTTTAAATGACATCATGCCATCAGTATCATGGTTTAATATACATTATTTCAAAATAAATTTAAATTTTCATTAAATGAAGGTTGCTATTCTTGTTCAGCTACACTCTTAAAATTGATATGATCTTGAATAACCTTGCTATATCATGCTCCAGTTTTAATATGGATTTCAAGCCTGTGACAGCCTCAGACGCTGATCAAATTAACAGAAGTTGTGTGAAATATATCCTATGCAGATTTTCCTTGCATATTGAAAGTCATATATTCCTGCAATTGTGTAGCCTTTAATGGGTAAAAATACTTGATACTGATTTATATTAATTTTATGAAGGTTCTAAAATGAAAGTCGCAGACATCCATATGATCCAGTATGCAGCAACGTCACGAGTGAACGCCAGTCCCAGGCATTTGTAAGTGGGCGGTGCATAACGCGTCACCCGAATTTAACTAATCAACGGAGGTTTCTGGGTAGCAGAGCGGCCAATCAGAAGAGACGTATTCACTTTTCAAAACCTGCCCGCCATCTTGCAGGCAATACGCGTTGGGCAGATAAACGTTTGTTTACTGAATATAAATATTACGAATATTTTTTTGTCTGGATATAGTGTTTTTGATTTCCGTAACCCATCTTAATATAAAGGTAAGAAATATCTCTTAATAGTTCGATGAGACGGATAACAAATACACTAACTGTGCCCTATAAAATGTCATTGTGAACCACTTGTGTAAGACGTCAGTTAAAGCGTCTGGTTTGGTATAGTAACCATAATCTGATAGTTTTGCTTTGTTGATTTAGGTAAGATTAAATTTGAATGTAACGTTAATTATAAAAAAGTAATATAAATCGCACACATCACTTTATTAAGGATTCGGGTAGGACTGTACTTTTTACAAGCGATATCAACAAAATGTCAACTTAAGTCAGACATTCTGTAAGAAATCAATATGTCTGTTTGTTTCTTAGATACATTTTAGATACATGTGGTTGTATTTGTTTGTTTAACTAAAACCAACACATTCTGTGGCTGAACACAAAAAGTTACAGTGACATTATCCATGTTCTTACGAGGTCAGCAAAAAATTAATCTATTAAGTTTGACTTTTAACGTTAGTTTGATTGGAAACACAGCCTTTGATGTAAAAAACCATATAAAGATATGAAAGTTTTTAATCTCCGTTGTAAAAGCTGATAACCCTGATTATAGATAAGCTGACCTAACTAAGCAAAATATATAAACTTATACCGTTTTATTATAAAATTTTCTTTAAAAACAGACCTAAGCCTATTTATAGATAAGCTGTAAACTGCTTAATAATTAGGTTCTTCTTGTTGTAAAAAATATTTTAGGATGGATTCTCGCTTTGCTCACCTGTACAAGCGGGACAGCAGTGTGTCTATGATCCGGCTGAAGATGTCCAGACGCAGGTCTCAATCTCAGAAGGAGAACCGAGAAAAGATCCAGAACCTGCGCAGACACCTGGACCAGCTGCCAGAGATTGAGCTCTCAATGGATTTGTCCAGCCTTATGGCCACCCAAGACAAAGCACCAAAAACAAAGACAAATAATGGTTAATATCATAGTTATTTTTGTATTGTTTTGTTTTGGCATGGCCTTTTTAAGTAGCTGCAACTGTACTTAGCAGATGTAAATGCTGCTGCTGCTGAGGAGAGAAAGAAGATGCTCGCTCGTTACAAAGAAAACAAGATGTTGCAGAAGGAGAAGGAAAAGCGGGAGAAAGAGAAGAAAGGCGTGTTTAAGGTCAGCCTGTATAAGCCACAGCCGCTCGGGTATCTGCCTTCAAACACTGCTGCACCAAGCAGAGGCAAGGTGAGGAATGGGAAATAACAGTTAGATGGATCAGTCTCTGACTTTAATGAAGAGTCCCTAATTTTCCATCTCATTACCCATCATGACAGATCACAGAAACTATCCAGTCCACACGAGTGACCCGCTCAATGATGCAGAACCAAAAGGTATCATTAAAAGCTGAAGTGTCTAATTTCTACACCACTGCCGTCACTAAAATAAACGAGAGAAGTAATGTCTGTTTTCAAACATGTTTCCCTGAACATACCCCCATCTGCCATTGGTCAACAAGCAACTTCACAACATTGCACAACAATGGCACACATCAGCTTATCTTTATGTTCTGTATATTGCCTTTCTTAAGTTGGGATCAGTTTAATAACATTTAAAAAATAAAAGAAATCAATTACTTTTATTCAGCACAGACTTTGCAATGTTACCAAAGTTCTTTTGAGCTTTCCATTCATCAAAGAATCTTGGAAAAAAGTATCACCATTTCCACAAAAATATAACAACTGTAGCATAACTTTTCAAATTTGATAATAAGAAATGTTCCTTGAACACCAGATCAACTTCAAGAATGAACTCTAACACTGAAGACTGAGTAATTCATTCAAATATAAAAAACGCTTACCAATCCCAAACTTTACAACAGTAATATGTATTGTTTTGCCCTTATGAAAATAAATCTGTATATAATGAATGTAAATATGTGCTATAATATTGTTTTTGTATTGTTTTAAATCATGTAATCTTTGTTGTTTATGTACCTCTGTTGTTATGTTACAGCCAGCAGTAGACAGACATACTGTTCCAAAGAAAGGTATGTTCTGCTTGTTTAACTTGTCAGGTTTTCATATTACCAAATGCAGATCATACACATCAACAAACTGTGGTGCCTTCATGCTGTTGTTGAACATTCTGTGTTTGTCCAGTTGACAAAGTATTGACCATCAGAGCTCCAGCCAAGACTAACTTGAAAGCTGTGACTACCATCAAAACCAGAGCAGCTGCAGGTAAATCTACTTAACTATAGGGAGATGTAGTTACCATGTGTTCAATACTATTCTAAAGTTTGAGCTCGGTAAGATTGAAAAAATAATGTTTTTGAAAGAAGTCTTATGCTCATCCAAGCTGTATTTAAACAGAAATGCAGGAAAAATTATAATATAGTTAAATATAATTATATTTTAAAATAACTGTTTGTGATATTTTATTCTGTGTTGGCAGTGCTGAATTTTCAGAAGCTATTACTCTAGTATTCTTTGTCACATGATCCTTTAGAAATCATTCGAATTTGCTGATTTTGTGCTCAAGAATAATTTCTTAAGATGTGTTCGATTTGAAGCGGATATCATATTATATGATATCAAAGTACTGCGAGAACGATTCTAAAGCATACGGAGCCGTCTGGTCTCATGGCACTTTGATGTCATCGGTCTGTGTAACACCGTTTCAAGTTGAACACCTTTTCTTTTTATTAATGTTTAAAACGGGTGTGCTTTTTTTTTATTTTTACTGTGATGCATAACATGATTCTATGAATTGGAAGATTTTTTTGTAACATTTATAAGTCTTTATTTTATTTTATTTTTTTTAACACTTGGTAAACAAAAGTGTTACATTCTTAAAAAACCAACCAGAAAACATACCCCTAACTTTTGAACAGTAGTGTACTCTTGAATTTAAACCCCATAGGGAGTAATATTTGGTGTAACTTCTTTTACAGTTGAACCATCTGTAAGAGCTCCAACCACACGATCAGCTGCTAAAACATCAGCAGCCGTGGCTAAACCAGTTACCGGTGAGTTTTATTGTAACATTTGAAACATTGGGCTTTTCAGACAGCTTAACTTTTATTGTGCTGGACTTTGAGTTACATGCATGAAAGCCACATTCTGTTTGTGATTTAGATTCAAGCGCTGCAAAAACGAGATCAACTGTTAAATATCCTGTAGCGCCCCCTTCAGGCAGAGGGAAAGCCTTACAAGGTAAGGATACAGTTATTTTCTTGCATATTTTCTGATATTTTACATAATATTGTTTTATATTACCATAGTGTTGCTCAGAAGGCAGGTGTATTGCATCATTCTAACATTACTGGATATTTAAAATGTCATTAATCAGTAGATCTCATTATCTTTCTCAGGCAACACAAAGGCAATTATTGAAAATAAGGTAAGGTGATCTGTTATATGACGTTTGCTTTAAAATTCAGAAAATTGCAGCTTATATTTATGCTTGGATATTTTTAGCCTGCTGAGAAAAAGAACACTGCAGTAGATTCTCTGAGACCTGAGGAAGAGGAAACCAAAGCTGCTGCCCCCTCATTTGCCCCTCAGGGTTTTGTGTTCCAGCCTCCTGTTGGTCTAAGGTCCTTCGAGCCTGCACCCCTCTCTCCTCGTTCAGCTAGCGCCTTCCTCTCACCGAGGTACCTTTTAGAATTTATTCTAACAATTAAGTAAGTGATAGTTCTATATATTTTTAAAGGGATCATGAAATCGAAATCCCCTTGATCTTTTAACATATAAGGCCATAGTACCATAAAAACATCTGTAAGTTTTAGAACTCAAAACCTTCTCATTAGCCTAAAAACAGCTTCTATTGAAGCCAATCTGCCAAGACAACAGGTCATGGAATTGATTTATTTTTCTCTTTCATAGTTTTCTTTCTGATGCCAGCGTGGAGCCCACCTTCCCCTCTCCCCCAAAACCTGTTCTCCCTGCTACTTCCCTCTCCTCCCCTCCACCAGATCATCCTGCCATCCCTCCCTCAGTGTCTTCTCCCCCTCCTGCCCCCTCCTCCCCTCAGCCGTCCATCTCTACAGCACCATCACCTCCCTTGCCCCCCTTGGAGCCTCAGCATGATGTTGCTTATTTCAGGTGAGGCAGATCTCTACAGTCATGTGTCCTTGCTGAATAAAATAGTTAATTTCTTTTTAATCTTTTGAACAGTAGTGTATGTTTCATTGTATATGTTGTTTCTATAGAGCGGTGATGGCCAGCGAGACGGAGCGCTTGACTGGACTCTCTGAGCTGTGGGAGTCAAGATTTGATGATACTTCTGTCCCGGAGGAGAGTAAGTCTTTAGTTTTGACCATTATTAATTCAGATCTAACATGGTATTTTAAAAGTTTTCCAGAAAGGCAGATTTTTTTAAAGTGAGAATGACACTGTCACAGCTACTCAGAGTATTTGATGTTTAATATACAGTTATTTGGACTAAGTATATTTCTCCCTCTTTCTGCAGTGCGAGACCACATGCGTACGGCTGTGGGCCAGGCCAGATTGTTGATGAAAGAGCGCTTTGGCCAGTTCAACGGACTGGTGGATGACTGCGACTTGGGCCGTGGAGAGAAAATAACAACCTGTACTGACTTGCAGGGCTTCTGGGACATGGTGTACTATCAGGTGGGTTGATTTTACCTTTCAAAAATGGTCTATTTCCTAGCCTTGTTTCATGTTGTCTGTCAATTTTTGTTTTTATAAGGTGGAAGATGTTTACAAGAAGTTTAATGCCTTGAAAGAGGCTGAAGCAAGGGAGTGGAAAGAGGAAGTCAGGCCTGTCGCCAGAAAAAAAGTGGCCAAAGTAAACAACATTATCAGCACCATCCTTTAATAATGTTGTATTTTAAGGGGGTGAAGTGTGTAATTCTCAAATCCTGTTCTTTTGTCCTAAAGAAGCCTCCTGTCGTAGGAGGGAAGGCTGGAGTAGGGGCCAGTGCCGCAGCTAAGAGTCGGTTGGCTGCTGTAAAGGCCGCCATGAAAGCCAAGCAGGCCGAACAAAAAGCCACTGAGTCTTCAGACAACATCCAGGACGACTCGAGCTCTGTCCCTTCAGCCGCTGCTGCCGCACTGCCTGCACAGACCGTGGTGTTTAATGGAGGCTTTTTCCAGGTGGAAAGTCCAGTCAAGCCATCAGGTAAGCTTGGAACGCATGGCCCCTGTGAGTTTCAGAGTGAAGCACGGCAGTGTGTTCTTTTACATGTGACCAGCTGATCATCCGGTGTTTTAAGTGTCTGGGAGCAGCTCGAACTCCACTTCTACACGCACGTAAAAAGAAGTTGCTGTATAATGGTATTGCAATAATATTTAGATTTGAATTGTTGTCCAGGCCTACCAGAGTTATAGTGTGTGTGTGTGTGTGTATGTATATAATTTTGACTAAATTATTTATTTGGTATATAATATTTATAATTAAAATATTGAAGTTATGCTTAAAATATTTCAAAAATTTTAAGCATGACTTAATTTGTTTTAGTGAGCATTATTGTTATTATTATAACTGCTTTTTTAACCTCATTCAGTATTCTTTGTTTTAATATGGATTGTTTTCAGGTGCTCTTAGAAGGTCGTGTCGAATCACTGCGGTGTCTTCACCCTGTGTTTCTAAGTTCAGCACTCCAGGCAGGCAGTGCAGATCTACTGCAGTTTCTCATGCCTCCCCTCTTCCTTGTGTGTCTGCCACACCTCCTCGAAACCACCAGCCTGATGTATTGCCTGTTTCCACTCCGCTACGTTCTGCTGAGCCCCTCCCACAGTCACCCAGAGCTCCTCAGATCAGTCCTGACCACAAGCAAACCACACATGTTTCGGCAGACACCGAGTCCTGCTCCAACAGCCAATTACATTTTGATTTAAGCTCCACCTGTATTCAACCAGATATCATTAATGGACCAGAAAACAGTCCAATAGCCCAGTCACACGACTCACCAAGCCAGTCTGAGCTTCCTTTTGATTCCTCAGAACCTCAGCATGAGGAGTGCATTCCAGTGTCTATGCTCAGTCCTTCTTCCCATGAGGAATCACAAGAGAACATCTCTTGTGAAGTCTCTGAAGTAAGTTTGCATGTCCAACCTGGAGCAGATGCTGGTCTAGATGCTCAGTGCTCATCTGACACCTGTTCAGAACCAGTGGAAGCAGAAACCAGTGTCTGTGCACCTGCTTCCTCTACCCTGATGCCCTCCACACCACCCAAAGATCTCACTGTTTCTACAGCTTTCTGTAATGAGGTCATCATTACAGCCAATAATAGGTACCCCTACACATTGTTTGTATGTTAAGGCTGGAATACACTACACGATTTACTGTCTTTAGAAGTTGATGCTAGTTGCCGAAAGTCAGAGCCAATCTGCAAATTTGAATTGAAAGATTTCATAGAAATTTGCGTAGTGTATTTTATTTTTAATGTTTTGCTTCAGACTATAATTCCATCCAGTCAGTGGATATAAAAAAATGTTTGATATTTTAAGACGATTTTAGAACATGCATTGTTTTCATTTGTCATGCATCTTCTAGCAACAGGCACATGTTTATGTGCGAGCGTGTTGTGAACGGAGCAACTTTAAAATCTGGTAGTGCATCATCCTCAGTCGTTTAGTTTCTGATGGTCAGTTTTTCTTCTGTGACTGTTACAAAGTCACTAATAAGCTGCCCAGTGTTTTAAAATCTGTTTTGAAAAGTCACGTAGTGTATTACAGACTAGCTGTAGCATGAATTGATCTATATTTAGTCATTTATAATCTTATATACGGTTTCCTCTGTCCATACAGATCTCCAACCAGTACAGATGTTGAAATGACTGGAAATGAAGATGCTGAGGTAATTATCAACAAAATCCAACTATAGATGCACAATATTGTTACCAAATGGGTTATTAGTAGACATTAGTTTTTTAATTTTTCTTCTGTTGATATTGGGTATTTGATTGTTTATGCTCATTTCCTTTATTTTTACATTGATAACATTTGCCAGCATCAAACAGTCCTTTAAACTTCATTTTTAAAACCCGTAATAATTTAAAACACTGTTTAATCTTTAGCTAATATTTAACTTTAGTAAAAAAAATATATATATAATGCACTGTATATTTATGTTGTGATGCCTAATAGCTCTGGCTGTGGATAGCGTGAGAGCCACTAAAGCTTAACCTTTTTTGTGCAGCCCTAAATCTTACTGTGTTTTAAAGTATATTTACTTGTTACTTTCACATGATCATTTGAGGATTATGTTCTAATGTATTTTTCCCAGGGTGCTTCTGGTTTGGACATTGAGCGTTACCTGCAGCCAACAGTGAGATACAGCATGTCTCCTGCACAGAGTCCTGCAGCAGAGAGATTCTGTCTGGAAGCGGTGGATGCTGAGATGGAGAGTCCGGAGCGCCCGCTTGATGTCTTGGTAACACCTACAGGTAGTTTATGTCCCAGACATCACATCACAATGTTATTAATGCTCACATGTAGTTTGTTGGGGGCACGTGGGCACTCACACTTCTCTTTCTTGCACTCCTGTCTCAGCTCTTCCCGGAATGGTGTTCTCACCCCAGACCAGTCAGGTGGAGTTCGATCTTTCCTTTATGAATTGTCATTTCCTCTTTGTCTTTCAACAGGGTTCCTCACATTTTTCCAGTCATGGAAATTCACACACAAAGAGCAATTTTGATCCAGTACAATATTTTACAGCTGTTAATTTAATAATATTAATTTTATCAATTTAAATAATTTAATTAAAAATGAGATTCTATTAATTTCCTCAATCTGTTTTTCCAGGCCTAGAAACCACAATTTTTAAATTGTCAGATGTTTCTAGGTTTTCTATGACTTATTTAATTCTACAACTTATTAAATTTCACAATTTTAACACTTGTTCTCTGGTGTTTCAGATGTCGGGCAATCTGCTGCTGTTCACCCCAGAACGGAAGGAGAGAGTGAGACAGTCAGTGTGTGGACGTGACCTGATCACATTCACACCTCCCACGTACAAATAAAAGCACATCCACTCACCATTTGGATGTGGATCTTTATCATTTTGGTTTGTGCTTGAATTAGACACCTTTTGATGTATTTGTTGTTGTTTTGGTATAATTAGTCTCCTTTTATACTAAATTTGTTTGCTACTTTTTGTACTTCATAATGAGCAATTCATTTAGATACAGCAATAATATTTCTATGCAGTTTTGACCTCTGAAAATATATATTTTTAAGGCTTTTAATATGTACAAAATTGTTGTGAAAGCCAATTAAATCATAAGAAAACACAATTTACTTCTATTCTGTGAATTTACTTATTTTTCTTTAACTGGCAATTGACTGTTTTGAAACAACAAATGTGTTGGAGGTTCAAACCTCTGTAGCCATGTTCCTCTTGTTTTTCCTCAGCCTCCAGCTGTTCTATAGATCTGAAATAAGTCATTTTGTTATAATAAAAAATGCGCTTCAAAAGGCCAGTCCACACTACACAGATCAGCGATAACAGCGAACTGTGTACAGTATGTCACGTCAAATTATTGTAAAAATGACAAATGTTCATGAATCAGTGGTAGAGAAATAAATAAATAAATAAAAGAAATAAATAAATAATTAAGTCATTTGAGGCCCCTTTGGACGTTTGCTGAGGCCTTCCACTGAGAAATTGACAAGACTTTCCATCATGAATTGCATTAGTGAAGTCAGACAGCACAGACCTGAAGTGAACTCAGTACAGTGTCCTGATGATTTGTGTCAGTCTTCCTCATCAGTTTGGATTCTTTGGCCTTTTTACCTTAGCACAGCTCAACAACGCTTCAAAGTTCTCTAGAAAGCTCATCTACAACCAAAATCAATTATCATGTCAAATCAACATCATCAACCAAAATATCCAATAGTATCCTGTAGATTTCATATTAAAAATCAGGACTGTCTACAGAGAGGATCTCTAACACTTTTAACACTGTAAACTCAGTGTCATACAGACAGAGGTCCTGTGAACAGGACTATGCATAAGAATCATGTAATAATTCTTAAAAAGCTGAAACTAGATCAGAATAAGAGGCCTGTAACCTTAAGCATCCAGACAAGTTGACTTTCAGCCAAGGCTAGGTCAAACTAGATTGAATTGGCTTCACAAAGAACCTGGGAAAATTTCTGGGGAAAATTTTCTGACTAGTTACATGCAATTGCAGCTTGGAAAGGATGGCAGACCAGAGGTCCTGCCGATTCTTCAGTTTTCCAGCATCTTTGCATACTTGAACCCTTTCCAGCAGTGACTGTATGATTTTAAGATACATCTTTTCACACTGAGGAAAATTGAGGCACTCAAACACAATTGTTAAAAAAAGGTTCAAACGTTCACTGAGGCTCCAGAAGGAAACAAGATGCATCAAGAGTTAAAAACTCAGTAATAAACAGTAACCCCTTCCACCCTCGATACAACGGCTGCCCACTGCTCTGGGTGTGTATTCAATACTGTGTGTTTGTACTTGGATGGGTTAAATATAGAGCACAAATTCCAATGGGTCACTTTACTTCACTTCAGTATTTGACCAGTCAGAAACAAGTATTACAGAGAGCTAATAATATAATTGCTTCTGGTCACGAATATTACATAATACATACTTTCATCTGAAAAAGGAGTTGTAATCCCACTCAGGCCAGGAGTGAATGCAAGAAAAGTGTACCTCCCCTGCAAAAGACCATCTGCAGTATTGGGGTCCTACAACCATCTAAAAGGTGGTTTACCTGTCCATGTTTTTTGTCAAGTTTCCACTTTCCACAATACACAGCCCCATTGGCATATAATAAGTGTCCTTGCATGACGCATGCCCTGAATGAATTCTCCTGTGTACTCATTCATACGAGGTTGCTGAGAGCATGGAGCCCTTTTACAGAACCACAGTAGGCCTATTGCTGTGTGTTCTATTGCTAAATCGTACTTATATGACCGCCATCAGTTCGTAGCAGTGAATGAAGATGTATCATATCGATCACAAGTGCAGTATGGAGTACCTCAAGGCTCAGTACTAGGGCCGCTACTCTTCACGCTTTATATGTTACCCTTGGGAGATATCATCAGGAAACATGGAGTTAGCTTTCACTGTTATGCTGATGATACTCAGCTCTATATTTCTTCGCGGCCCGGTGAAACACACCAATTTGAAAAACAAATGGAATGCATAGTCGATATAAAAAACTGGATGACGAGTAATTTCTTACTGCTAAATTCTGAACAAACAGAGGTGTTAATTATAGGACCTAAAAACTTGCTTGTAATAACCTAGAACACTGTTTAAGACTTGATGGCTGCTCTGTCAATTCTTCGTCATCAGTTAGGAACCTAGGTGTGCTATTTGATCGCAATCTTTCCTCAGAAAGCCACGTTTCTAACATTTGTAAAACTGCATTTTTCCATCTCAAAAATATATCTAAATTACGGCCTATGCTCTCAATGTCAAATGCAGAAATGTTAATCCATGCATTTATGACCTCAAGGTTAGATTATTGTAATGCTTTATTGGGTGGTTGTTCTGCACGCTTAGTAAACAAACTACTGCTAGTCCAAAATGCAGCAGCAAGAGCTCTTACTAGAACCAGGAAGTATGACCATATTAGCCCGGTCCTGTCAACACTGCACTGGCTCCCTATCAAACATCGTATAGATTTTAAAATATTGCTTATTACTTATAAAGCCCTGAATGGTTTAGCACCTCAGTATTTGAATGAGCTCCTTTTACATTATAATCCTCTATGTCCGCTACGTTCTCAAAACTCAGGCAATTTGATAATACCTAGAATATCAAAATCAACTGCGGGCGGCAGATCCTTTTCCTATTTGGCGCCTAAACTCTGGAATAACCTAACATTGTTCGGGAGGCAGACACACTCTTGCAGTTTAAATCTAGATTAAAGACCCATCTCTTTAACCTGGCTTACACATAACATACTAATATGCTTTTAATATCCAAATCCGTTAAAGGATTTTTAGGCTGCATTAATTAGGTAAACCGGAACCGGAAACACTTCCCATAACACCCGATGTACTTGCTACATCATTAGAAGAATGGCATCTACGCTAATATTTGTCTGTTTCTCTCTTATTCCGAGGTCACCGTAGCCACCAGATCCAGTCTGTATCCAGGTCAGAGGGTCACTGCAGTCACCCGGATCCAGTACGTATCCAGACCAGATGGTGGATCAGCACCTAGAAAGGACCTCTACTGCCCTGAATAACAGCGGAGACCAGGACAACTAGAGCCCCAGATACAGATCCCCTGTAAAGACCTTGTCTCAGAGGAGCACCAGGACAAGACCACAGGAAACAGATGATTCTTCTGCACAATCTGACTTTGCTGCAGCCTGGAATTGAACCACTGGTTCCGTCTGGTCAGAGGAGAACTGGCCCCCCAACTGAGCCTGGTTTCTCCCAAGGTTTTTTTCTCCATTCTGTCACCGATGGGGTTTCGGTTCCTTGCCGCTGTCGCCTCTGGCTTGCTTAGTTGGGGTAACTTCATCTACAGCGATATCGTTGACTTGATTGCAAATAAATGCACAGACACTATTTAACTGAACAGAGATGACATCACTGAATTCAATGATGAACTGCCTTTAACTATCATTTTGCATTATTGACACTGTTTTCCTAATGAATGTTGTTCAGTTGCTTTGACGCAATGTATTTTGTTTAAAGTGCTATATAAATAAAGGAGATTTGACTTGACTATTGCTAATTTGACTGAACCCATCTCATCATTCCTTCTCCATGTTCCATTTTGAACATTGTTCTTCCATTGCCCCTTATATAAACTTCCAGATTAGCAAGGACTCTATTTGTAAGTACTCAATAATAAACTTAGACTTATTTAAATGTAAAAATATATATTTTTAATAATAATAATAATAATAATATATATATATATATAATATATAATGTAGTAATTTAAGTCAATAAAAGCTATTATACATTTTAATTAGATTTAGATTTTATACTGGTGTCCCAGTTTAGTACCGTCGTTCATTTATCATTTATTCTTTACTCCAATATTTCTCTTGATCTTATTTCAGTCAGCTCAATGCACATTTAAAGGGACAATACACTCAAAAATAAAAATTAATTATTTGTTATAATTTAATTATTATTATTTTTTGTTCCTATTACTTTCTTCTGTGGAATAAAGGAAATAATGCTTTTAAGAATGTTGGTAACCAAACAAAATTTTTTTTTTGAGGACCACTGTCTTCCACTGTATGGACAAAAAAAAAAAAATAATATATATATTTGTCAAATGTCTTCATGTTCTACAAAAGAAAAAGTCATCCAGGTTCGGAATGCCATAAGAGTGTGTGAACCATGACAACTTTAATTATTCAGTAATTATTAAAATTCTGTTAAACTCATGCACTGTGTGGATGAATTTGGATATTGATTTGTACCTTTAAAATCTACTCACCTTAAAAAAAATTATATATATATATATATATATATATACACATTAATAAAAGTGACATAGTTAAATAATTACAATAATAAAGCTGCAAACGCATAATGAAAAAGTTAGTTTATTATAAAAACTACAAATAATAAAATCCTTAATTAAAACAAAATTGTTTGACAGGCACTAAGAAAAACAGAACAAATGCTGCAAAATACAGGTGCCTTAGTCCTGAGAAACCATATCCAGATTAGCAAGGTGTCTCATGGTGGGTCTACCATGTGGACAATTCCAGGGCTGTTCAATTTCCCCCATGTGCTGCACAAGTTTCTTCATTTCACTGGTGTTCAGGGCAGTGCCAACCATCACCTGTTTAAACAGACACACATTGACAAACTGTAGAAGACAAAAACACAACACAAACAAGCAAGAGCTCAATCACAGACTCTGTTCTACCTTACAGGTATTTACTTGGGTACAATTGATAAATAATAGACAGGTAGATTAGAACGGCTGAAAAACATTCTTGACTGGAAGAAACGCCAAATGGCACTCACCGATTTGCGACATGCCCTGGATGCAAACATCTGCCTCACACGAGAAGGTCGACACATGATTCCAGGACTGTCGCTAAGCATAAAGATGAGTTCTTCAATGTCACTTGGGCCAAAGGTCCAATTCTTGCTTGTAGGTAAAGACACCAACTTCACCCTTTCCATAACCTGAGCTGAAAGAAAAAAAAACTCTAACCCACATCAATCTGGTGGAAAAGGTATCACATAAGATATAAAATACTATTACAGCAGATAACCCACCATCCTCATCAATGAGGAAGTCAAAACCATTCTTTCTGAAGATTTCAAGGTTTTCCATGAGCACAGTTTCACTGATAGCTGGGAGGTGAAGACTTTGTGGACTGCATATTGAAAGATAAACATAAGTTAGCTTTAAAATAAATAGGCCTACATGTTCTGTTTAACTTATCTCCGCAAAGTGTGACTTACGCTATGAGTCGCTGTCCCTTTAAGACCGTATTCTTTTGTAGCATCTCAAAATTGTACTTTTCGTCAGTGGCATGCTGGTCAATTATGAAAAGGTCAGTTTTCAGCTTGGTGATAATAAAACCCAGGTTGAACTGACCAATGATTTCCATATCCTTGAACATGTCTTTGCTGTAAGAAAAAGTTGAAGCTTTGTCAGTGGCATATACAGGTCCTTCTCAAAAAATTAGCATATCGTGATAAAGTTCATTATTTTCCATAATGTAATGATAAAAATTAAACTTTCATATATTTTAGATTCATTGCACACCAACTGAAATATTTCAGTTCTTTTATTGTTTTAATACTGATGATTTTGGCATACAGCTCATGAAAACCCCAAATTCCTATCTCAAAAAATTTGCATATTTCATCTGACCAATAAAAGAAAAGTGTTTTTAATACAAAAAAAGTCAACCTTCAAATAATTATGTTCAGTTAAGCACTCAATACTTGGTCGGGAATCCTTTTGCAGAAATGACTGCTTTAATGCGGCGTGGCATGGAGGCAATCAGCCTGTGGCACTGCTGAGGTGTTATGGAGGCCCAGGATGCTTCGATAGCGGCCTTAAGCTCATCCAGAGTGTTGGGTCTTGCGTCTCTCAACTTTCTCTTCACAATATCCCACAGATTCTCTATGGGGTTCAGGTCAGGAGAGTTGGCAGGCCAATTGAGCACAGTAATTCCATGGTCAGTAAACCATTTACCAGTGGTTTTGGCACTGTGAGCAGGTGCCAGGTCGTGCTGAAAAAATGAAATCTTCATATCCATAAAGCTTTTCAGCAGATGGAAGCATGAAGTGTTTCAAAGTCTCCTGATAACTAGCTGCATTGACCCTGCCCTTGATAAAACACATTGGACCAACACCAGCAGCTGACATGGCACCCCAGACCATCACTGACTGTGGGTACTTGACACTGGACTTCAGGCATTTTGGCATTTCCTTCTCCCCAGTCTTCCTCCAGACTCTGGCACCTTGGTTTCCGAACGACATGCAAAATTTGCTTTCATTCGAAAAAAGTACTTTTGACCACTGAGCAACAGTCCAGTGCTGCTCCTCTGTAGCCCATTTCCTGCACACGCCTGTGCACGGTGGCTCTGGATGTTTCTACTCCAGACTCAGTCCACTGCTTCCGCAGGTCCCCCAAGGTCTGGAATCGGTCCTTCTCCACAATCTTCCTCAGGGTCCGGTAACCTCTTCTCGTTGTGCAGTGTTTTTTGCCACACTTTTTCCTTCCCACAGACTTCCCACTGAGGTGCCTTGATACAGCACTCTGGGAACAGCCTATTCGTTCAGAAATTTCTTTCTGTGTCTTACCCTCTCGCTTGAGGGTGTCAATGATGAACTTCTGGACAGCAGTCAGGTCGGCAGTCTTACCCATGATTGCGGTTTTGAGTAATGAACCAGGCTGGGAGTTTTTAAAAGCCTCAGGAATCTTTTGCAGGTGTTTAGAGTTAATTAGTTGATTCAGATGATAAGGTTAATAGCTCGTTTAGAGAAGACTTGAAATATTTCAGTTGGTGTGCAATGAATCTAAAATATATGAAAGTTAAATTTTTATCATTACATTATGGAAAATAATGAACTATCACAATATGCTAATTTTTTGAGAAGGACCTCTAAACTTGAAAATGATTTTGGAACTTCAAGAGATCAATCAAAATATCAGTATAACCTTATTTCTTTCTTAAGCTCGTCCTCAGCACTCTGGTTTTCACCAGGGTTAATTTTTGCCCTGAACCGTCTATATTTTAGCTCTTGATCATTGTTCTCTTTCTTCTGAGCCTGCAGCCTCTGCATCCTTTTAGAAAGTTCCTGCAAAGAAAACTGCAAAAGCACTGTGTTCTTCTGTATGCTGACAGGTGAATCAAACTGTGTAGAAGCATTCTTGTTTTTGGAGTCCACCAAACAGTTTTGTGCTAGAGGTTCAGCTTCATATCGAGCTCTTTTAGCTTCAGGACTGGAAATTCTGTCCTGGTGTTGCTCAGACTTTGTCTCTGGCACCAAAGGTTTATAACTCCAGTACTTCTCATCTACAGGTTCACTGATAGTCTCAGCTTTAACATCAGTTTCATATATACCAGGGTGTAAACCTGACTCTGAATTGCTTTCATGTAAAATCTCTGGATCATCTTCAACTGAAATGTGGTTTGCAGCCTCAGAATCTTCAGCATCACTATTAAAGGTGCTTTTATATTTAGCTAGACAAGCAGATTTTTTTATGGAGGAAATTGCAGCAAAACGTGGAGAGGACTTTAAAGGTGGCCTCATAATGTCTGTCATTTTTTTAGAGCAGCTCACAAAGGAAAACATCTTCTTTTGAGAATGACCAGAACAGGCAGCTTTATGACTAGACTGCTTTGACCCAACTCCAGGAACCTGATGGATTGAAAATGCTTCTTTAAGCCGAGCTAGATTGATGGAAGTCTTTGGTGGCTCATCATCTGGAAGCGCTTCAGAGACAGAACCTATTTCCCGATCTTCTGAACCAGCACTTGTCTCGGTTGGTCTACAGAAGTCTTGAATGAAGAACAACATCAACATCTGTAATAACACTTCAAGACAACATATCTTATGTCTTAAAAGGTCTGATGTACTTACTGGTAAGTGCTGGAGTGATGTGATTGAGACTGATTTTATTGACACCAGTCTCAAACATAACCATGAGTGAGCTTTTCAGAATTGCCAGCAAGAGCTTTTCCTCTTGTAGAAGGATCTGACGTTTGTCTGGAGTCACATTCACGTCGACACAGTCTAATGTGAAACAAAGAATTCAAACTTTTAATAAATGACGAGTATTAGTTAATAAAGTGCATTTAGCATTTTATTTTTTGATTAAGTTTCTTTTTCTCACCCAGACTCCATTTATATGATTTTAAAAAAATGCAGTGAAAATAGTAATATTGTGAAATACTATTACGATTTAACATAAATTGTTTCTATTGCAATTGATTTAAAATTCTATTGGTTTCAGTGATTGCAAATCAGAGTTTTCAGCAGCCATTACTGCCCAAGAAAACAGTACATTTTTAATTAAAGGGTTAGTTCACCCAGATAGCAAAATTATGTAATTAATAACTTACCCTCATGTTGTTTCAAACTCATAAGACCTTTGTTTATCTTTGGAACACAGTTTAAGATATTTTAGATTTAGTCCGAGAGCTCTCAGTCCCTCCATTGAAACTGTGTGTATGATATTAGTCCATGTGACATCAGAGGGTCAGTTCGAATTTTTTGAAGCATCGAAAATACATTTTGGTCCAAAAATATCAAAAACTACGACTTTATTCAGCATTGTCTTCTCTTCTGTGTCTGTTGTGTGAGAGAGTTCAAAACAAAGCAGTCTGGATATCCGGTTCGCGAACGAATCATTCAGTTCACCAAATCAAACTGAATCGTTTTAAACGGTTCGCATCTCTAATACGCATTAATCCACAAATGACTTAAGCTGTTAACTTTTTTAATGTGGCTGACACTCCCTCTGAGTTCAAACAAACCAATATCCTGGAGTAATTCATTTACTCAAACAGTACACTGACTGAACTGCTGTGAAGAGAGAACTGAAGATGAACACCGAGCCGAGCCAGATAGCGAACAATAGACTGACTCGTTCACGAGTGAAGAACCGGTTGCATCGGTTTTCGGATCACCAGTAGTTCTTTCAGACAGTTTCAGACAATAAACCGGTTGAAGAAAACGGTTCACCTGTTCTTTTGCGCTCGACGTAATGGCGTCATTTGCGATGATTGCCCTTGATTCAAGCCTTCGGTTTAACCACACTCATAACAATAGCACAGAATCAGTTCAGAATCAATCACCAAAAGAATCAGTTCGGTTCAGACGCCCTGTGTGTCAGTCTGCTTCACACTGAATCACACATGCGCAGTATCATCAGCTCCTCGGTTCTTCTTATCTGGCTCGGCTCGGTGTTCATCTTCAGTTCTCTCTTCACAGCAGTTCAGTCAGTGTACTGTTTGAGTAAATGAATTACTCCGGGATATTGGTTTGTTTGAACTCAGAGGGAGTGTCAGCCACGTTAAAAAAGTTAACATCTTAAGTCATTTGTGGATTAATGCGTATTAGAGATGCGAACCGTTTAAAGCGATTCAGTTCGATTTAATGAACTGAATGATTCGTTCGCGAACCTTATATCCAGACTGCTTTGTTTTGAACTCTCTCACACAACAGACACGGAAGAGAAGACAATGCTGAATAAAGTCGTCGTTTTTGCTATTTTTGGACCAAAATGTATTTTCGATGCTTAAAAAAATTCTAACTGACTCTCTGATGTCACATGGACTACTTTGATGATGTTTTTCTTACCTTTCTGGACATGGACAGTATACCGTACACACAGCTTCAATGGAGGGACTGAGAGCTCTCGGACTAAATCTAAAATATCTTAAACTGTGTTCCGAAGATAAACGGAGGTCTTACGGGCTTGAAACAACATGAGGGTAAGTTATTAATTACATAATTTTGCTATCTGGGTGAACTAACCCTTTAATAAGTTTAGAAGAATAGATTTTATTCATAATACATTTTTTGTAACATGGTAAATATTTTTCTAACACTTTTCATCAATTAAAATCAAATGCTACAGTAGTGTAACAGTAGTGTACACTTTTATATACAATTTAATTTCTTTATTGTTCTGTCAAGACTTACCTGAAGCAACAGTGATGTTTAGAGCAACAAAAGGGTATTGATGTCGATTGTACATGTGATAAACCTCATTCACAAGCTTGGATGCCTGCAAATAAAAAAATCACAAGAAAACAACAACAACGATGTCATACTTATTAGATATAATTATATAAACACACAAAAAAGTATTATTAAAAAGACACAACACCTTCACTGGATCACAGGGTCTTTTATTGATAAAGAAGAACTGTCTGTCAGTAGCACTTCGTCCGACACCATGATCCGCTTGTGACACAAAGCCGTCAATGCTAGAATTTAATATCATCAATTACAATCACTTTACACAGGAACGCTCCAAGTCATAAAATGGTTTTAATTTCCTTATTTACAGAAAGTGCGGAAACAAATTCATGTGTTAACTTAGAAAAACTCACACAAAAAGGTCTTTAGGAACATCTACGTCCCCGAGACCATAATCTTCTTTAATTGATTCACCGGGAGATATTTGCTGGAAGGGAATCAAACTTTGTATCTGTGGAAAAGTAAAAATGTGTCATACATGTTACTTTCAACAACAAGGAAAAATAATAGTAAAAGTACTTTGTTATGATAATACAACAAAGTGTGTTCTGTTTGTGTCAAAAGTACTGATGTCAGTACTGAAATGTTAAAAATGTGACCATACCAAAGCCATGTCATTCAACGGATCCCTAATATATCTGCTCAAAATAGATGGATCTGATGCAATGAAGTAATGATCATACCATTGTAGCAAATCACAGACATTTCTGTTAAGCATGTGAACACAATGGCCAATCAGAGGTGTTTAGGAATCCTCTCAACAGCGCTCAAAATGCTAGCGGGGAATGCATTTTTCACATTTCAGTACCGACCTGTCTACTGACATCGCCACTTTTGACACTATGCAAGAATTTCTCTTCTTAAATGATCCACTACAAAGAATAGGTCATTCTCACCTGTTTAGGTCCAAACACAGCTCCAATGTTGTCTCTCATGCTGTTACTCCCACTGGTGCACAGTACCGTGGTGCGCTTGCCTTGTCCCGTCTGGTTGGTGCATGTTATACGCACACCAGTGGAGATGATGCAGTAGGACTGCAGGATGAAAATCATCTTGGAATATTCCTGTGGAGAAACTCTAGTTAATTTCTTTCTAAACATGAATACAACCCCCTGCACCCAAGTAAACCCCAGCAGACCTTTTTGATGTTGCGCTGGAACTCCTTGTGTCGGACAGGTAATGTGGAGAAGAGTTTCTGCAGAATGACAGTAGTGCCATGTTGGCGGGGATGTGGCACACGCTGAGTTAGATGACCATCATGGTTATACACCAGCCGAGCTCCGATCTGAGCACTCTCATGACAGGTCACAACACTAAGATCACTGTGATCATAAGAAAAAACAGTGTATATTAAGAAACCAGTAGTGGATAGAGATCAGTAAAACAAGATATCAGAACATGAACAATTGTGAGATCATCATTACACTATAATCATCACACTCTTCATGTTGTAAGAATTAAAAGGACAAATCCAATGTAAAGTGTTACCTAAGAGCACAAAGTGAGCTCAGAGCTTCTCCACGGAACCCAAACGTCTCCACGTGTATCAGGTCGGAAAAATCTCTTAGTTTAGAGGTGTGGTGTTTTAAAGCTGCGGAAGTTGAAAAGGACACAAATAAGTTACTACTTGTCAAAAATTAGAAATCATTTAGATTGTATAATGTTTTTAAAAGAAGTCTCTCATGCTCACCTGAAATTTTTTATCAAAAAATTGTGAAATATTATTGCAATTTAAAAGAGCTGTTTTCTATTTTGATATATTTTAAAACATATATATATATATCTTTTTTTTGCAGCCATTACTCCAGATCTTCAGTGTCTGTCTGATCTATCAGAAATCATTCGGTTTTCCACAAAAATATTAAGCAGCAAAAACTATTTTCAACATTGATGAAATGTTTCTTTAGCACCAGATCAGCATATTAGAATGATTTCTGAATATGAATAAATGCAGCCTTGGTCAGCATAAGAGATATCTTTCAAAAATCTTTAAAAAAAAATATTTATTCCAAACTTTTGACTGGAAGTGTAAGCATGCTACAGTCTTTTATCTCTAATGTTCACAAGACAACTTACTTAGTCCCTCAAAGTTTTGCTCCTCAACACCTTTTCCATTGTCGGAAACCTCCACTAACTCTATTCCGCTGTCTTTTAGCTTGACATCTGTATGGAAACAGAACACTTGACCAAATGTTGCATGAGCTCAAATGCAATGTTTCCTCATGCTCTCATCCCCTGAGCTCACCGACATTAGTGGCACCAGCATCAATACTGTTCTCCACCAGCTCCTTCACAGCTGTGGACAGACTCAGCACCACCTGTCCAGAGCAGATCTGATGCACAGACTGTTTGTCTATTGCCTTTATGGCTCCTGCAGAACTTGTGCTAGGAATTTAAAACACAGAATATGAAGGGAAACATTAGTAAACAGTACTGTACAACACTAGAGTAAACAGTATGTCCAGAGTAGCAGATAATCTCTATCACTAGCCTATGATTTGTCGTTGTTCTAATGTAGCAAACTACTAAAAATAATATGCAAAGCTATAAACACTTACCTTAAGTCTGACATTTTTTCTGTGGAAATATATATGGTATCAGTCACAGAATCTTAACTTAAGGGTTGCATTGTAGGTATTTTGAAAGCTTTTGCTCCCTGCGGTATCCAGGTCAAACAAGCAGCGGGAATTTAATGTGTTTTCATTTCTCAGTGTGAAAAACCAATGCTTCGACAAGGAAGTGGTTCTTATGAACTATAATGGAACACACTTTAGTATTTCATATGCAATAAACATGCGCATAACTGCATAGCTCTCTGTAGACGTTTCCCGCGGTGTGACGCACAACGGCAGGTCACCACATGTTGCGTAGCACGTGATCAACTGTGTACAACTGTGTTTAGGATAATGTGTTTTATTTTTTATTGTTTCTTTATTGATCGGTTACATTTTATTGACGTATCAGATTGTGATGCATTGTAATAAAACTAAAGTACCTATTTTATTGTACTGTTTTAAAACGTTTCATCATCCTCCGCGTGGTTGCCTGAATAGGGGCCATGTAAACACTTCAGTTCTAGTATTAGCCGAAACTGACACTGACACAGCAACATTAAGGTTATTTTCTTGTAACTTGTGTTGTTCGTGGAGATAAAAGTATGTAGAAACTGCAATAAATCCATGTAATTATTATTATTATGTTTAGATGCATATTATCATTAGTTGTTCATCACGTCATCACATTGTAAAAGGTGATAGTTTAGAGATACTCCCTGACTGTTGTCCGTAGAATCATTGCAAGGCACTGTCGGTTTGCAGTGGTATTTTTATTCTGCCAGATTTAAAACGTGTAAGTGGGGTTAGCCAAATAAAAGGGGCTGGGTTTTTTTTAACGTTGGCCCTTCCGAATGGAGCTACGGAATGGGATGAACATAAGTGTATTTTAGCAAAACGTCATGTTTCACACAACAGAGAGACTAATGGCTGAAGAAAGTTCGAGTAGCAGTGTAGTTTCTACTGTTAACAGTCATAGCTTTCGTATCCGACGTGGCCTTTCCTCTCAGGACAGAGGATCAAGAGGAGCAATATTCAGCCTGACAGATACCGAGGATGACGTCCAGTTTGATAGTGAGTCCACTGCAATATAAAGCGCGGCCCCTTTCAGTTTTGACTGTAGTAATGGCTAGAGTTTGGGCTTTATGAGCCAAGCATTAAGGTTATTTACTCTCTTTAGATGTTAATGGCTTTAAATATCATGTGCATGATCTGTCAAGGTATTATGTCCAAACAACTAAATTGATTTAATGCATTTTTAAGATGTCCCTCCTCTGTAATATATAGTCTTGTGTTACTTCTTGGTGTGGGGAGGGGTAACTTGGAAATGTTTCAGGCTGATAAGTTACTTAGACCTTACCCACCCCTAGGCTACTGTACACTCAAGATGCAGCATTAGTGTATTTATATTTGCTTAGATGTTAAGAGAATACCGTAAATGCTTGGTGTCTAAATGGATTTAGGGGGAAATGACATTATTGCTTTAATTGCCAAGTTTATTGACGAAGGTAAGAAATCTTGAATTGAAGTTTTTGAATACTTTTTTAGATTTAGTTTGGTTAGCTTTCACTTATTTTGTGTATTTGATATTCGGACATAGTCAAACATATAGTGATCAATCTTTTTATTTGTTATATTATTGTAGCCTCAGACTTGGACAATAACTGTGAAGTGTTGCTGGCGGGGAGACCGTTTCCATCGATCCAGGAATTTGCCTCTGCCATTCCCAACCAACTGCTGCTGGGATCTCTACTGGAACACTTGTGCTTTGTTTATGAGAGTGATCCTACACGCTCACGCATGCTGTTTAAGGGTAGGTTGATACTGCCTTTTAAATAGTCTCCTTTTGTTTAATTTTCTGGTATTTGTCTTAAATTTAGTTTTCTTAAATGCCTCTGCTGTTTCAGTGATAGGCCAGCATTTAGCAGCCATGAACCTCCTGTCACCACTGGCTATCAGTGATGAGTTTAGTTCGGTCCGACTACAGCATAACCGGGCATTCACAGAGCTCCTGCACGCAACCAGCTCATCGCTCTTCCCCCAGGTAATCCATCAAAATTCATCATCAATAAAAAAAAAATTATGACTTCTATCCAGCTGTTGCTTTCTTGAACAAAAACTAAAAACCAGTTCATCTTTTTGATTCTACAGGAACATAGATACTTGAGAACAGAAGGCCAGAGCCTAAGGTGAAAACTTTTACACTTGTAGCAACTCCACTTACACTGCTTTATAATGTACACTACTGTTCAAATGCTTGGGGTCAAATAGAAACTGATCATTTAAATGTTTTTTTAAAAGAATCGCTTATAGTCACAAAGGCTGTATTTATTTGTATATAAATGTTTTAAAATGTAATAGTTTCGTGTGTAGGCAAAGCTGCATTTTCAGCTCCATTACTCTAGTCTTCAATGTCACATGATGCTTTAGAAATCATTTTAGTATGCTAATTTGGTGTTCAAGTTTTGGTGTAAATTTGGATTCTTTGATGAATAGAAAGATCAAAAGAACAGCATTTATTTAAAATAGATGAATCTTTTGTAACATCATACATTTCTTCGGTGTCACTTTTGATCAACTCAATGCAACTTAATCCTTGCTGAAGAAAAATGTCTTACTGATCTGAAACCTTTGAATGGTAGTGTACAGTACTTTCAATTTAAAATAACTGTGATATGCTTATCTATCCTAGATCCAAAGATGGTCTTTTCCAAGCACACACATCCCGCTACCTTAGTGAATTTGCCGAAATTGCAACACTGGGGAAAGGATCCTATGGTAAAGTGTTTAAGGTAAGGAGATTTTCTGATATTGTACTCTTAAATAGAGTGAACACATGACTTGAAACGTGCTTACTAAAAACAATAATAATGTTTTAGGTCACAAACATGCTCGATGGTCAGGAATATGCAGTGAAAAAAATCCTCATCAAGAAAGTAACAAGAAACGACTGTATGAAGGTAAAGTATGTCACAGATTCAGTTAAAATAGTGATATAATTTACCCCCCAAATCTATATGATTTAGAGATAGTATACCTTATTGCATCTGTTTTTATCTCCTCGCAGGTTCTTAGAGAGGTTAAAGTGCTCTCCAGCCTTCAGCATCCCAATATTGTTGGATATCACACAGCATGGATGGAGCATGTTCAGCCTGCTGTGAAAAGTTAGTTGCTGTATTGATGTTGTTACATTAGGAGATAAAGCCATTTGAATCGTGCTTTGCTTTTATTCAGTATTTCCTGAGTCATACAAAAATTACATTAACATGTAAAATTTTCTGTTTTTCTCACTAGATCCAAAATCCCTTATTTCACAAACATTTCCAGCATTAGATAAACCTTTACAGAAAGATGGGTAAGATGGTTTGAAAATGATGGTTTTTCTCATCACAATTAACTAATTGTAACACGTTTACAACAGCATACTGAAAATGTTTCTTGCTTTAGGTGTACACAGGAAAACACTAACAGCAGCAATGGATCGTCCATTGTCTTTGAACATTCTGAAGAAGCAGAAGGCAAAGAAAATCAGGTTGCATTAGAGAGCCTCTCAGCGAAACCCTCAACTTCAAAAGAAGAGATGGGACATGCCGTTTGCCCAAAAAATGTCCGCAACCCACAAAACATTGTTCCATGTGTTTTTCTGGGAAAGCCACGTGCTACAGTGAACAAATGCCCTGCAGCTAAATGGGAGAGCTCGACACTCTCAGAGGACGACCTCAGTCAAAACACACTGGAATTGAACAATAACTCTTACATTGATATGGACACTGCTGAATGGTCAGAAAAGCAGGCACATGAGGTATATGGTTAACTAAACAATGAATGTAACAATTGATTGAAATCTTTTATGTTTTTCATCATTTTTTTCTTGTTCCTGTCTATAGGTTCAACTCCACTTAATGCTTTATATACAAATGCAGCTGTGTGAGCGATCTTTGAAAGACTGGATACAGGAAAGAAACTTAAGGACCACAGAGGGACTGTTGATGTCAGTAGGTGAGGTCACTTTATTCATCTGAATTTACTTACACTACACATAGTCGGTACCTTCTTTATTTAAAAGACATCAAATAGGTAGTTCTTTGGAAGTCTTATAAATTGCTCAAATTCCCTTTCTTTATATAACACTTATATAACAAATATAGTAGTCACTTACATACACCCATTACTGTTTTTGCAATGGCTGACACATTGGCTGAACAAGAAAGACAAGAAAAGCTGATTTCCAGAACATATCATGGAATCAGTCACAGCATATAATTGAGTTGTTGGATTATTTTAGCATTTTTTTAACCAATGCTTTGATCCACAGATCCTTGTGAGTCAGTTGACTCCGAATGCGCATTAAACATTTTAAAGAAAATACTGGAAGGAGTTGAGTACATTCATTCCCGTGGTATTATGCACAGAGATCTTAAGGTATGTGTGCTTATTTTGTTGGTTTGCATAACTTGGTATTTTTCACCACACAAATATTTAGTACATGTCTGGCTTGAAACTGTAAATGCATTAGTCTGCATGGGAGGAGACCTAGTGTTTTGATAACAGATATTGGGCCGGTGTGGCACAACAATTTGCAAAGCACCAGTTTACAGCCACCATGGCATTTAACAATCAATTATTTCAAAATAAAATTAATTGCAGATAGTCACTTTGTCAAATACTCTTCTTGTCCCTTACAAACAAACTCTTTATCTGTTTGTCATAGTAAGGCAACACGGTATTTCTCATGCATCTCTTCTGGATACTTAAGTCTTTTAATCAATATAATAGTAAGCCCGAATACCACTTGGATCTGCACACATTTTTTAATTAACAAAAGGCTAGAATACACAGTTACCTATGAAATTCCTAAACAAATGTAATTTTTTAAGCGATTAATATGTTAAAACTGTGGATGTTCTATTGGTGTAAAGATGTGTCTATGATATGATAGATAGTGTCTATGATAAAAGATAGTGTCTGTTTGTTGCAAGTTTGTTACAAGTATATTTTTTTATTTACAGCCTAGGAACATTTTCCTTCATGGACCTGAGTGCCATGTGAAGATAGGGGACTTTGGATTGGCTTGCCGGAACATAATAATAGACGAGCATGAGCAGCTGCCCTCCAGCTCTCAAGCAAGTGTAAACATAGGTGACAGGCCTTGTAACTTCTTCTGTATTCACAAACGTATTTTAGTTATTACAAATTCTGAACTATAATATTTACAAATACATTTTTTTTTACATTATTATATTTTCCGTTTTTTTTGCGAAACTACCTCTGATTAATTGGCAGGTAACAGTAGATGGCAGCAGTGAACTAATGCAACATATTATTTCTCATTAAACATTTCACACTAGACTCAACTCACACTAGTGGAGTGGGAACTTTTGTTTATGCTGCCCCAGAACAACTTGAGGGTTCTCACTATGATTCAAAGGTAAGGAAAAATGGTAAAGTTACAGACTGTTATAATGTAAAGTCTGCTGTTTTTTGGGCTGTACTTTGGTGTCTGGCTGTTTCATCTTAGACGCATACTAAAAATGTGGTAGTAAAATTTGATGTATTTGTTTCATTTGTACAGTCAGATCTGTACAGTATAGGAGTGGTTACCTTGGAGTTATTCCAGCCATTTGGGACTGAGATGGAGCGTGTGCATACACTTGAAGAACTACGGCAGAGCAAGATCCCCAACACTCTATCTAAAAGCTGGCCACTTCTGGCTAAGTATATCACCCTACTGACCAGCACTGATCCCTCAGTGCGACCAAGTGCATCTCATTTACTTCAGAGTGACCTCTTCCGTGCCAATGACATGGTATGTGTGGCTATAATGTTTTTTTTTACCCCCAAAATGGAACACAAACTAAAAGTTCATGTATAATCACAATTTAGTTAGTTTTGTGAGCTTTGAAGAAATGTTTTACCTTGTAACCTTGTTTGCATTCTTTATTTTAGGTTATTCACAGTTTGAAATGCAAGATTGATGAACAAGAAGAAGAAATTGTTCAGCTCAGGAGACAGATCAGTGAGCTAAAGATCTCTCAAAATGCAATACATAGTCCAGAAAATATATGATAATAGTCACTCTTTTGAAATGCCATAAGTGCTCAATATTTGTACATTATATGAATTGTTGTTTGGAAATGGTTGTATGTGTAAGTGCTGCTCTGCTTGTATGTATATAAATGAGTGCCATATTTAACTTGACAAAAGGTTTGTAAAGTAAAGTCCCATGCCGATGGTGTATTAGTCTCCATTTATCTGACTCTTTAAAGCTGAGTAAATATTACTTAAAAAGTAAATAGTACCTCAATAGTATTCTTAATAAAAATGACAATTATTGCCCAATTATCACGAATATTTATAACACCCCAAGGTCATCATGGATAAGGCATTCCAGTGCCATTATATCAAAATAACTTTTGTAGGCTTATCAGTGTCCTTGAGGTATTTTTAATATTCATGATAATGATGCACTTTATGATATTTACCAATTTAAACTTTAACTTAGAAATAACACAATTAGTTTTCCATAAATTATTTTCATGGTGGATAATAAGATGCCATGCACAACCTACCGTAACGCACTAATACCCATTACCCACCATATAACGCCTCTACAGTAATATAAATGTGTACAAAACACTACTCTTGTGAACTTAACAACGGACACTGTTTTAATCGTTTTTATAAAAGCGATTTTTTCCATTCTCGCCGAGTTGACAGCAACAAAGACATTAAATTGCCTTGACGGCCGCGTTCAATAAGGCCACATCCACACAACACTGGGTTGGCTGATATTACGAAAGTACCCGGATGGACCCGTGGGGAAACTACGTCATTGTTCACCGCCGGACGCTCTTTGGATTTTAGAATGGATGAACTCATTTAAATTAATAATAAATTTACAGGTATGTGCATTATATGAGTTAAATATCACATATGGTTGCTGCAGGGGATTTTTGGAAAGCGCGTGTTGTATGGTTGCGTTTATTGCGTTGCACAAAATTGAAAACACCGGGTTTCGTAATGGGTCTTTTGGCGGCGTTGCCTTCTCGGCCAAGGCACCGGTAATTTTTAAATACCGTGCCCCTCCTTTCTACCTGTTTTCGATTAAATTCGAACTGAGGGTAATTTAATTTATTACTGTTGTGTTTATGTTTGTGAAAGAGACACGCCACATATATCATCATCATCTTTATTCGCAGGCAGGCTTCTGGAAGTGCGTGACCATGTTCACGCCGCGTTCCATCTGTATTGTCACGTTTCGCCGTTACCATGGCGTTTGTAGCTAACGTTAACGTGCAACACCGCGGTCTTTAAATCGGCCTGAACTTCTCGCGCCAAACAAAAACCTGCCTAGCCAGTTAACTTTCACTGACAAGTATTTTGCATACATTTATTACCACTGCAAAAACATTTATACATAGTATTTTATGTATAAAGAACGTGCGGCAGAGGCCTATCTCGCACGCGAAGCCTTTAGCCGAGCACACCAGCTAACAGTTGGCGGACGTGCGGAGACGGTGTGTACTACAGGATCATTTCCTCGTGTAAAATCACACACGGAACCGCCACTGTAGTTGTTAAACTGTGTATTGAGTGTCACGACATAATCGAAGGTACACACATTTTTCTGAGGTTTTATTGTGGAATGTGTTGATATATGAGAGTTTCCTGTAAACTACTACTACCATGAAGTAGCCGAGGCCATGGGCCCATCCTGGCGCGCAGCTCAATAGATCAACAACACACCGGCCACTACACCGACACATATTAAGCTTATTCGATCAAATCTGGTTGACCGTTTACAAGGAAAGAAAGGCTTACATCTTTACATGTTGTTTTGCTTAATAAGAAACGACTAGTGTGTTTGGGGGTCAACATTCACTTGTATTTGTTGTACTTTCACTTTAGCGTGATGTCTCAGGCATTTAACTCGTTATCTTCTTTGATGCTGTATTGGTGGGTTTTTAGTTTTTCTTCACTGCATTTACTTGTTACCAAGTTACGCGACTAAATGTTTTTATGAAGGAATGTCGTTTTTAGGTTTACAGAAATATAACGTTAGACGTAAACTTTTGAATGGCAGGAATAAATACTATTTAATGTAGCGAAATGCAGTATTTTTTTATTATAAAAACTGATCGAGACTTAAACTGAGCCAAAAAGTTATTGCAAGCATATATTACATAGTAATACACATTTATTAAGTGGTTTAGTTGGCATATATTAGTGCTGTTTAGACTGGCCCTGTGCTGTAACATGAACATTGATTTATATTTTATTGTTCTGGCCTGTTAAAAAAATAAAATTGGAGTAGGACATTGTTTGATGAATATATTTGTTTGTTTAAACTATATATTTTATTAGAGTAAGGGAAGGTCAGAAGCAGTTTACACTATAGACATCTTTCTTTACCTTCGTGCTAGAGAGTTTTTGCTTTCCTCTCAGGTACCTGTTGCATTTGACACTTACTAGTTTAACCTGAACCTGTTCCTTTAAAACCACTTCACATGCCAATGACAAACCCGTCTGCCTTGTCAAAAATGATCGAGTTGACAGACATCTGTTTTTTTACCACAGAAAATGAATAATGACCATAGTTGACAAACCTCCAGAGAAACCTGACCTGGAGTCAGTGCGGTGCAAGCACTCCAGCTCCCTGACCCCTTTGTCCTCCAGAGACATGGAGAGCAGTAGTTCGAGCTGGGGTGTTGGCCCTTCTGCCACTGAGCTTTCAAGGGCCAAGACTGCCTGTATGGCCTCAACCATTGGAGTGACTTTGAATGGTAGTAATAACACCGCAATCCAAGTTGAAGGGCCCCGAGAGCAAGGCAAGTGCATTTTGTATCACCACTTTTAAAGTACAACAATAGGTTATGCTGTATTGTTTATGTAATATATGTCTCTTTTTGTTTTGTTTGTCGGGCCGTGTAGTGGTCATGACCAGTGGGGATGGCATTGCTCTTCCTCAGAAAGTCCTGTTTTCCCCAGAGCGGCTTTGCTTGAAATGGAACCAGTGCCATCGCGTTGGAGCAGGTCTCCATAACCTGGGCAATACATGTTTCCTAAACTCTACCCTTCAGTGTCTGACCTACACAGCTCCCCTTGCCAACTACATGCTGACCAGAGAGCATTCCAAAACATGTAAGTGTGCTAGATTTTGCAACATTGTATATACGCTTGGCATGCCTTTTCTCTAATGCTGTACATTCTTCCTCTTTACATGCAGGTCATGAGCCTGGGTTTTGCATGATGTGTACCATGCAAAATCACATCATCCAAGTATTCGCTAACTCTGGAAACGTCATTAAGCCTATCTGTGTGCTTAATGAGCTAAAACGTGAGTGCTCAGTTTAAGTTATAACATTTGCTTTGAAATCATGTGACAAAATTACTATTTACCCTGCTAAACCATTAATATAACACTCAAGTGCTACATGAATAGTGGGTACAACTGCTGATATGGTGCTACAACACTTTTAGTGCTAGATAAGAGTTGAGGGTTTTGACAAAATAATTATTAAGGTTAAACCTTGAAGTTTGTATAAAAACAAGTAGCACAGCCACAGTGATTTTAATTTAAGAGATAAGGAAGGGTTCAGGATGACCGTTATTTATAACATAGTCCACTGATCTTTTGTTCTTATCCTCAGGGATTGGAAAGCATTTCAGATTTGGAAGTCAAGAAGATGCCCATGAGTTCTTGAGGTACACAGTGGATGCTATGCAAAAGTCCTGCCTGCCTGGAAACAAGTGAGTTCCCACAATGCAGTTTTGTTTGCCAGTTTTCTAGCATTATAAGGCATGAAATAAGCCTTTCATCAATCATCAGTACATGAACTGTTATGACTGCATGCTTACATCCAGTCTAATACTGCATTATTGTCATTTATTGTCAGATTGGACAGGCAAACTCAGGCAACCACTTTTGTACATCAGATATTTGGGGGTTATCTGAGATCCAGAGGTAGGTCATCAGATTTTTGTTTGTTTTGATTTGGTTTAAGGTTAATCTTATTCTTTCTGAATAACATGTTGCAACTATTTTCTGTAAAAAGACACCTTTAAATTTGGTGTCTAGAAGTTTGATGAATTATATGTATGTTTTATAGAATTTGTACAATGATGCAATATTTAAACTATGCTCCAGATTCATCTGTTGGTGCAGAGATATTGCACATTTCTTTTTCAAGTCATCTGTATTTATACAGTGCTTTATACAATACAGATTGTGTCAAAGCAGCTTTACAGTGTTAAACAGGAAAAACGTGTGCTGATAATGCAAGAGCACAATATAAAACAGTCAGTTTATCAGTTAAAGTCAGTTCATTGTTGATTCAGTGATGTAATCTTCCAGCTCAGTTCAGTTCTCTTCCAATAGTGTCTGTGCAGTCAAGTCAACAGTGTTGCCAGTGGATCCAAAACTCCATCGGTGACAGAAATGGAGAAAACATACCTTGGTAGAAACCAGGCTCAGTCGAGGGGCCAGTTCTCTTCTGGCCAGATGAAACCAACATGGTGTGGTTAAATTCCAGGCTCCAACGCACATCAGATTGAGCAGAGGACTCCTCTGGTTCTCGTGGTCTTGTGCTGATGGCCGACGAGGTCTTCACAGGGGATCTGTCTCTAGGGTTCGTCTAGTTGACATGGTCTCCGCTGACTTTCAAGGCTGTAGAGGTCGTCTCTAGGTGCTGATCCACCATCTGGACTGGATACGGACTCTATCCAGGTGACTGCAGTGTCCATCTGATCTGCATACTGACTGGATCTGGGTGGCTAATGTGACCTCGGAAGAAGAATAAAACAGTCTAATATTCGCGTAGATGCCATTCTTCTTACGATGTAATGAGTACATTGGGTGTTATGGGAAGTGTTCCCGGTTCCGGTTGACCTAATAAATGCAGCCTAACAATGCTTTAATGGGTTTGAATTATAGAAATATGATAGTGTGAAAAAAGATAATGCGCATGCCAGGTTAAAGAGATGGGTCTTAAATGAGATTTAAACTTCTGAAGTGTGTCTGCCTCCTGAACAATGTTAGGTAGATTGTTCTAGAGTTTGGGCCCTAAATAGGAAAAGGATCTGCCGTCTGCAGTTTATTTTGATATTCTAGGTATTATTGAATGGCCAGAGTTTTAAGATTGCGGTGGAAGTGAAGGACTATAATGCAATAAGAGCTCATTTAAGGACTGAGGAGCTAAACCATTCAGGGCTTTATAAGTAATTAGCAAGATTTTCAAATGCATATGATGTTTAATAGGGAGCCAGTGAGTGCAGTGTTGAAAGAACTGGACTAATATGGTTGTACTTCCCGGTTCTAGTAAGAACTCTGCTGCTGCATTTTGGACCAGCTGGTGTTTATTAAGCATGTAGAGCAACCACCCAATAAAGCATTACAATAACCTTGAGGTCATGAAGGCGTTTTTTGCGTTTAACATTGAGAGCATAGGTCGTAATTTAGATATATTTTTAAGATGGAAAAATGCATTTTTACAAACATGCCTTTTAAAGGAAAGTTTGCTATCAAATAGCACACCAAGGATTCTAACTTTTGATGATCAATTGACAGCATTACCATCAAGTGTTAGACCGTGTTTTAGATTATTACATGCAGAGGTTTTTGGTCCGAATAATTAACACTTGTTTTTTCAGAATTTAATAGTGGAAAATTACTAGTCATCCAGTTTTTATTTCACTTATGTGTTCTGTTATTTTTGCTAATTTATATGTTTTGTTGGGCCGCAAAGAAATCTAGAGCTGAGTGTCATCAGCATAGCAGCAGAAGCTAACTAAATGTTTCCTGATGGTATCCCCCAAGGGTAGCGTGAAAGACAACGGTCCTAGTTAGAGGTCGACCAATGTATCGATTTGGCAATTAATCAGTACCATGCCAATAGCTTTTCTGGGTTGCGTCTGTTGCTGGAGTAGCTGAGAAGCTCCGCTGTCATTATACATGTCACTGATTTTTTTCGGCCGATTTTTCCGGAAGTGCGCCCGCGTGCACAGACTACATTGTAATCATTCGCTATCATGTCATTTGTGTGAAAGAGTATTTCGAAATCTGTGCGCAGGACACGGGCAGCCGTTCAGCACTGGAAGTGCAGAGCTACACGTCTGAGGGTGCTTTCACACCTGCCTCATTTAGTTCGGTTGAATCGTACCAGAGTTCGTTTCCCCCTTTGGTTCGATTGGGCAGGTGAGAAAGCAGCAATCGCACTCGGGTGCGCACCAAAAGCAGACCAAACAAGCATACCGAGACCTGCTTGAAGAGGTGGTCTCGGTACGCTTTCAAACGAACTCTGGAGCGGTTCGTTTGTGGTGAGAATGTGATCCGACCTTGAACAGACCCAACTGCAAAAAGTACTGATTATTTTTGGACTAAACCAGCTGCCGTAGTCAGCTGCGTTGTGCATTATGGGATGAGGAAGTGTTTGTTGACAGTTTGCACTTTAGCATGGCAGCTCGTGGACAAACTTGTAGTAGAGAGGAGGTGCGGAGTCTCATAGAAATTTGGTCAGATGACCATGAGCATGTCAGAGTTAAGAAGAATTAATGCACGCCTCCGCTTGAAGTTACGAGCGATTCCCGCTCGCCGTTTGCAGTGCATTAAAACATTGTTTTCAAGCCGCATCCGCGCTTCATTTTAGAAATTTATTTTTTACATATTGTGGTGTATACAAACAATGTAATAGATTATGGCCAGGGACAAAACCAGCCCACGCAGTCGTGTTGTCTCCATGTTGTTTGCTGGCTTTTCCTCTTATGTTAGAATTTTCCCGCACGTAAATTCTGACCAATCGAAAAGCAGTTTAGGAAATACGTCATGGCCAATGAGTGATGTAGATGTTGTCATGTGACTGCATCTTGGTTCGTTTCAACTGGTACGGACCAAAGCAATTAGTGTGGTGTGAAAAGGAACCAAAAAAGCTGAAAAATGCTACAATGTATAATTGTTTGCCCTTGGTTCGGACAAAATTAATCGAACTAGAGATGTGAAAGCACCCTGAGGCACAGATAGCAGGAAGCAAACAGCAGCTGGTGTACTGGCGCACAAATAAGAGCCTCTTTCCTGCGCGAGCGTACTGTACCTGTCCCTACACAAGCGAGGACAGTGAAGCGATGTCCAGCTCAACTTCTCGCGTGTTGGATGAGAAACGACTAAACTGTGATAAAACTGAAACTCAAGCCAATAGTTATTTATTTTTCATTGGCTCAAGTAAAAAAATATAGATGTGAATCTTTACCCTATATATATATATATATATATAATTAAAAACAATTTTTTTTTTTTTTGGACGAATGAAACGCTTTGCATCTTTGTTTTATTCGCACCAACATTATTTGATTTTAACATTTTCGAATTTATTCTCACTGGTAAAGCTTTTTTTAAACCACATTTTAAAACTAAAAACATATCCTAGTGAAAAAGATGAATTAGTGATGTTCAGAAGAGGATCTATGACTTTTGGAAGAACCTCTTTTAGCATCTTGGATGGTATAGGATCTAATATACATGTTGTTAGTTTAGGTGATTTAACAAGTTTCTATACTTCTTCCTGTCCTATAGCAGAGAACGAGCAGAATTGTTCCTCAGGGTGTACTGTCTGATGAAATACTTTAGCTGACAGCTGCATGGTTATTATTTTATTTCTAATAGTATCTTGGAAGTAAAGAAGTTCATAAAGTCATTACTGCACTGCTGTTGGGAAATGTCTGTGCCTGCAGATGCTTTATTTTTGTTAATTTAGCCACTGTATTGAATAAATACCTGGAATTGTGTTTTGCTTTCTTCTAAAAGAGTCGAAAAGTAAGCAGATCTAGCCGTTTTTAAAAGGGTCATTTGATGCAATTTCAATTTTCCCTTTCTCTTTGGAGTGTGAAGTTCTTGGTGCATAAAGAAGATCTGTAAAATTGCAAAGAAAAAAGTCTCAAATCCAAAGAGATATTCTTTATAAAAGATAAGTCAACCACGCCCTCCTAGAGGCTGGTTTAAACACACCCCCTCATGACTACATCACGATGTGGGAAGATTTGCATAATGCTGCCCAAATGTTCGCGCAAAGAAAGAAGGCGCAACTTTTATTCTCACTGTTGCCGCTGGCACCATGTTGTGGAGACATTGTGTGTTTCGTTGTGAAAGCGAAACTACTTTGTTTGGCCTTCCAAAAGAGGACAAAACTAAAAATCAGTGGATTAAGTTGTATTTACAGCACTGTTCCAGAACAGTTCAAACCAAATATTCTGATGTGTGCTGCACATTTTATGGAGGATGAGGACTGTTTCCTGAACCAGTAGCCTACCTTTGTCGGTGGCACAAAGGCTGTTTCTAAAAAGTGTGGCAAATCTCTACATTGAGAGTAAATCACTCGCATATGTGACTAAAACTTCTCTCTGGTGACTAAATGATGTCTAATATTAGCCAATGGCTAATACATTCTCAGATTTTACTCACCAGTGTTTGAGTTGGAGGCTAAGTATAAGTTTAGCACAGATATATTTTCAATCGCCGAACACTCTTTGACTGAGCGCTTCAGAGTTTTACTCTCTGTCAATAGGGCTGGGAATCAATTCCAAAAAGAATAGATTTCTCGATTCCGAGGCGTTGGGAATCGAGAGTTTGGAATCGATTTCATCAAGGGTAATCGACTCCTCATTCAGAGTCTTTTTCAGTTAAACAAAGCTTGCTATGGGAGTTTCTCAAACGGAAGGCTACATCCGACAAAGGCTGCACACATTTAAATTCACGAAGATAAACAAAGAAAACGAGCCGGTACTGATCATTTTAATTTTAGGATGTAGCCTTTCATTTCAGAAGCACAATTCACCTAAGCCATAATTACAACAGTTGTGAGATAAAATATAATTTTTTATGGTGGAACTGGCTTGTCCACAATTTTGAGGGCTGCATGACAGAATAGATCATGACGTCACTGAGGGTCTTGATCTTATTACCATCTAAAATAATTTTTTTTAAAAACATTTCTATTAGCCAATGATAATTATAAATAATACATCACGAGCATAGATCAGTGGCCGAGAGTGCATCTGATTGACAGATAAACCATGAGCTCTATCAGTCATTAATGTTCTGGTTATTTTGTTTCAGTGTACAGTTTGTTAAAATTGTGCAAAGTATACAAAGTAAACTTCATCAATCAGCTGAACTGTGCACATTTATTTTAGACACTTCATGTCTTATTTAATTCATGCGATAAAAGCATGTCCCTGCTGAGCTGGGCTATTTTCACGGGAATCGATTCCAAAAATTGTGGAATCGAACAGCCCTACCTGTCAAGCGATCTGTGATATTTTTCAGTTCATCTGGCGAACTCCGGTTTGAAGGCGCACGACTCGCGTTGCTTTCTCTCACATGCGCAAGTGGGTGGAACTGATGTGCAAACGGCAATCTCATTGGCTGATGCTCACTTTTTATCATCTTTGTTTTGATTTCAGCAAATCAGTTCCCGCGAACAGACACAACCTGATTATTATTCATGAATCCAGCAGCTCATTCATCCTTTGTGCATTTTTTTACTGTTCTTATTAGTAGAATTCGGATTATTATTATTATCATCTTATCAGTATTATTGTTCGTTTCCCATTTGTGGGATTTATTTTTATTTTTTTATACAGAAACACTGAATGACAAAGCACCACCACCAGTCTTAAATTCAGTTAAAATGTCTATGCATTCATACATGGTTACCAAGAAAATCATAATTACTAAAGTTCTATCATTAAATGGTACTTTATCCAGATATCATATTATATATTATATATATTAGGGGTGTAACGGTACGTGTATTCGTACCGGACCGTTTCGGTACAGGGATTTCGGTACGGTGCACGTGTGTACCGAATGCAATATTTTGTGTGCGTAATGATAGGTACATTTTCGTGTTTCCACACGAACATATTAAGTGGCGGAAGTCTCCGCGTTCAGCGCAAATCCCGCCCTGCAGCTGATTCTAATGCCGGAGCGTGGCGTTTCTGTGTTAGTTGCGTGACGGCTGCTTCGTTTTCTGTGTCTTTACACACCAGAAGCGTGCCTGACGCGGCGCTGGCACGCTGCTGCTACTGTAGGTGACATAGAGGGAGATTGCCGACAGACCAGGATTTTGTCTTCACGACAACAATATCTATACTTCATGTTGAGCATAAATATAAAGCCTACTGATAAAGGACACCGTCAACAGTATTGACGGCAAAATAGACTATGTTTGACAGGTGCAATATGCCAGTGTGTCACCGGCTTAATGTTTTCAAAAGGCATCACGCGAGTGTGAACATCACTACAACTAGGAAAAAAACGATTGTAATTCAAACGCAATTCCCGTCCGCATTTAAATAGACCTTTGCTCTTAATTCCGATCGGTCCAACGCAATAACGAAATCTGAGCAGGTCTAAAAACTAAAACTGTTGATGCTGCACTTTAAACTTTGGAAAAGTTATATATATTTTTTAAATATGAGCAGGCCTACAAGCTGGGATTGGTAATGCTGCACTGTAATCAGTTACTTATTTATATTTTTCATTATATTTTATTATATGATATTGGTTTGAGACCGAGAGTATTTTATTTAGTGGAGAACTTTGCAGTAGTATTTTATTTCTTATTCTTTTTTTTTATTTTATATATATTTTATTAAAAAGTAAACAAATTGTTAAAAAAAAGTTTATAGTAATAAACAACCTGCAGTTTAATGTTTGCATTTCTTTCCCTTACTGTACCGAAAATGAACCGAACCGTGACTTTAAAACTGAGGTATGTACCGAACCGTGATTGTTGTGTACCATTACACCCCTAATATATATATATATATATATATATATATATATATATATATATATATATAAGTATATATATTAGTATATAAGTCTGGTGAGTAAACTAAAAAATGTACTAGCCAATGGCGAATCAGTTGCCAAGGTGTCTGTAGAGGGTTGTATGGCTGTTCCAACTTTGCAAGGACATTCTGGTGCTTGACTCACAGCCTGTAAGTACGTTTTTTTATATTTAAAGAATTTGCCATTGACTATTCAAGCACGAGTTTTAAGCAGTGTAGAGTAGCGTTTGTTGTTTTTATTGGTTTAGTCTCATTGTGCTGGGAGACAGCACCACAGTATGGTAAGGGGTGTAACATTTATGTCACACGCTTGAGTCATTCGGCCAATCATAATGCATTGCATAGCTGGCCAATCAGTGAATACCTCGCTTTTTTAGATTGATGAGCTTTGTAAAAATCAACACATTTCAGAAAGACGGGGCATAGAGGAGCAACAATAATGTACATTATATGGCATTTTTTTTTGTTTTTTAACCTTAGACATCATAAACACATTGCATTACACCATATACACAAAATAATGTTCTTTTTAGCAACATCATATGACCACTTTAAGGCTTTTCTGTGTGTAGAAGAACTTTCCCTGCAATACAAAATACCTCTAGTTTTGTTTTCTTGCAGCTGCGCTCCATCTTCCGTGCTGCTCTCTTTAGGGAACACTGTGGTGTATGTTCATTACACCACAGTGTGTGACTGTTTTCATCAATCTTTTTTAAGGGTAAAGGAGCGACCGTGTCTAAAGTGCTAAAAAAGAGAGTCAATAGTTTCTGTTACACCATTAAGTTTTTCTGAGCTACTGGATATGCTGAGGAATTGAGACCAGTCTGGAAGATTATTTACAAAGCAGTCTTTCGTTGTATAAGGGATGGTTCTACCATATTTGTAACAAGGATTTGAATTTGCAGCTTTAGCTATATGGAGTATACACAAGACTAGATAATGATCTGAGATCGTGTTATGTGATGACATTACATCTAAAGTATGATTATGATAATGAGTAGGTCCTGACATGTTTAATCCCAAAAGAGTTTATAATGTCTATATAATGTTTTTTTTTCTTTTCACAGTCAAATGTTTGAATTGCAAAGCAGTCTCGGATACTTTTGACCCATACCTGGATATTTCATTGGAGATAAAGGTGACTGAAAGGTTTCTTAACAAATTTATCTTACAGTTGAAGCAAGTCAATTTTGGCACAGTTACAATAGTGAATTTTTTTTTTATGTTTATTTGCAGACGGCTCAGACACTCAGTAAGGCATTTGAGCAATTTGTTAAGCCTGAGCAACTTGATGGGGATAATGCGTATAAATGCTCCAAGTAAGTTTTCTGTACATATTAACACCACATCATTATATTACCCAAATTCAATTTTTGCATGCGCAGTTACCATGTATTTGAATTCATGCATTGCCCACTCTTGACAAGGGCCTTCTTTCAGTTGTAATCTATTTTATGACTTGTTTTTTTCATAATGGGATAGTGCCTTTAGAGACCAAATAATTTGTTCATGTGGAATTGTTTTTATTTTTATATTTTCTCTTTCACTCAAGGTTATAGTAATTTTCTTTTGTCTTGGCAGATGTAAGAAAATGGTTACCGCATCAAAGAGATTCACCATTCATCGCAGTTCTAATGTTCTCACCATCTCACTGAAGCGGTTTACCAACTTTAATGGAGGAAAAATTACAAAGGTACACTGCATAAAGGTCATAACTGTAAATGTATTAAAAGCATAAAAATGCCATCAGTTAATGCTTTAATTTGGCAGCCTTAAATATGATAATTTTTGATACTTCACAGGATGTGAGATACACAGAGTATCTAGATCTGCGCCCATTCATGTCTCAGTCTCATGGGGAGCCACAAATCTATGCTCTATATGCTGTGCTAGTTCATTCTGGCTTCAGTTGCCATGCTGGACACTATTACTGCTACATTAAGGTAAGTCATCAAGTACAGACCTGCATCCTCTTTTATCATGTGCTTACAACATAACATATGTATAAATAATACAATCCTCTATTTCAGGCTAGTAATGGCCAGTGGTATCAGATGAATGACTCCTCAGTATCTCTCAGCGATATCAGAACAGTGCTTAATCAGCAGGCTTACTTGCTGTTCTACATCAGGTAAAGGTCTTAATTCACTTCCCGTGACATAGATGGATAATTCGTGTTTCTGGGGTTAAGGGTGAGTCTCATCAGTAAAACGCTTATTTTAATTCAGGTCACCTGATGCAAAAAATGGAAGTGATTTTAGCCAGATGAATCATACTCCAGGCCAGTCGTCTCCTCGACCATCTATTCCAATCAAGATGAATGGGCCTCAGTACACCTCCACATCTTTCATTGGCCCTCAGCTGCCTCCTCATATGCTGAAGGTACTGCAAGGCAACAACACAATCAAACAAATTACAATGGTTTAGAAAATTAGCCCTAAAGCTAAGCTAGGTTTGCGTCTCTTCACCTGGTTACTCTTTGTTTTTTATAGAACTCGTCATACATAAATGGGAATGGTTCTTCAAAGGAATACCATGGTGGTTCCAAACCCAACAGAAGTTTATGTGGTGCAACCAAATTAGGCTCTGCCCTATCTCATACATCCTCTTCTGCATCCGCATGCTCTTCTACTTCACTTGTTCGTCCCATGGGTATTCCTGACTCATCCAAGAGGCCTAAGTTGACTTTTCTCATTGGTCAGGGCAAGCCAGTGAAACCTACTCAAACCCATTCAGGCCCTAACTGCTCTTTATCCTCAGCATCTCACCCACAGCCCACATCTTCCAGCACCTCAGTGTCTAACTCAGGCTTCCCGCAGGTCAATGGAACCCAAACTGGAGCTTCTTTCTTGGTTCCTTATGGTCAGGAGTCATCTGAGGAATCAGACCAAGAGGCTGGAGCCTTGGACAATGGATCAGTTAAGACTTATCATGCTCCCAAGATAGCCAATAGGAATAGGTTACAGGATGACACCCAGTCCCACAGCTCCAGTTCACTGCCTCATCTTCCCCCGAAGACAAATGGATCTAATGGCTTTTCAGAAATACATGTGCGTGAAAATGGATCAGGACCTGCCCACAAATCCCAGAATGGCCTTCCCAAAGCCAATGGTTTTAATCATGCTGAAAAGGTAAAACATTTTATTTTTATTTTAAACATTTGAGGCTTGTATATTACTTATAAAGAAACACACACATACACACACACACACACACATATATATAATAATTTTTTAATATTTTGCTAAAAAAATATTTTTTTATTTTTTCAGGTTGTGGGTGCACCACATTCTTCATCACAGATTGCTAATCCGCCTAATAGTTCAGACTCACAATTCAATTTAAAGTCTGGATACAGTGAGTCAAGGTAGGATGCTCAAACACAACGTTTTTTTTTTTTTTTTTTTTTACTGTCATTTGATGTCTTCATGAATATCCATCCAAGTGTTTGTTTTAGAAATATTTACTATTATAGTGTATATGAATACTTTGAATTAGCTTTTATTTTTGTTATCAGTTCTCATTTTAATTGTAGGGTTTTTTAAATGTTTGTGTAGTTTTTACTTATGTTTTAGCAATTTTAGTACTTCAATTTAAGCAGTTTTTTCTGGTAGTTGCCAAGGCAGCATTTCTAATTTGTTTTTCATCTTAAATTAGTATTTGTTTTTTTTAAATTCATCTATTCAACAGCTCTAAACCAACAAGTTCTGATGGCCAGCCATGTTTCTCGCCTTCTAGAAAAAGGATGAACCCCTCTTCAGACTCTTCATCTCAGTCTGCTTCAGAGGTACAGTCTACATCTTCATCGAAGGCCTCATTGGTCTCAAAGACTATGAACACTGACCTTCATGCCCAGACAGCTTCAAAAGCTGAGTCGTTTCAGAGCCATGACACCCATGCAGTGGCTGGCATGTCTGATTTTCAGGGCAACAACGGTCATGTTGGTGATGGTCACACAAGTTCACGCAGGTTAAAGGAGGAGTTCAGGTGCAGTGAAGGAGAAAGCAAAGAGTCAGAGCAATCACACTTAGACAAGTTTGGCTCTGGAGATGGACAGAGTGAGGACCGGAATAGGGTTTTAGAGCAGCCACACTTTTCTTCAACCGTGAAAGACAGGGACCGATACAAGCACTATAGGGAATACAACGAAAGAAGCCGGAGCCGCTATGGTCATAGCTATCGAGAAAGTCGTCCATTTAGAGAACGTTCTACTAGTAGAGACCGGCATCACCGAGATCGTGATAGGGAGAGACACTGGGACAGATTCTCACACCACCGTCGAGAGCACTACCATTCCCAAAGAAGACCCAGAGAGGAACGTGACCGGAGTAGGGATAGGAGATTTGTGAGTGATGCTTATCGTCCTTCTGGATTCCATAACCGGGATGGATATTCCAGTCACAGCCATCGTGGGGTGGACGGTGGCTATGGAAGAACGCCTCATACAGTGAATGGTTCTAAAGTGAGACCCCCTTCTCCACATTCTATCAGCCCACTGCACGGACATTACAAGCGGAAACGCAGTCCATCGGCTAATGCAAGACAAAGCTCTGATGAGTGCAGAGTGAAGACATTCAAAAAGAAAAAGAGAAACAAAGAAAAGCACAGGTGAGTCATTTTTTTAGTAGCATACTTTGCTACTGCTTTATTTTTGCTCTGGATTTAAAGATTTATTCAAACATCAAATGCACTAATAATAATAATAATGAATAATAATAAAATATGTAAAGCATAAAGGAAATTCTTGCAAAGAAAATTTTAAGTGATCTTATAATTTCTTATCTTAAAAATATTAAAACAACTTAACTGCATTTTAATATTTGAAGCTTTGACAATTTTGTTTGTCACTGACCATTTAATATTTGACTGGGTGAGAATTTAAAACCATTAGACAAAAAAAAAATTATTAAAAGACTAGCTGATCATTGTGACTTTCCACTTCTAGGCACTCAGAGAAGGACCAATCTGAGGGCAATGAGGACAGCAGCTCCAAGAGACATAAGAAGAAGAAAAAGAAAAAGAAGAGGAGAGAGGATGAGGAAAGGCCTCACACTAGGAGAGATGTCACTCCGAGGCAGGAAGAGCATGATTCTAGAGCTAGGAATGGTGCAGAGAGAGGAAGTCAGCACCACATCTCTGAGTCTCTTCACGATGTCCACCGAGACCATATGGAGGACCAGAAACAGCTCAGTGGACACAAAGGTGCTTAATTGTTAATAGCTTACATCGTTGCAAATCATTTGAATTTTGTGGCAGTACGTCATAAATAGAAGGAGGCAACAGTTTACTGTTGGGGATTTGTCATCTTGCACTGCATCACTAATTATAATGGGTTCTATAGTATTTTGTTGTGCCATGTGTAGACACGTTGTTAGGCTTTTTCTTTTTAAACAGTGCAAAGTGGAAGCAAAGAATGCTTCAGGCAGTAGCGTACTTTCGTTTTGCACATTTTTACTCGTTTAGGAGATCACTTTTCACACTTATATCAAATGGGAAAAATAATATTTTTAACATTTTAAAATTTGCATCGTGGAAATATTGTCATGGCAGCTAAGCACATTTCCCCCCAAAATTATCATTAGAATAACTTTTTTTCCAATATGCACTTCCAAATGCAATTTAAATATGTATACATATGAAATAATATGGAAACATTTACAGTTTGCATTATTTTGCAGTAATGATAATTGGATGTTGACTTTTTGATTTAAAATATTGAAATTTAAATTAAATGTACAAATAACCCAGGCTGTCTCTTTCAATCATGTGAAAAAATTTGTTTGTATTTCATATACAAGATATAAAAAGGGCCTTTTGAGTGATATGGTTTATCTTTGTGCCTTTTAACATTGGATGGGTCAAAGCTTAGTAGTCTCCTTCAGATAGCAGTGCTAACTCTGAAATGTTCCAGTAAACTGATGTTATGATACATAATACATTAAATTGGTTAATCTGATTTGCCATTAATTGACAAAATTTTTCTCTCTCTCCAGCTAATGGCCTGAGCTGTTACAGTGGAAATGAACTTGATCTTTGTCATACAAGGATGGAGAAAGACATGAAATGCAAACATTTTGACAACTTTACCACTGTCAGCAGCACAAAGACACTCTCAAATGGAGATGTGAACTGTGTCTTTCACAGAACCCTATCAGATGTTGAAGTGAGTAGGGTCTCTCTACACTTTATAACTTGACCACAAAAATACAGGAATCTAAACTTAAGGAGCCACATTTTTCAGAAAAACGTTATATTTAAAACGTTGAAGTTAAATATTTGTAAAATAATATATGTAATTAAAAATAAACTACATTCTTTTGTAGTTAAAAAAAACATTATAGTTGTTGTGGTTGCACAACTCTGACTGATCTCTGGTTTTCACAGGAAGCCACACATCCTCTTCTAAAGGGAAAGTGATTTCTTGCTCACACCTAAGGTAAGAAATGTAGTTTTATTTATTTAATTTTAAACATAATAAGCTCAGCTCTAATTGTCTCGTTCCCTCTCTCTTTATTTGAAGACTCTGAAAGCCACCCATGCAAGCATGTGAAAGACTAAATCCACAGCTACAGTTCCTGACCTGGTGCTTAACGTTTAGAACATACTGTATTTTTACCACAAGATGAATTTTAAAGTCGCATTATTTTGTCTTTTTGTTTTTCTTTATTTTTAAGTCTATGGATTTTTTTAGTACACTGTACATAAATGAAGTTTGATTATGAAAAAAAATTATATTCTATAAAGTTAATATATGCGATTAAAACAAAAGCCTGGAGCTTAACATCAGAATTGCTGCTCAGACATACAGACTCAGGATTTTCTCACTTGTGAAGATGAGACGAGCGCTCCCTTTAAGGAATCAAACCTGGGAAAGACAAGAACATTTATATGCTGCATCGGCAGAGAAAGACTGCTTGTCTCTAGGCTTCAAGTTATGATGTCACCATTTTCACACATGGGTTGAGAAAACTGTCTCAAAGGAGCAGCCTTTGCTAATGCTACACGTGCACTTACGTCACAGTTAACCTGGACACACTTGAGGACATAAGATGTTTGCTTTGCTGTCTCTTTAGCATCTCATTGTATTACTCTCTATCTGAAATTCCTCAATCAGACCTTTCTAGAATGCAAGTTCATTGCATCTTTTTTGTTTTTAATTCTCGCTGTTTATTTTTCTTGAATCAATTTGATTTTAGTCAAGATAAAACTGTGAATTTAAGTTGAACTGTATTATCAGTTGTTTGTTTTTGGTCCTGTATCAGGAGGTTCAATAGAGACACTCAGTAAAGTCACTTGTAATGTAGACCATGGTCTCTGAACATTTGTCATTTTTTTGTTCTTCAGCAAAAAGAAAGAGACATGAAAATGGTTATATTCACCTTCATTTTACTGTAGCATGTCAAAGTAAATGTATACAGTGTACAATATGATGAGTGAGAGGAAACGGCCTTAATGTCTGAAATTGTAATATTTTCTCTCACTATGTTTACAGTGTTTTGTTGGAGTGAATGAACGTATGTGATGATGGGACGTGTTTGGTTTTGTAAAGTGTGGGGTTTCCTTTTTACATATAAAGAATGACATGTGAGATATGTTTTTTGAAAAATATCTTAATTGATGTCAAGGTGTAGTATTGTTTTTTAAAGCCATTATCTCCGCAATAGGAACCCAAACATAGCTTAAGAAAGACTTCAATTTAATGTGCTTCTGCCCTATACACCAGCAAATCAGAATATAATTGTAATTTATTTGTCTCGATAACCCAATAGCAGTTAGGCTTGTGGACAAAACGTACTGAAAGCAGCTTAATATAAAACTGCACAAATCAATAGTTGCAAGATTAGAGCGCACATTACTTGCAAAGCAATAACATGCAGAACGGTTAATCTTTTCGCTACTAATGCAAGCCTGCTCCCTAAGTACATGAAGAGTAAAAAAAAAAAAGTCCTAGCAGTGTGTCGGAGTATTTTCTCTATACTCTGCAATAAACTATGAGAAATACCGGTATAAAACATTCACATATAAGCTCTCAACTGACTAGCTGTAAATACATAGTTTTAGATCTATGGAGTTCCCGAAAAACTTCAAATAATAAAAATAGTGATGGTATTTGTGTTATTTACAAACATAGTAAAAAACTAAACATAAGTTAATACAACGTTGCCAGTATTACAAAAATAAAATACATCAACTTATATAAGTAACAATTTAAATCAGAAGGTAAATCAAAGGGGTGCAGAGTTTCCATTATTCTTAAAAAGACATCATTAGTAAGAGAACTTAAGAAATAGATTTTTTTTACAGTATTTTATAATACTATAAGGACCTTAAAAACATAATAAATATAATATGTTAAAGCTTTCTGGTTATTTTCTCTTCCAATTAATGCAACCAGTCCTGCTGATTTGGATGACTATGATATGACACAAATAAAAGTACAATCATTTAAAACTACTGACTAACAATGAATAATATTTGAAATCATACGATAGCACAAAAAATTACACTCAGCAAGACTCCCTGCCATATGGATCTATTTTCTGTATTCACAGGCTACACCTGAAATTTCTGAAAAACTGAATGGAATTGACATTTACAGTAGTTTGGTATACTTTACATACATTTCATCAACATCTAATCAATACCAAAGCTTAAATTTAGACTTTTGCCTTGCGATCATCTCCATTTAACTATACCTCGAAATTTGCAATTGCAAACGGTTCCTGTTGTAGGCAGCAGGAGGCGCTACTTACTCTATATTACACCCGCACATGAAATTAGTCAAATATCGTAGCATAGTTAAATCAGTCATCACTCTTTAAGCAAACTTCGTTTTGACAAACATTCAGCATATATTTGCATCATCACCATCACTGTCTTCCATTTACAATCCATTCAGAGAGAAATATTTTTAGCACATAACCCCTTTGATTACATCAGGACCCATACAGACACCATCATATCTAAAATCTTGTCCTTCTTTATTTTCAGAGAGCTTGTGTCTCTTCTGTCACCTCCTGCAACATGCACGTTCCCATGTGAAGGTTTCCACTTGAAGAGTGATTATTAAACCCAAATTGAAGGTCTATGGCTCACTTTTTAGTGGCCACTCGCCGTTTCCTAGTAGCCAGCATGTCATAGAAAGGATCCCTGCTAATGCTTGCCCTGTAGGATAGCAACAATAAAACAGAGATTGTACAATCAAAGCCTAGAAATATACATCCATATAAAACAGTTACAGTATTTTCTGGAAGCAGATCATAAAATGATACAGGGTTCTTTTATTTAGGGTGTTTAGTTCCTTGCAGTCCCACAGGACATGCTGAGGCAGCTTTTGATGTAAAACACCAGGCTAAACTGACCACAGAGCAGTTCCACAATTCCAGCTGAGTCAGAGGACATGTGTTACATAGACGTCTACAGTGCCACAGATTTTCAACTATTGTACACAAATGGCCTAAAGAGACCTACATAAGACCTAAACATACATGTTCCACGTCTTTTAAAACAAGTTTTAGGCAGGGGGAAAAAAAGCTAGAGTCATGGCCAACAGCAAAAGACCAAGTGGTCTTTAACTTCCCCTTCTCCAGTGATAAATGCTGATTTATCCTCAGGAAAGACCATTTCACCTTCAGAAGGACGTAGGTCACTGAGAATCCATTATAGTCTTGTCAGCCCTAAAGTGTGAGGTTTGTACAGTATATGTACTTGGCTGATATTTTGCCTTGTTTTTCAGTAACAACATCCTTAAAACAAAATAAATTGAACTGATATTAAAACTTAATTCAGAGAATGAATTTGATTGATTGACTTAGCATCCATTCATTCAAACAATCATTATTATTTTATTAAATCTAACAATGTAAAAAAAAAAAAAAAAGTATTTTTATTAAATTAAAGATTATTTTCTGCAAACAAGTCTTTTTTTCTTTTTTTTTGCCGTGCACAGCCAAGGTCTGAAACACTGGAAACGCTCTTCTTCATCTTATCAGCACACAATGGCGATGTTCCTTGATAAGAGAAGCCAATGTTCCTTTCTGAGCATCTGTGGGTGTGTGTATATGACCTACAACCAGCACACATCGGTTATCTGAGAAGAGAATAATGAGGGCTGACACGGTGAAGCCTTACTTGATGGATTTGATCCACTCTTCTTTCTCCTCCGGCGTGGGTGCAGATATTCTGTACACCACGTGATTCCCCTCCACCACCTTCCCATCAGCCTCTGTCTTGCACGCCTTTATTACCTGCCCCTTATGACTGGGGTTGTAGAGCTCAAAGCAATTCTGAAAGGTCGAAGCATGAAATGGATAGAATATAAAAAATATAAAGAAAAGAATATAATTTAACTTTGAGCTTGAAGTAGAAACATACTGGTTTTCTTGGTTCTTCCACCTCTCTTATACTAAGATTCTCCAGTGGAATGATCCCCCGAGGCTCTTTGTCCTGTGAACATGTGAGTAATGGATCATGTTTATTTGTTATTAAAGCAATTAGTTTTAGACTTAATCTGTAATATGTTTCCCTAAATGTGATGTGGATGGTGGGGACTTATGGAAACGCAAAAGTGAGGGAACTAACTATGTGCACATTAAGCAACTTCTGTCTGCCTCTTGATCTAAATCTGGCACACAAATAGGGAACAAATGCATTATTTCCTTACACTTTGCTGATGAGATGACAGTGGGGACACTGGTGCTTTGGGTCCATTAGTGCATGCATGTTCACTTTGAGGTCATGTATATGTGAGCGTACTCATAAACACTGACACATTTAAGCATGTGTACACATTAAACATGTACTTACTGATAACATGTCCTGCACTACAAAGATTTTTGTCCCAATTAAATGCTCAAAAATGACAATGGCCCTCCCCTAATACCAGCTGAAACTGACTAACAAATAGCAACTTGTGGCTGTAACTAGTCTTTTGGCTAGAAGCTTCAAAAATACATCAACACAGGGAAAAAAAGTATTTCATGGAATATTTCTTCAGATCTTGTTTTATCTTTATTGTAAATATGAAGCTTGCGAGGAGTGCTGGTGTCTGCTTAGACAACGAACAAACCATTTCTTAACCGTTCACTCTTTTTCTCCCTCACTTCCTCTTCTATCTGACCTCCTTTCACCCCTATCTTAACTATCTGAATCATCAATAGATTATATAGATAAATCCTAAATCTGTTTACTGCTCAAACAGGACATACAGAGCAGTTCTACTTACTGTTGTATATTCAAAGTAATACAGACAGTTATCTGTCAAAATGAACCACCTCCTCTTCCAGGTCTTCACTCTTCCCCCTGCGATTCAGATACAGAGAATACAAATAAATAAATACTGGGAAAGTGCTTCAACAATGGCCGATCCTTTATACTGTAAATAAATAACTGCATGACAGAATTGGTGTAGAGTAGACCCTATCTCTCACCAACTAACATTTGCCAAAATCCATTTGATGGATATTAAAGGAACTTTACTCATAAACATTAACTCACTGAAGTGCTATTAAAGCTTTAATGGTCTGCCAATAAAAGCATTATCTATGTAATCCTGATCAAAACCAAAAAATATTTAAAAGCACTTTAATTACTTTGAATTATGTCACAGTAGCAATTCTGCTGGATGAGCTATAATGTGAAAAAGTTATTAAGTGAGATGTTGGATAATACCACATTAAATCCAATATTTAATGAAATCAGGGCATGCTCATGGGTTTGAAACCATTAAAGAATGATAGATAGATAGATAGATAGATAGATAGATAGATAGATAGATAGATAGATAGATAGATAGATAGATAGATAGATAGATAGATAGATAGATAGATAGATAGATAGATAGATAGATAGAGGGGCAGACGAACAGGCATACAGAGAGAAAGCTATACAAACCTAGTTTTAGCAGCCACCCCTCTCTGTCTGGATTAAAGAATGTGTGAGTTAGATCGTTCCCATCGTCTTCAGGAATTTTGAAAGGCTCATTCTTAATGCTTTCATATAAATTCTGTGAAGGGAAAAGCAACATGCAAATGCATATTCTATCATTGCATAACTTAGAGAGGAGTGTGCAGCTCTCTCCAGACTCACTCTGAGCAGCTCCTCAGGCAGATCTCCTCCCTCGTTGATGCCCCGATTCATGGATATGAATCTTTCCACCGAGGGCTTGTCTCTGACATTAGGGTTGTGCAGGCTGGTGTTGAGCATGATGACAGAGAACGAAAGAACATAGCATGTGTCTGTGGAGAGAAGAAACTTGGATTGGTCAGCTCTGTAGGCCCACAAAGGCAAATAAATGGAGTATGCATATAAAGATACAATATGAACAATATTAAACTCTCTTTTTTCTTTTACATTTTTTATGAGTTGACTTCTAAATTATACTTTCTGAAAAAATTCTTAAGTTTTATGCAAGATATAGGCCAGTTTTGAATGTCTCTGGATCTTTATGCATGACTTCATGCTGACAGAAATATATTAATGCTTTGGACATTTGAAGACTCTGTTTATGAATTAGTAATCATTCCCTTGCACTTTGTTTAAGCACAGTGTCTTTAGTCCATTTCTGGGGTGGTGTATTTTATACAGTCTCTTACCTTATTCATCTCTGTTGTTATAAAGCTCTGGCCTCAGAGAATCAGAATTTCTACAGATACTCAAAGTGTGCTGAAATTCAAGAGAGTCGGCCCAGCAGACACAGAAGTAAACACCCACTGCTATGATTGGCTAACAGTTGTGTATGTTTGACATAGAGATAGACCGATATGGGTTTTTCTATAGCCGATGCCGATGTTTAGAGGTCGGGGTCAGCTGATGGCCGATATGTGCTGCCGATTTTTAGGGCCGATATCTTGAAGTTTTCCCCTTCATTTGCATGCTAAAATGTCACACTAATAATAAGTGGATGCACAACATTTCTAAACTTATCATCATTTATTGAGCACTGACTTGAACCATCTCTGGAATCTTAATTTTGTGCACTGCACGGTATTAAAATAAAAAATGTATCCAAAGTTAACGAAACAAATCAATAAACTGACCAAGTATTAATTGTCAATGTCACCTTTATTTATATAGCGCTTTAAACAAAATACATTGCGTCAAAGCAACTGAACAACATTCATTAGGAAAACAGTGTCAATAATGCAAAAATGAGAGTTAAAGGCAGTTCATCATTGGATTCAGTTATGTCATCTCTGTTCAGTTAAATAGTGTCTGTGCATTTATTTGCAATCAAGTCAACGATATCGCTGTAGATGAAGTGTCCCCAACTAAGCAAGCCAGAGGCGACAGCGGCAAGGAACCGAAACCCCATCGGTGACAGAATGGAGAAAAAAACCTTGGGAGAAACCAGGCTCAGTTGGGGGGCCAGTTCTCCTCTGACCAGACGAAACCAGTAGTTCAATTCCAGACTGCAGCAAAGTCAGATTGTGCAGAAGAATCATCTGTTTCCTGTGGTCTTGTCCTGGTGCTCCTCTGAGACAAGGTCTTTACAGGGGATCTGTATCTGGGGCTCTAGTTGTCCTGGTCTCCGCTGTCTTTCAGGGATGTAGAGGTCCTTTCTAGGTGCTGATCCACCATCTGGTCTGGATACGTACTGGATCCGGGTGACTGCAGTGACCCTCTGATCTGGACACAGACTGGATCTGGTGGCCACGGTGACCTCGGAACAAGAGAGAAACAGACAAATATTAGCGTAGATGCCATTCTTCTAATGATGTAGCAAGTACATAGGTTGTTATGGGAAGTGTTTCCGGTTTCGGTTTACCTAATTAATGCAGCCTAAAAATCCTTTAACGGATTTGGATAATAAAAGCATATTAGTATGTTATGTGTATGCCAGGTTAAAGAGATGGGTCTTTAATCTAGATTTAAACTGCAAGAGTGTGTCTGCCTCCCGAACAATGTTAGGTAGGTTATTTCAGAGTTTGGGCGCCAAATAGGAAAAGGATCTGCCGCCTGCAGTTGATTTTGATATTCTAGGTATTATCAAATTGCCTGAGTTTTGAGAACGTAGCGGACGTAGAGGATTATAATGTAAAAGGAGCTCATTCAAATACTGAGGTGCTAAACCATTCAGGGCTTTATAAGTAATAAGCAATATTTTAAAATCTATGCGATGCTTGATAGGGAGCCAGTGCAGTGTTGACAGGACCGGGCTAATATGGTCATACTTCCTGGTTCTAGTAAGAACTCTTGCTGCTGCATTTTGGACTAGCTGTAGTTTGTTTACTAAGCGTGCAGAACAACCACCCAATAAAGCATTACAATAATCTAACCTTGAGGTCATAAATGCATGGATTAACATTTCTGCATTTGACATTGAGAGCATAGGCCGTAGTTTAGATATATTTTTGAGATGGAAAAATGCAGTTTTACAAATGCTAGAAACGTGGCTTTCTAAGGAAAGATTGCGATCAAGTAGCACACCTAGGTTCCTAACTGATGATGAAGAATTGACAGAGCAACCATCAAGTCTTAGACAGTGTTCTAGGTTATTACAAGCAGAGTTTTTAGGTCCTATAATTAACACCTCTGTTTTTTCAGAATTTAGCAGTAAGAAATTACTCGTCATCCAGTTTTTTATATCGACTATGCAATCCATTAGTTTTTCAAATTGGTGTGTTTCACCGGGCTGCGAAGAAATATAGAGCTGAGTATCATCAGCATAACAGTGAAAGCTAACACCATGTTTCCTGATGATATCTCCCAAGGGTAACATATAAAGCGTGAAGAGTAGCGGCCCTAGTACTGAGCCTTGAGGTACTCCATACTGCACTTGTGATCGATAGGATACATCTTCATTCACTGCTACGAACTGATGGCGGTCATATAAGTACGATTTAAACCATGCTAATGCACTTCCACTGATGCCAACAAAGTATTCAAGTCTATGCAAAAGAATGTTGTGGTCAATTGTGTCAAACGCAGCACTAAGATCCAATAAAACTAATAGAGAGATACACCCACGATCAGATGATAAGAGCAGATCATTTGTAACTCTAAGAAGAGCAGTCTCAGTACTATGATACGGTCTAAATCCTGACTGGAAATCCTCACATATACCATTTTTCTCTAAGAAGGAATATAATTGTGTGGATACCACCTTTTCTAGTATCTTGGACAGAAAAGGGAGATTCGAGATTGGTCTATAATTAACTAGTTCTTTGGGGTCAAGTTGTGGTTTTTTGATTAGAGGCTTAATAACAGCCAGTTTGAAGGTTTTGGGGACATGTCCTAATGACAATGAGGAATTAATAATAGTCAGAAGAGGATCTATGACTTCTGGAAGCACCTCTTTCAGGAGCTTAGATGGTATAGGGTCTAACATACATGTTGTTGGTTTAGATGATTTAACAAGTTTATACAATTCTTCCTCTCCTATGGTAGAGAATGAGTGGAACTGTTCCTCATGGGGTCTATAGTGCACTGTCTGATGTGATACTGTAGCTGACGGCTGAATGGTTGCAATTTTATCTCTAATAGTATCGATTTTAGAAGTAAAGTAGTTCATAAAGTCATTACTGCTGTGGTGTTGGGAAATGTCAACACTTGTTGAGGCTTTATTTTTCGTTTATTTAGCCACTGTATTGAATAAATACCTGGGGTTATGTTTGTTTTCTTCTAAAAGAGAAGAAAAGTAATCGGATCTAGCAGTTTTTAATGCTTTTCTGTAGGATATGTTACTTTCCAGCCAAGCAATATGAAATACCTCTAGTTTTGTTTTCCTCCAGCTGCGCTCCATTTTTCGGGCTGCTCTCTTTAGGGTGCGAGTATGCTCATTATACCATGGTGTCAAACTGTTTTCCTTAACCTTCCTTAAGCGTAAAGGAGCAACTTTATTTAAAGTGCTAGAAAAGAGAGAGTCCATAGTTTCTGTTACATCATCAAGTTGTTCTGAGGTTTTGGATATGCTAAGGAATTTGGATACATCAGGAAGATAACTTAAAAAGCAGTCTTTTGTGTTAGAAGTGATGGTTCTTCCATACTTGTAACAAGAAGTAGAATTTACAATTTTGGCTATATGAATTTTGCAAAGAACTAAATAATGATCTGAGATATCATCACTTGCACTTAATTATATAAAACAGGTAATATATATAAAAGTCAATCATTTACATAAAAGCTTTAGAGCATTTATCAAGCAGAATTTTTCAAGTTTGTTGGAACATAAATGTAAACTTAAATATATACATTTAAATAAAATAAATACAATTTTATAAATAAAAATCAATTAAACTTAAAAATATAAAAAATAAAATATATAAAAAATAAATAATAGTAGTGCTGCAAACACACTAGCAACCAGCAACATAAAAATAGAAAATATTATAGTTTAACATTCAGATACATAGGGAATATGGAAACATATGGATATGTGCAGAACGAGACTTGAGCAAAAACCTCCAAATACATCTAGCCAAACCTGCGCTCGCTCTTGATCTAATGCACTATGAATGCCAGATTTTTTTAAACAAATAGGCCTAGCAGAATGCAAAAATTCAGAACATTGGAATTGCGTTTTAAAATACAACAACGAGCACCACGAAACCATTTAAAGAGGCACATTCA